>NC_135499.1:183035886-183335886 GCF_052857255.1 Amblyomma americanum
GCGTTCCATATGGAAAAGAAACGAGCCCCGAATACGCCTCCACCTACGTCAGTTTCCGCCGGAAACGACTCTTCGACCCTTATATACACTGGTACACTAAACGAAGCTGCACTGCCAGTTAATGTGTTCGCACTACAGTGACTACGGTCTGTGGCTATACGTCTACAGACAGTGACTATATGTCTAGCGCAGCCTGTACTTATCCTGTGTATTTTCACTGTGTTGTCGC
Organism: Amblyomma americanum; assembly: GCF_052857255.1. Classification (NCBI taxonomy): domain Eukaryota; kingdom Metazoa; phylum Arthropoda; class Arachnida; order Ixodida; family Ixodidae; genus Amblyomma; species Amblyomma americanum. Next base: position 183,036,116 of record NC_135499.1, read on the forward strand.
AGGTGCCGGTTTGAGCGAGCTAACCTCACTCAAGGTCACCAATCAGCCACTTCGTCGTGTTTTGCATTGATGTTGGTTCCCACTCACTACGTTCTTGAGAAACACGGTAAGGTCTGTTCTTTGTAAGTAGGGTTGGACTTTTCGGTTTAAACCGGGAAAAAAAAAAAGCGATCAAAATAGGCCGAATTGAGTTTTGAAAATCGATTTTAACCGGAAAAGGTCGTAGTCTTGGCATGCTAGGCACAGCTAGCTAGCTCTTGAGTACGGGTTACACTCAGTTAAAGGTGTGAAAAATAAGCCAAGTAGGGAAGCCAGGGGCATGATGCTACGGTGGTGTTGCTGGATAAACAGCGCAGTTGTGCGACTTGAGATATTGCTACGCTTGCTTACAGACTTCTGCAAACCGGGAAGTATACACATTCGAGAGCCTCTTGCTAGCCAATCACTGTTTGTTTTCTATCGTAACCTGCTTAGAGCAGTTAGTCGGTTAAGTAGGTTTATCAACTGCAAGTGGGACGCTGACACGAAACCGTGCATGGGAGTAACGAAAAAGTGTGTCATGTTGCGGCTACCGCGACGGCTGAGCAGCAACTCTATCCCAGCCGTCAACACGCGTGATGCCCTGTCTACTCCCTCAACCTAACGATAACACCTCAACCTAGTTCTTAAAAAAATCTTTCATTTGCATTGTTGTCCGCTGGTTATTTCACTTAACTCGTGTTGCTTTTTAAATGGCAATAGCAAGCCCCAACTACTACCATATGCACGTTAATTACTGGTTTTATAAACTGTTGATGCTGCAAAAACGCTGAGATAGACTCTAAGTGACTTTTGACCACACAGGAATGCCACATTGAAACAAAGAAACAAGTCGGTAACAGATTAGTCGAGAATAATATTCTCCGAAAAAAAAATATCAAAACTTGGGTTGTGAAATAAACACTGGAAAAGTGCGCTAAACTTTCAAAAAATAAAAAAACCAAAAACTCAACCCAGTTTATAAGCCACCGACTATTACCGAGTCGCCATTCATTAGGGAGTTTTAGCCTCTAGAATTTCGCCGCCATCGAAATTCGACCGCCGCGGCCGAGACTGAGCCCGCGTCTTTCAGCAGCCGAGAGCCATAACCACTGAACCACCGCGGCCGTTCCAGTTAGGAAGAGTTAGGCGGACAACTCGCACCAGCTGCTCTTTTGAAGGTTACCACTTTAAGTCAGCTCTTTCGCAAGGCTTGTTTTCCACCCAAAAAGGTCTCATTCCCAGACGACGCTCTCCCATTGTTTTTGGCAAGGAAAACAGGCAGGCGTATCCTTCTGTGTAAAATACGGATGGTCGGCTGACTCGAAGACGGTTCGGAGAGAGCTGTAGAAAGGGTGAAACGGTTTAACACCGCCCCTTTCTCAGTGACCAGCTCGTGTGCATAGCTTATAACCCCAGACATAAAAAAAGAAAAGTAGACTAGGGGCCGAAAGAGATGAACGGTTTCCCGGCCCCGTGCGCAAGGCAACGGGCGACCGTCGAGATTTTGCGCTGATTAAGGGGCACCTACCTCTCTGCGTTTCCACGAAGAATGCAAGAGTGTCGTCTCGGAACGACATCTTTTGGTTGGGAAACAAGCCTTGCGGAGGAGCTGGGATTTCCGCCAATGGGCAGCTGCCCCGATGCGAAACCGCTGCGCTTTGGGGTCGTATATCATGAGATCGTACACCCGAGGTCACATTGCTGTTCTTCAAAGACAGCGCTGGCGGCGGGGCATTCATGCAGAAAACTGAGTCTGCTCTGGAATAACATGCTTACACTGCTGCACTGCTGTGCCAAGGACGGCCGCTACATTTGTTCGATTTCAGAGTGCGTGCCTGGTCATTTTTCGACGCGCAAGAAACTACGCAGAGCACACTCGGATGGTCAGTGTCGCTAGGTCTTGTGAGAGTTTATCTTATGAGAAAGTTTATTTTGCGTGAAAGTAGTTGGGTTTCCGGTCCCTTGATAGGCATCTTTCTATGCGCCGTTATCATCGTGCGATAATATTTGTCCGATGTCCGCTAATCTAGACGGGGCTTTCGACGTTACGTCAATAACCGCGTGCTGGATTAATGCTTTAGCATCAACTGCCGCTGTTAGTTTTCTTGCTGAAAGGGCGCGCTAGAACTCATGCGTTCAGAACTCCTCATACCGATAAAGCGCTGCAAGGAGTCATCTTTTAATTGCTATTTTAAAGAAAGGCGAGGGGGGGGGGGGAGGTTAGGAAGTAATCTGCTCTCCGTCCTTGAGCAGTATCGTTATCATTATGATTTCGTGCACTGGTTTCTCATCTTATTAAATTCTGAGATTGTGTTCGTAATAGTAGGCTGGATAAGTGTAGATCTAGCAAAATCTGTTCTGCCCTTTTCAAGGTTCTCCTAAAACCGGATGGCAACCGGACGCGTCATTCACTGCCCATTGAAGGCGGGAAGCAGGAGAGGTCTGTGCTGGTTACTGCTGGCGAGACAGATTTCAGGACCGAAGAGCTTCACCTCAACATTTCCACGGCTTCTCCTGGAAACAGCGATGCCGTCTCTGCACAAGAAGTAAGTTGCATCTAATTCATACCCTCTCGCATAGAGGACACGTCTCGTGATCTGCTTAGCCTGAGTGTGGAGAGCCCGTCGGAATGTTCTTAATGCACTGCAGTCGTATTCCATAGGAGTTGTAAGATGTACTACCACCAACGAACGTTTAAATTCCGAAGCGTAGGTAAGCTTCCCTCTCTAGAGTAACGTGCATAAAAAACACTATATAGTAATGCTGAACGAAATGGCTTCTTGCTTGTATGGTCTCTTTTTTCTTTAGCGTATAAATTGTTATGCCGTTCGTTCTCAGTGTTTAGAACTATGCGCTGTTATCCGCTCAGAAAACAGCTTTCTGTCTCCCTTCAGAATTTTTGCCAGGGAGTCCGTTAGCTTTGTAACAGATGTTGAAATAGAGTTTGATATGAATTGATTTGAATTAGCGCACGAGAAGCTAAACACTGAATCCAGCACGGTCAAATGGGAACGCTGCATTCCGTGTGGTCTAGCACACCTGCAAGCGCTTTGTGGTCAGGCGGATACTTGGAAGAGTTCGCACAACTTAAAGAAGGAAAAACAGCGCAGAATTAAACACCGGACGAAGGAAGAACATGAAGGCACAACGCGCTTTGCATTCCGTGTACGGTGAGTTCGTCATGAATCTTGGATCAATCGCAGAGCATAGACCACTTAAGCTTTTGTTCAGAAGGGGCGGTGTGGCATAATCAACCTTATAACTGCATCTCACAAGTTGTTAACAGTGGAACGGAAGCTACGAACGCGGGGCGATGGCTTCCACAGTTGTATGGTTCGCACGTGCTCCAGAGAGCCAACTGCACACTTCGGGAAGCCATCGCCTCGAGCTCGTAGCTTCTGTTCCGCTGTAAAGAACTCGCGAGATGGTGTATAATCTGCTTGAAGTGTTGCTTGCTGTAGCCTTGAGAACAACAGCAGCGTTTTCACTGTTCTAGGCGTTATTTATATTCGATGATATCGCAGAAGTGGAGGCGTTCAGCTTGGCATAGATTTCACCGCTTGTTGACACTTTACCATCCATCGTTGAGCTCCCCTCGTTATCACCCTGTTCCACAGGTTCAGATGTTCGTAAAAACCGCTAAGCCTATCACGATCTATCCTAATTTCGGGGACGATACGAACTCGTTAGCAGCCGCGTCCAACGTGGTGTCTTTTGCACAATAAAGCATCACCGGATAGTTGTCTCAGCTGATGCAAGCGATGAGGTTGTACGCGGTCGTTTGTCGCTGTTGTGAAGTGAGCGTCCAGTGTGGCGGTGGTGGTGGTGGTGAAAAACATTTATAAGCAATAAATTTTTTACAGAAAGGTGATTGGGGTAGGACCCTATTGGCCCTTTCCCCTCACAGTACTAGGTGGAGCCCCTATTCCGGGGCCCCATTGGCAAGCAACGCCGCCCGCGTCCGTTGAACCAAGGCCTTTTGGCTCTTCAGGTCTTGACAGCCGAGCAGGGCCGCCTCCCAGTCCTCTCTGGTGGGGTTGGGGTTGGGGGGGATAGATGGGTTAGATTGACACGCCCAAACCATGTGGAAGGTGTCAGACACCTCCCCACAGAACTGGCACGTGCCATCAAAGGATGTATTGAAGTGTTTAAGCACCGCCGGGCACAGTACAGTGTTAGTGAGAATTTTGATGAGGAGGCGCTCGTCAGCGCGATCCAGACCCTTACAAGGGGCCGGGTAGCGCCGGTGCTCCTCCTTGTAGTAATCGGTGATTTGTTTGAATGTAATGGCCAGATTGTCTGATTGGGAGTACCCTTCCAAGGACAGGGAGATAGCCCGGGGAGAGAGTGCGCGGGCGGCCTGATCGGCCTGTTCGTTTCCCTGGAGGCCCTGGTGACCGGGGGCCCAAATCAGGTTGCGTGGAGTTGGATCTTCAGATCGACAGCGATATTCCAGTATGCGCCAGGCAAGCGGGGGAGCCCAGCCCAACTCGTAGTTCCGACAGGCCCCTCGCGAGTCGGTGATGATGTGTTTTGACTTGGGATTCGTGAGAGCCAGAGCAATGGCAATCTCCTCCGCGTGTGTTGCGCTGTAGGCTTTGAAAGTGAGCCCGTTAACTGTGTTTGTGTTGTGTACGACTGCGGCCGTGTACCACCCCCCGTGGTGGGGGCCGGCAACGTCTACGTAATACACATGTTCTTGGTTACCATAGTATCGCGCCAACGCTTCCGCGCGCGCCTGGCGACGACCGCTATGGTCTTCACTGGACATGTTGCGGGGAAGGGGTCGGACCCGGAGGGCGCGTCTCCAGGGTTCTGGCACTCTCTCCCTTTCCTCAATGTGGTAGTCGTGTTTGATGTGTAGCCGGTCCAAGAGGCGGCGACCGGACGTGGTCTGTGCAAGACGCGTGTATTGGTTGCATAAGTGGGCCTCTCGAAGCTCTCGAAATGTGTTCACCACACCCAAGGCCAGAAGCCTCTGGTTGGACGTGGCGATCGGAAGATCGAGAGCCCGCTTGATGACTTTCCGCAGGATGACCTCCAGTTGGTCATCATCATGTTTGCGCAGGTGCAAGTAGGGAGTTGAGTAGAGGATTCTACTCGTTACGAAAGCATGGGCAAGCCGCAGTGCATCCTTGCTTCGTAATCCGCCCCGCTTGTTTGAGACCCGGCGGACCATTCGGCCCACCTGGTCTCCCACCGTGCGAAGTTTGGCTATGGTGGTGTCGACTCTGCGTTGGTGGTGTATGAAGAGGCCAAGGACGCGGATCTCCTTGGCCTCCCGGATCGGTCCCGAGGGGAGACTGATGCGAAGCGGAGTTGTGTCCCGGGGGGAGGGACGTAAGTGCACAAATTCTGATTTAGCTGGGGCGCACTGGAGTCCGCAGTAGGCCGCGTAGTCGTCGACTAGGGTCGCTGCTGCTTGCAGGCAGGACTCCATGTGGCCCAGGTTGCCTTGCGTGGCCCAGATTGTAATGTCATCCGCATAAAGAGCGTGATGTATCCCGGGCAGAGAAGACAATTTGGAGGGAAGGCGAAGCATTGCCAAATTGAAGAGCAGGGGAGACAGGACCGCGCCTTGAGGTGTTCCCCTCGAGCCGATGGTGTATGGCCCGTGTTCCGCATCTTGTATGCGTATATAGGCTTGACGGTCTGTAAGAAATTGACTTATGTAATGGAATGTTTTGTGGCCACAGTTGGTGTTACTGAGGTGGTCCAGGATTACTGCATGTTTGACGTTGTCGAATGCGCCTTTAAGATCCAAGGCCAGGACCACCTTGTCGTTTTGGGGACATTCGACAGGATCTAAGATGTCGTGGTGGAGCTGCAGAAGTATATCCTGTGCTGACTTGTGAGGACGAAAACCGAACATGGTGTCCGCGAAAAGTGTGGCGACAGCAGCATTGATTAGGTCCTTATCAGCATTCATGACCCAAAGATCGGCGGTGCTTCGCGATACGCCGAGGCTGTGTCACACGTTCGCCTTCGACGCTTGGGCCGTAGCTCGTCGCCTACAACCACTTCGAGAAAGTTCGGATGACCAGCTTACACTGCTGCAAAGGTATTGCGGGTTCGCCTGGCGTAGGCAGGAGCGGTGGCTGATGCGGGAACGCTCCGACCGACATGATTCCGAAAGCATGGTTGCCTCGTCAGCATCGTCACTATACTCTGGAGGATGGTACCCGGATGGAGGGAACGAACAGGCTAGTATTGTCCACACTGAACAAAACAAGTGACCAATTACAGTTACAGCTACTTCATCTGAAATTTAACTGATTTCAGTGCGTCAATTACAGCCTATGAAGAGTAAGGGAACAATTACAGAGAAGTAATCGATTACTATTCTATTATATATCTTTCGTCCATCTTTTATTGGATCAGCGCAAGTAAGCATCGACGAGACTGAACTAGTGCGGCTTTCTTGATATGTAATATGTTGCGGTACGTATGCTCGTAATTTCACCTGCAGCTATTTTCCGAAGTTTTATTCCGCATTTTTTTTCACGTTCCCTTGTGAACACATCTGTGGAGACACTGAAGAGTACCTCGATTCAAATTCGAAAAAAAAAGTAATTTATTACAAGCAGTCAAGTACTTGTAACGCGTTACGTACAAGTCTGAAACCGGCGTAGACGTCATCTCAGGGTGGACAGTTTGTTTTCAGGAGGGAGCGTGGGCTCGAGAGAAGAAGGAAAGTGTTGATGATGATGGTACAAGGTGTACGGAAAACGAAACTGAAACTCAGGTGGGATGCAACACTGGCGTCGTTGTTTCGCGTAATCCACGTCAGGCACACAAGCGGCCATTGTTACAGTACAGCTCAACTTGAGCGTAAACCCCCGGTGAAGCGAAGAAGGCTACGTGGAAGCCGAAGGCAGCCGTACTAAGCTGGAGCCGCTACCGCGTTCGCATTCGGCTTAACAGTGGCGTAGAGTCACGTGATGGGGGCGAGAGACTGCCCTAGCTATCCTAGCCACGGATGGTAGGAGGAACGAACTAGAGTTACTGAAAAAAAAGCTTCCAGTGACTTCAGAACAAGTGTGTCTCCGCCTTATCTTCTATCCTCTTCTCTCGCCTTCCTCGCTTGATGGTTCGCTGCCCGACAGCTTGGGCGCTGCGGTTTTGCGCGTACTAGCTTTGATGCTTCTGCGCGAAACGCGATAAATGTCGGCCATTCAGTTATTTTGAAGAGATGCCATGCAACGCTTATCTGCATCATGCAGACAGCGAAATTCAGTGTCTCCAGACTTCGTTCACGGCGTTTCGTGTGCGATTAAGCGGATCCGTGCCGCGCAAAAGCGATGTTATCTATTTCACTCTACCACGACTTTTGATTTCAAGAACTCCCAGTTCTGTGGCTATAGTGAGAGCTGTAGCAAAAAGGGAATGACACTGCCTGTGCTGAAACGTCTCCCTTGTCCCGTCTCATTGTGTACGCACCTCTTAAGCCCTCTTCACCAAGGGCCGAACGCCTTATGGACTCATTGTTCTCGTGTCCGGTAAAAAAGAAGACAGATATTTCTTGCAAGTTATGAGCTGCTTGTCGTATACAATCACTAATTTCACTGACGTAACGAGTACTGATTGAATGGCTCATTTTCTCGCTAGGACCGCCAAAAGCGTCGTGCACCTCCTAGTTATTTTGCTTCTTGCTTCGCCGACGGTGCAGGGTGCCAAAGTGAAACCAAACATCGTCTTCTTCCTTGCCGATGACGTGGTGAGTGAGACTCTTTCTTTATAGGCATGAATATAGGGATTGAAAGCAGTGCCTGAAAGCGGTGCCGGATATTTCTTGCCACTTTCCCAACCTGGTCTTAGAAGGGCATGCAATTAAGCCAATGACTGTGTAGTTGGTGTGGACAACTGAACATGCTTTTTTTCTCACCCAGAACACGCCGTCTTGTTCTTGTGGACCATGTAGTATGCGTGGGTAATCTAATAACATGCTTTTTTCTCACCAAGAACTGAGCCTTGCCGTCGATTCACTCAATGTGGATTATGATCCGAAAATTGCGACACTTTTGTCGCCATATTTAAGCAGTTCATTCAAACATTGCCGGTAACCATAATGGCTATTTCCTCGTTCTTAAAGCATAAACTGCTCTTTTAAACCTCGCGTGCAAGAATATGTGCTAGGTACGCGAGCTACTGAGGCGTGCCGAATGCTAGCTGACCCAGTGATTACACCGCTAGGTTAGCTCATCTAACCGTGAGAGTAGCTCGGTGGCTATGGCGTTCGGTCAGCGCAGGGTCAGGCTAAGAGGTGGGAATAATATCTTCTTCGGGGCAGGGTGACTGCGGCTGGTGCAGTACAGGCCTGATTGTAGATCGTTAGGAGAGGTCTTCAACGCACAGTGAACGTAACCGGGCTGGTGATGATGAAAATTAGAAATGAATACGCGATTTTGATAAACGTCTGGAATGAATGAATACGGCTGGTCCCAATGACAAAAATTATTGCGGGACTATAAAAAGAACGAGAAATAAAGCGTCCCTGTCCGTGCTACTAAGTATAACAGTGGTAATGACAGAAACTTTAAGTTAATCGTAATATTGTACAAACCATTTACAGGAAGCAGTTCTTGTTGTGCGCAGCAGGCGGCGCCACTCGGAGCGCCGCCATCACCGGCCTTTTGAGCCGCCATTTGCACCACTGATGGTTTAGACCGCGAACTGTCGCTATACCGTCACTCCGCAGCTTGTGTCGCATGTCAAGCGCGTTTTACAGGGCGGTAGCTGTTAATGGCAAGGTGTTCGGTGATCTCCTAGTCCAGCCTCCGCTTTCGGCGCGTGGCGCATGGTCGGCATGTGAAATCGAAAGGAAAACGTGGGGCCTCAGTCGGCACGCCGTGGCGAGGGAACTTGAGATAAGGACAAAATAGCGCCCCGCTCGACGAGTTACAGGAGCTCGTTCCCTTTTACATTTTCAAAAACCTGTCTCAAATTTTCAAAAAATCTGTTACGTTACTGTGTTTAAGAGAACTCCAGTAGATATCGTGCTGCCTTCTAGACCACCAAAGAGTTCAGAATATGTTATAAAGCCTCCGTGAGCGCTACTGAGAACTTAAGTGCTGACCTCGTAAATATTCCGATCTGCTCACCCGTGAAACTCAATAGGGACGACATCGAAGTTCGTGGAGTTTGAGCTAGAGAAGCCTAGGCGAAACGCCAACAGCGACAGGGTCCTGAGTTCCTCGCTCGGGAAGCTGGCATAAGTGGACAAGCGACTCATGATGACCCTACAGGGGCGTTCGAGTGTCAGGTTAACATCATTAACATCAAACCTTTCGGCTTCTGCATGTATTGTTTGTTACAGATTTTCGTTCATGAAGAACCTCGCTCATGAAGGAATACTCATTACCACAAAATGATTAGCTAGCGCATATATAAAATGAGCTTCTTGGATAACCACAACAAATACCGCTGAAGTCGGTTGCATCAGTGATGGTCGCCTATGAATTTTTCCCGCGACTTGCGTAGTACGTGCGTTAACTACATTTTTAACTAACAGAGCTAACAAAACTAACACCTTTATAACTTATAACTAACAAAACGAACACCTTTATAACATGAGAGAGAGAGAAACAGAGGAAGGGAAAGGCTGGAGGATTAATCAGGCAAAGGTGTGCACGCACACCATTAAACTTATCTTTCGGCAACAATGGACCAGCACATCCAATAATCTATGCTTTCAGAACGACGCCTACCCAAGGGACAGCGGTAAAATTCCGCATTGCGCGATTTTCATATTTCACCCTATTCCAGCTCACTGCATATTCGATACCGCAAACAGCAGTGCACAGTCCCACGGTACGACGAAATAGCGCCGACGGACGGGACGGAGGAGGAGACAGACACATGCTCCCCTTCCGTCCCACCCGTCAGCGCTGTTTCGTCGTACCGGTCAACATGAACCAACCAGCCCGAATCAGCCCTCTTCAAAGTCTCACTTTCACCGGAGACTTCCCGAAATCCGCACAGCACTTACACGGATCTTCGAGAAAGTTGCATTAGTTTTTCTTTGAAAGAGGGAACGTTCGCTGAAGACAAAATAATGTCTCGCCAATAAATGGACTATCACACGCACGGGACGTTCAGTTGCAAGTTTTGTACGATGCTAAGCGCTGAGATGATTCGAGGTCTGCGCACATTCCTCATTGCAACCAAAATACTGAGCACCAGGAAGAAAGGTTTGGTTTGATTTTATTGGGTTTAACGTCCTAGAGAAACTCACATTATGAGGCGCGCCGTATGTGCAGGGCTTCGCATAATTTCGACCACCTGGGGTTCCTTAATGTGCGCTGACATCGCACAGTAGACGGGCCTCTGGCATTTCGCCCCCATCGAATTGCGACCACCGCGGCCGGGACTGAAAGCGCGTATTTCGGGTGAGCAGCCGAGCACCATAACCGCTGGGCTACGGCGGCGGCCACTAGAAGGAATGCTGTCAACTGTATAGTGCCCTTATAGTTCATTTTTCTTGACACTGAATTACTCGTTCTGCCACTAGCATCAGATAAGAAACTGAGACAAACAAAAAGTAAAGTTCCCAGGAGGCTAGCCGCCCATGCAGACAGTCAGAAGAGCACGGGTAAATGAAGGGGCTAAATCTAACATGTTACAGCACAAACATCGTCTGTGCATTCACGTAGTGCTTCTGTGCCGCCCGCAGCTCGTTATTCTCTGTAAGAGTTGGAACAACACCCTACAGCAGGGCGCCCGACAGCCGCTGAGACCATAGTGAAAGCAGAAGACCCGAAGGCCGGCAATGGGGGCGTGATCATGTGACCAAAGATGGCAGCTCTGCAAAGCGTTTAGAGTTGGCACTAAGAAACAAAAAAAAATTGTCGGTGGTTTAGCTCTGGTTAAACCTGGAGTGACGCGATAGCTACAGCTGGCCGAGTGGAACTTACTCAGTTGAATTGCAAAGTCAGTCTTTCGCCGCTCCGTTTCGCTGGGCGTTCCTTCATCTTCGCCCCACTTGACACAGCGCATGCGCACAGCTGTGGCAGCTCGGTTTAGCTGGCGCGCCGCCGGCAGCAGCAGCTGCTCCGCACCACGTGGCTGGTCACGTGACCGACCACGTGATCAGCCACGGCGCCGCGTCACCGGCAGCTGATCCACACCACGTGACAGCGTGGCAGCGCATCCACAGGGCGGCGCCGCCACGCTGAAGGCTCGAAATGCTTCCGTAATGTAGCTATTGCTACTAAAGCAGTACTATTGAAAGTTTTGTGGCTGAGAAAGCCTTTCTTTCAAACCCTATTTATTATATGCCACGGCTGTTTCGTGCCGCCTTTGCAGGGATGGGGCGACGTAAGCTTCCACGGGTCAACTCAAATCCCAACGCCCAACATGGACACCCTGGCGGCGGACGGAGTAATTCTGAATAACTACTACGTCCAGCCGTACTGCACTCCTTCGAGGGCGGCTCTCATGACGGGGTTGTACCCGATACGCACAGGTGATGACTCAACGGCGCAGTAAGCGTTGGAAATTGCCAGAAACAAAGCGGGTAGCCGGTGGCGGAAGAGTATAAAAAGAGGAGTAAGACTGATATTGCAACCCCTGCAGTCACTGATAACGCTGTAGTACAACGTTCTTGTTTACGAGTTGGTTCATTTCAATAAACATAAACAGTTCAGACTGCGAGAGTAAGACAGAATTGAAGACATAGAAACGAAAACACCCGTCGTGCCGTTTCCGTTTATAATATATATATATATATATATATATATATATATATATATATATATATATATATATATATATATATATATATATATATATATATATAGTCTTTTGTTCTGTCTTATTTGAGCAGCCCTAACTTTTTATCAAACTTATCATGATAACGCAGCCGAGATACGTTGTCAAACACCCTTCATGCGGTCGGTAATCGTATCTCTTAATGACCATCCTATATATTTTTTCGTGCCGCTGTAGGTAACATGCATGTAAACATACTCCATGTTTGTAAACAAAAGCGTGCTGACGTTGCTGCTGGCCAAAGCCGGCGCGCCTTGTTCGTGCGGTGTCCGAAGCGCTTATTCCGGGTTTCCATCATACACCTCGTGCACTGCTGCGGTAGGCGGCAGGCGAGCCTTCACGTTCGTATGTACAGGCATGTGCGAAGGAGGTCCATTAATGCAGTTCTACGTTTCGAACGCCTTTGGGAAATATCAAAAGGACAGCCAGCATTTTGTGCGTTTTGATTCACGCGAACACGTAACGGAAAAACTTGAAAATGCATTCAACGCCGTTGCATTTGTATTTGTGGCGTGCGTGTGCGCGCGTGTGTGCGTGTGCGTGTGTGTTTTGACGTTGCCTTTCTATCCCAGGCATGCAGGGCGTCCCGATTGACGCGGCTCAGCCTTGGGGATTGCCCACAGACGTGAGGATTATGCCTCAGTACCTAAAGGAACTCGGCTACGACACTCACTTCATTGGAAAGGTGCTGTTGCATTTCGTGTACTGCACGCGTTTATCCTATAGGTGTGCGCAGAAGCATTGTGTTGACGGATAAAGCGTTGGGCTGTTACAATAGGCGGGCCATAGAATAAGGTACTACCGGGCCGGATCCAAGCCCGAACACTGCCACGCATCATTCCTCGGAGTGTGTAGCCTGTCATGTTGATTGGCATACGCCACGCAACATTCTTTCCAGCAAACATTCAAAGGGGCACCTAATTACCTGGGAATTAATGGGAATGTGATAGCGTTAGAAGCTGTTGATGCTTTTACAGTAAGTGACATCGCTTTCGTTCAGCCAATGAGAATTATCCGCTCTGGTTGCGGCACCTCCAGCCAATGGGCGATTTTTATCACTGACGATACATCTTTTTCCCGATAAGGCTTTTAATGCTGTTGCATTAAAACATGAATAACCCTACTCGCTCACGGGAGCAAATCTATATATGCGGTGAAGTATTCTTTCTTGCCGGTCTCGAGATGGCTCACAGGTCTTGCAGCAAGAGTTTCGTGCCCCCACGTCCCCGACTCAGCCGAAGCATTCGCATTTGAGCGACTAGGGACTTCTCATTGCTTTTCGTTGTCTAATTCACGTTTCTTTTGTTTCCTGTCTCTACAGAGATCTATCGCTTTTTTCTCGACTGTCATGCATGCGTCGCTTCACTCAGATCTGTCTGACGCGAAAAGCAAATCAAATGGCTCAGCCGAAACTGATTATGTCGCACCGACAATGTAATTCAATAAGGTTAACACGATGAGCCTCTAAATTCCAGGTGAAGGCAAAAAAAAGAAAACAACTTGTCCTCCACACGCACGCAAGCGCGCCGCGCCGCACACCACATCACACTGCAACACTGTAGCTTGATCACAGCAGCGTCCGGAAAAGACCAAAGACGGAGGAAGGCAGAGTGAGAGAGACAGGTCGTGTCACCTGAGCCTTTTGACAATCGCAGACAACTTTTCTGATGCATATGCTGCCAAGGAGTTTCGGTCTTTGCTCAACCTCTTCCCCTCCCTTTCCCATTTCCGCTGAAGTTCTTTTTCATCGGAACAGCTTCAAGCAAACCTAACAACAACAACAACAACAACAACAACAACAACAACAACAACAACAACAACAACAACAACAACAACAACAACAACAACAACAACAACAACAACAACAACAACAACAACAACAACAACAACAACAACAACAACAACAACAACAACAACAACAACGACGACGACGACGACGACGACGACGACGACGACGACGACGACGACGACGACGACGACGACGACGACAACAACAACAACAACAACAACAACAACAACAACAACAACAACAACAACAATAATAATTGTTATCATTTGAAAACTGCTACTAGAAAAATACCGCTCGCAATGACGTTGCTATCTTCAGAAATTAACTTTGGTTTCTGAAGTTCAATGACTAACGTTTTCTTTCCTGTACACAGTGGCATCTGGGCTCCTACACTGAGAGTGTCACGCCAACACGCCGAGGCTTCGACAGTTTTTATGGGTTCCACTACGGAGAGAAGGACTATTACTCTGGAGACATGACGTATGTAAGTACGCACGGTCATGAAGATCAAATTTGTATTACTCGGCTACGGTTATTTTCAGCTCTGGTGAAGATACCACGTCTGAAACCGTGTTTGAAAAGTCGTAATCAGGTTACGAAAATGAAAGCGAAGCGTGCTATTACGAGAAATGTAGATGGTAAATTGTGTATTTAACGTCCCAAAGTGACAAATGGGTTATGAGCGACGCCGTAGTGAAGGGCTCCGGATTAATTGAGACCGTCTGGGGTTCTTTAACATGCGCTGACATCGGCAGCACATGAGCGACCTGTTGCGTTTCGTCTCCATCGAAAAACGCCCCCCGCGGCCGTGATGAAGCCTGGGTCCTCCGGCTTAGTAGCCGAGCGCGCTAACCAGTGAGCCAACCGTGCCGGGTATTCCGATAAATGATAAGTAGCTTAAAGCAACTTGCAAATTCTACTGCTTTTGCGTACCTTTGGCTTTTTCCTGTAGACCGAACTACAGTAGCCGAGCGCTCTAACCGCTGATACGCTGCGGCGGGTGAGACTCGTCTACCGGCGTCGTCACACGGCGCTCGCAGGTGAAGGCGACCAAACACGTGATCATGTACGAACTGGCGTCTTCAGACGCATGGACGGCTCAAAAACAAGAATGACTCAACAAGATGAATGAACTCAAAAACTTATAGAATTTACGCACGCCACACACTTCCACGCTCACTGAATTGCTGTCTTGTTTTTCAAAAAGAAAAACACATTTATGCCCAATTAGTTATTTCATCCACCAAGAAAAGCTGCTCCCACAACAAAAAATGGGCTGCATTTCACTCGATGAGAGAAGTGACAGAACTATACCGAACTTCCTAGGCGCGCCGTGCAACTTAGCGACGCCCATCTGTATTTCTTGGTTTGGAATTCCTGCCATTTTTCCAGGCAGAAAATGGCCATACCATCCTGTCCAGCAGGGTGTTTCAAATATAGCCGGAATTATTGACTTAGTGAAGACAGCTATAGATGCCGCGAAATAAACGTGGACGCGACGCAGCAAGGGGATATAGTAAGGGTCTTCCCCACCCAGTTAGACTTGCCGTGTTAAAATAGGTCGTTCTGTTTTGATCGGATATGACGGTTGCTGTCGATACGTAGACAATGATTCTCTTGCCGACCTAAACCAAACCAATATCCGCTAGTATTGGCGGGAATATACCGTTGCGCCGGCTATCGGCGACGCTTACGTGACGGTAAAAGTGGGATCCCTTGTGTCTCCCCCATACTTTGCAGTGCGTACCAGGCCGTTTAATTCTCGCGTTTAGCCCTTTGCGGTTGTGCTTACAGTTCATATGTGAGCCATTTAATCGAATTTTTCGGCAACAAGGCAGTTTAGACCAATCTTTAAATGCTTTATCTCTGCAGATGTTTTCTTTCGGCGTTGGCTGCTACTTACTAAACGTGATCTTGCTTCCTGAAATGATTGCCGTCCACGAAAGCGTGAATTCACTTTTGAGTCCATTCTCAGTGTAAATACCGGTGATCCTCGTAGTTTTTCATATTTCGGATGAAAATCGTACCTTGCACAAAGCTCAGCCACGTACGTGCGGCAATGGGGCATTAATAAGCCACCGTGTCAGAACCATAAATAACGTGCCGCTGTTGCTACGACGACACGTGATCACAATGAACACGTAGGAACTCACAAACACGGAAAAATAGACAAAAAACGTGACCTACGCCTCAACATGCAGTATATTTTTCTTTCCAGCACCCTCTGTTCCCTCATCAAAACGAATTATGTGATCCCCCTAACGGCGCAATATTGACGCTAGTGCCGTTCGCTGCAGTAATGGAGCTCGCGTTGAATAGACTTTGCCAGTATATGCCTGACAAAAAAATTAGAGCTTATCCTTCTTTAACTAACCATTTCCGCCTCAACTATTGAGCACCAGTGTGTGATTTGCGAGTCATGCTTACAGCCTTTAGCTGCTACCTTGCATTTGGGCAAGATGACATGTTCATTTCGAAATCGCGGCGGCGATTGGGTTATACAATTTTACTTCTCATGAATGTCTACGATTACCACAGGCCCCTTGCACTCTGTACGACTGACGTTTTTTTTTCTTTATATGTATGCATGGCAGGAGTGTCATGTTCAGTTTTCATGTTTTTCTTGTTTTCAGGGAAACCACACAGGTATCGACTTCTGGTTAAACCAGGAGCCACTGCGGTTAGACAACAAAACTTACTCTACCGTGCTGTACTCGAGAAGGGCACAGTACATCATCAACAACCGACAGAAGTCAAAGGTATATAACGCGACTTGGTCAATCCCTTGGGCCGCACTTTCTAGAGCTGGAACGTCCAAGAGCCGTGAACACATGTTACATTTCGTGAGCTTTGCGATGGATCCGCGCTCGTTCATTTTTTAACACAAACCGTGCTGTATGTCCGGTTCTGTAAGAATTTTCCGCATAACACGGAGGTCCTGGACATACGTAAAAGAACGCGTACAACGTGGCTTTGGCGACAGCAAACGAGCCCACTCCTCCAGCCGTCGACGCATGAGGCGGGCGCGGTACCGACTGTGCCGCCAGCTCCAGGTGATTAGACAGCGAACGGGAAAAGGCACGTTGTTGCTCTACCCACACGCTGCAACATTTCACTGCAGGATAGGGCGCACATGTGCACGGGACCGCTAGTGCGGGATAGCTTTACTGCATAGCTCCGCATGGAAGCAGATTTTGCGCGATGTTCGGTCATCTTTCTCTCCAAGCACCTAAGTTTTGAGAAAAAGCCGCCAGTGCAGCATGTAGGAGCCTTCTTGGCACCGCGGTTGGAGTTGTTTATCTCTCGATCCGCTTACTTTCGGCGGTTGAACTCGCTTAATTCTAAGAAAAATACTGTTGTAGTGAGTGAGACAGCTTCTTAGCAGTCAGCTGGCAGCACGCAGACATATATCTCAAGAACGTGTCAAAGTTCAAACGGCAGAACTCACTGACGTTGTCTTTTCTCAAATACGAGACTTGTCGTCGAACTGAGTGCTCTCGATAAAAAAAAAAACTCATTTATAAATGAAAATGTGCACTCCGCCGCCAAAAAAGAAATTCCACAGAGCATAAGAACTGTGTGTAAACAAAGGCTTTCGCAACAGTAAAGCTTCAAAAGATCCGCAGTTGTAGGCTTCTCTGCAATGCTTAGATGCTTTGTAGCCACGTGGCCGTGAGCGGCGCATGGAAAGAAAACGTGGAACTCTGTATATCTTATGCAGCGTAAATTGATGTTATTGCAGGAAGTCGAGTGTGCAATCGTTCGGAAAGTGACAACACTTGACGGAACAGCATTTAGGTTTATATGCTCGAAAGATGGCACCACTATTCATGTGTTGGAAAGCTCTCAAACAAATGTTGGGGCCAGGCAGGACCACGAATTGTTTCCTTTCATCCTGTCTTGCACGCACGCACGCCGGCCCACATTCGCATTATGGCTTTTTACCGATTGTATCATTTCTTTTCCATCTCCTGCAGCCGCTCTTTCTTGTGGTGAGCTACCAGACAGCACACTCAACGGGAGGTCTCGAACAGCTACAAGCGCCGCAGGAGAACGTCGACAAGTTTCCTTACATTGGAGAGAAAAACAGGACGCTTTTTGCCGGTGAGAGCGAACCGACAGGAGGATCGGTGTCACGGAATTTGGAAGTGGTGCCTTTGCTGGGCAAGCGCACGACTAAACTTTCAGTTTATATCTCATAGTCAAGAGCAGCAGTAATCAATAAATGCAATGCGGAAAAGGCGTTGCGCATTCTAGCGCAGCTCATAGATGGTGGCAGCCGCACTCGAGTTTTGAAGCCTCCGTCATCAGGCACCTTTTTTCTTAGCTTTTCATAGCAAGTGACACCGCGCTCGGCTTTTGGTGCGTTGTGGTCACCCACGTGACCATCGGCTGCCTCCGATGAAGAGGAGGTGGCATCAGCATGCGCTGCAGATCGCAGGCCGCACCTGCGCCGCCATCTTTGCGAAAACGGCCTCGCCTGTGGAACGAACTCGGGCTCGAAAGACGCACCAGAAGAGACCAATCGAGCACCGATTCCTGGGAGATTGGTTTATGGTCTATATGGGCTTAACGTACCAAAGCGACTCGGGCTATGAGGGATGCCGTAGTGAAGGGCTCCGGAAATTTCGGCCACCTGAGGTTCTTTAGCGTGTATGACATCGCGCAGTACACGTGCCTCTATAGAATTTCGCCTCCATCGAAATTCGACCGCCGCGGCCGGGATTGAATCCGCGTCTTTCGGGTCAGCAGCCGAACGCCATAACCATTGAGCCACCGCGGCAGCGATTACTGGAAGAATCGCAATGCTAGCAGCCTTCCTCATCAATCGCAATGATCTGCCGTTAGTGTTTTTTGTTCTGCTCGATACGATTTTGGATAAAAATTTTCGGAATATTTCGGAAAAGTTTGCCCTCATGTTCGGCGTCAGGTTCTCCCTGATCTTCGGCTTCAGGTTCGCACGATGTTCACCTTAATTTGTCGAAAATGGAAGCTGAAAGCTTGTCACGCTTAAAACGTTGCGGTGATTTATTTCTGACCATTATTTGGACTGTTCGACATTGTAAACCCGTGTCGCTCGTGCATCGATCATTCAAAGATTCTTTTGCATTCGTGCCTGATACCAGTCGATTACATTTGTGTTTTCTTTTTATCAGTTATGTTAATGAGATCTTTACTTCACATCGAATATGATTAAGGTGGCTATTTTGGGTAAAGAATATTTTTTTAAATCTCCCATCGTGCTGAAGAAAATGTTGTGCATAAGGTGCAAGTATGGAAGGTGCGATTGTTAATTGCCGGCAGCTGTTTTCAACGCTGTTGCTCCCCTTCAGTTCTTGAATAACTAGCAGGCACATACTTATTACCAGACTCCTCCCAAATACCTTTTTACGGTCATGAAGTAGTTAAAGAAAATTTGATACAGGGGCAAAGCTGCCGCTAGAGGCGCAGCGGTGAGGCAAGGGGCAACGAAGCAGCGCGAGCAGTGGAGTGCTGCGGCACAAGCTCCTGCCTAGTGTGCAGAATCAAACATTCATTGTGCATCATGCAGAAAAAAAAAGTTTTGGAGAGAGAGTCGGATTGGCAGTAACAACATGATTTCCCAGCGGCAGTGCTTAATGGCGGCTGAAGAGATTTCTTCCAGCTTTATTTCGGCATAATGTCGGTGAGGGATGCAAAATTTTGCCACCAGGCGCGGTCACGCCCGACAGCGTACAAAGCTCTTTCACAGTGTTACGCCGAAGCTTCACGACCTGTGAAAGGTACTAAAGGACTGTGGTATAAACAGACTGCAAGAATGGTCGTGTTGTTTCGTGTGATTCCCTCGTTTTCAATCACCTTGTGTTTGGTGCATTATAGCCTCAGTCACTTGTGCGCCAAAAAACCCGATATAACGAACTGTTGTTTTGAATCATGGCGCAAGCTCTTTTTAGCAAAACAGCTAACGTGAAGTCTGTACTGCCTACTCCTGGCATTATATCATCGCCTAAACCGTGACACTATGTCGTCGCACTGTGTGCGGTTCTTTACTGCTGTACGCTCACCTGATATTACTGTGGAAGCGCGCCGAACTTGGGGCGTTTTTATGCGCACAGATTTTCTACCTAACATCGATGCTTTGTAACGAATCCAAGGCTGTTATTAAGATTATTCGCTGAAATGTGTCTCTAAATATTTATCGTATTGTTATCTGTACTGCTTCAGTCCTAGTATTAGATATGTGAATTAAAACATTGGCTATTCTTTCGAAATTCGCCATGTGATATTAATTCAAGCAACAAGACAACCAAAAATGAACATGAACATTGAAGAACTGACTTGAACACTTCTAGTACGTCCTTTGCATGCGCTGAACTTCGGACGCTTGATTAATGCAGCAAGGCAGTCGACGTGTGGAAGTTATCCATCCGACCAGATTGCACATCGGGCATGTCCCGCAGCGAAATGCAGCGCATCTTCACCACTGCATTCATTACCAGCACCTCGATCGCTGCAGAGCTCGGCCGCTACTTTCGAAGGCTCTATATAGGCATGGCGCCCTTTTTAATATGCATCCGTGCACAACTTACTGCACGACGGACGAATTACACAAACGTGATTTGGGGAACATTCAAAAGTGCCCCTCTGTTCTTGCCGAAGGTGCACAGAGGATACTGACCGGCGCTTTTGTGGATAAAGATCATTTCGTATCTTGGCATAATTAAGAAATTTCGAACCATGTTTCGTTCACTATTGAGAATGGCTAACCGGTGGTTTTATTATAGTCTTTTTATTTACTACCGCTTTTAACGCGATAGTATTAAAGGCCCCGTTACGCAGTGAATCCGGCGTTCACGTTCTGAGCTATAAATAGGGTGACGTAGGGTGGCCCAGGCAGCCACCGTAGGAGAAGCAACCTAGGTGGGCAACCTAGGTCACGTGATCTCGTGGGGTCATCACAACCGACCCACCGAATCGTGAGCAAACTAACCACCGTGGCAGGTGGCAGTACAATTTATGATTGGTCGCGAGAGGTTGCTCGAGAAGAGTAACTTGGGTCGCACAAGACCCACGGTAGCATCATCTGCAATCGCAGGTAGTGGCGCACCACTTAACCGCGGCGCCACTGCTCAAGGAGTGGTATGAGGACTTCCAGGGACATATGAATGTAAAGTTGAGAAGAAGCAATTCCGCATATATGACCATTAACCGATTAACGCTATCGCGGGATTGCGCTCTTTCCGTCTACATCGTCTTTCCGGTGTTAATCGTCCTTTATGTCTGCGCAACTCGTTCTCAACAATAGCGTAATATCCTTAAGGCGGAGCTTAAGTATCTTTTGATTCCCTTCTAATCTCTTTCCTTTTAGCTCTGAGGTTCTGTCGCTGATCTTGCTACGCTACGCTGAGTAACATTCCAGCAATTTTAAACACGCCGGCGAACACCTCTGCCATTATGTCTCACCGTGTCCCCTCTACAGGCATGGTGGACGCAATGGACCAGTCGGTGGGCCAAGTGTTTCGGGCCCTAGGCGACGCCGGCATGCTGGAAAACACCGTCATCGTCTTCAGCAGCGACAATGGGGGTGCGCTGTGGGGAAATCACAACTCCCGCGGCGTCAACTGGCCTCTGCGAGGAGCGAAAGGCACTGTGTGGGAGGGAGGCACCAGGGCGGCCGCCTTCGTCTGGAGTCCCCTGCTTTCTTGGAAGTGCAGGGTGTCCGAGGAACTCATGCACATCACGGACTGGCTGCCCACTTTCTACTCGATCGCCGGTTGGTTGGCTATTTTTAGCGCTGCTTGTAACACATAAGATGGAGAGCTCAGTAAAGGAAAACTGCTGCACAACGTTACCGAGGACAGGGTACACATCTCTTTAGCAGTGGCAGCTGCAGTGGCATCATTCGGCGAAATCATGCCTTGGTGCGCGCACACAACACCCCATAACTGGGTATTGCACCCGACTACTGCAACACTGTTAACGCGCGCGACGGTCGCCTATCCACTACACTCCTACCCCAACCGCCTCCCATGATTGGTTATTGCACTGGGGCTTTTCCAACACTCAGAAAGGAGGGCTGTCGGGCTAGTTGGTGTTGCATGATGTAAAGAAATCAGCGCAAAAATAGAGACAAAGGGCAAGGGAAGAGATACATATGACTATTAACAAGCGCTGACTACACTACCAGGAATCACCCCTTTCCTGAGGCAGAAGGCGTGCTGTCGTGCTTTTCATGTTGCATTGACGATGCGCCGCACTAGATGGCCCAACAGGGAAAGTTGCGTGGGTAATACACAAAGGGAAGGACCAGTTGTACTGGAAATAAGGTTCAGTTTAGCCCGAAAGAACGCCCTTCTGAATTGCATTTCTAGCACAGCGGGTCCTTCCTTTTGTGTACCAAGCACTACAGTACGCCTTCTGTGACTTCTGGTAGGGTAGGTAGCGCTTGTTAATAGTCATACGTATCTCCTCCCTTGTCCTTTGTCTCTATTTTTTGCGCCAATTTCTTTACATTCTCCAATAATGCCAGTGAAAGGGTTACGGCAAGCGCTGCGGCTCACCACTGAGGCTGAGAGTGCAGTGGCATGGACGCCACAGACATCCTACACCGCTACCCAATGTCGCTAAACACTCCAACTAGAATTAGCCTTTCGCACCACCTTAACTGTCGCTGCATGTTCGCATTACCACATTGGCAAACGGCCGGTAGCTTTTTTTTTTTTTGCTATGCCTACAACTAGCTGTGAGCCTGGTAAATGTTCACACAAACATATTTCTGATGTTCGCGGGTGGTATTAGATGCTTTTGTTTATTTCCTTTCAATATTTATCACAACGGCAACCTGTTGCCTACTCGAGAATTAATCAATTCGCTGCTTTAAGACGGGGTTCTCACTCCGGCTGAGGAATGCTGCATTTTAGGCTACGTTCAAGCGAGCATTCGGCGCGTTTTTCTTGTTCAAGCAGCACAATGCAGGCATCATTCGAATGTTTAACGTACACTCTGTCAGCTGATGCACACCGGTATAGCGCAGCTGCATTATCAACAGCACAAGAGGTGGTATATTGCCGATGACGAAGTCGGTAGTATCGTTAATATGACCTATTTCGTAGAACAATTCAGGAGAAAATACTTTATTACTTTATTTAGGACAATTTAGTTTGGCCTTACATATAGAATATACGTTTATCTAGTGTCGTGTGGTCTCAGAATGTGCGTTCGTTGAATTGTATTTCATCGGCAGCCTTTTAAATATAGCGGAATTTGGCTATTTTGGGCATGATTATATGTTGTGTGTCGAGGCGCACAGCATCAATATTTTAAAAACTTGGGGCGGACAATATAATAGTGCAGTTTGCGAAGTTTAAACAACTTATCTTCATTAAGCTTTCGAATAATACCTACATTGTGCCGTTTGAACAATAAAAACGCGCAGAATGCTCGCGGGAACATAGACTAAAATGAAGCATACGCTCAGCCGGAGTGGGACCCCCTCCTGCTTTGAAGGTATCGGTGCCTACAAAGGATACACGATATCACAGAATCGGTATCGTAGATGCAGCAAGCTCGGCTAGTTGGTGGTCGTTGGATGTTGAAAATGGGGTTAGTGCTACTGCTTTAGAAAACACGGACAACAGAAACCGAAATCGACACGAAGCTGTTTCTGTTGTCCGCGTTTTCTAGCGCAGTGACCCCATTTTCAAGATGATATCGTAGATGTCATGGTCTGCAGTTATAGGCAAATGATCAAAATAAATGGATACGCATGAAAACACGAACGATTTTAATGCTAACCTCGTAACGTATACATAAAAGTAAGAAACACTGAATGGTAATCAGGTAACGTATACATGCCCTAATCACGTAACTTGCGTGCCGAAACCGTGGGAGACAAATAGTCTAGTGCTTACACCTCTCTGATAACTGCACAGGTTGAAAAGTTGAATGGATATTTAAGTTTGTTTATACGAACGTTGTTGAAGTCTCTCAGCGGCTTCGCTGGTACTCTCTCAATAAGTAGCCTCACTGGTTTACAACGTGTTCTTTCAGGAGGAAACTCGGCGAAGCTGAAGGCGCTGGACGGACACGACATGTGGAAGTCGTTGTTCAAGGGACGGCGATCGCCTCGTACCGAGATACTTTACAACTATGACAACGTATTCGCGAACACCTCGGCGCTTCGAAATTCGCGCTACAAGTTGGTTCTAGATGGCACCCGTGTGTTCAACCTACGCTACCCTGCTCCGGGCGGCAATCGCACGGTCGACGACCTGGACAGACTGATGGTCCAGTCCACTGCAGCCGACGTCCTCAGGAAACTGTACAGGAGAAATGTGCGGTTCTCGAAGGGATGGAGGCGAAAATCCGAGCTCACGTGCGGCAAAAGGGTCAAACAGAACTTTTCTTCAAACACCTCTGTCTACCTCTTCGACGTCGTCAAAGACCCCTGCGAGCTGAATAATCTGGCCGACTCTCACCAGAACGTGAGTGCTTATTATTGATCTTTCGATTAACAACACTAGTTTATCCATGATTGAAGCGTTGAAGTCACAATTACACAAAAATTTGGCGGCTGTTACGAAATAGAACCACCCAGCTGAAAGCGAAAGAAAGTTTTCTGAGAAACTACAGGGGCGGCGAGGCATGTTTGTTTGGCTCCGATAGGATGTACGGTGGTTAAAGAGTGGTGTGCCCAAATCGTTGATTAGGAAAGAAAGCTTATCTGTCTTATGGCTGCCATGTTAAATAGTCCGTTCAGGTTGCTTGGGAGCGAGGTAGGGACCTACAGGCATGAGCAATATGAAAAAGAACAAATATGTAGCATTAATTTATTGATTACTCCACAATATTATGCGACCAACACAGCTTTTCTGTTTTCTAACTAGATTCAGTCTTGGCGTATTATAGCCAAACTCGTTCTCAAATTTAGTGGAGAAATAACCAGGATATTGACAATTTGATGCACAAAAATGAAGAGGCGCAGAATCGTATGCAGCGACAGCTGTCGAGGGCACGTTTCCTGGTTCTGCGGCGTCGACGTGGGCGTTGTCGGCGCAGCACCACACCACGCTGATTGGTTAGTGTGAAGTAACGTCACTCACGACGTCACTGTAATGCGCCATGGCAACGCGACACGCTGCAATGGTGTAACCCTGCTTCGCACTGATTTATCAGCGTGTAATGGCGTCACTTCAATGCGCCATGGTGACGCGCCACATTGAGTGGTCAGAACCCACTGACGTTGTGAGCGACAGTTTGGTCACGTAACATGCACTGCATAAGACAAAAATAGAAAGAAAACCGAATAAACGTACTGCATTCACCTCCAGAAATATATTTGTGAAGATGAATGCAGTGAGTTTATTCGTTATTGTTTATATTCTTGTGTTATGTAGTGCACGTGATTTGTGGACGTGAATGCAGTAATAATAATAATTGGTTTTTGGTGGAAAGGAAATGGCGCAGTATCTGTCTCATATATCGTTGGACACCTTGAATGCAGTACGTTTATTTGTTATTCTTGTGTTATGTAGTGCACGTGGCGTGTGTGTTTGTGTGTGTGTGTGAGAGAGAGAGAGAGAGAAATAACTTTATTGCCAAGGATTTGTAGATGGTGTGCGACTGTACCTCAGTGTGACCCCCCTAGAGGGGTGACCTCCAAGGCCCCGTTAACAAGCGCTGCCTGTGCTGTCTTCTTCTGCTTCAGCAGCAGTTGATTACAGCTGTCTTCGGAGGGAGCTGGCAGGAGCATACGAGGTGGAGGCTTGACCTCCCATCCCCAAGATATGTGAGCTTGGGTTGCCAATTGCTGGCATTTTAGGCAGGCGGGGTTATACTCCCCGTTCGTAATAAATTATAACCTGTGGGGGCTTGTAATGGATCGAGTCTGGATCCTTCTTGGCATCGTGGCCTGTTCTTTGCTAAGGTCCGCATGCGGAGGCGGAAAAATCTCTCTTCTACGTGACTAAGCTGTCGCAGAATCTCGCGTTACACAGTGGTAATCGTCAGGCAAGTTTTTTTACGACTGTTGTCTTCTTAAAATACTCACCAGGCTATTGTATTATTATCGTGAACAGCTTCTTTTTTGATCGAGATCCACTCATGATGTGTGTGGTCGTCCCTGTTACTGTAGGAAACAGGAAACAACCGCTCGGGGCCCGGCTAGGATTTTGCAGTGGTCGAGTAAGTTCACTACGAACTGTCCGGAGCTGCATGACGATGTCGGCTCTGTGCGCGAGCGCAGTCCTCCCCTTGGCTTCCATTCGTGCAGCTAGCCGAAAACATTTAGTGCGCTTGCTGTTATGTACCGCGGAGCAGTGTCAGTGCCCTGTTCCTTCAGAGGCACATTTCAGAGATGACCGCTTCGACGAAGAGAGTTCCCACCGTCTTTTTATGACACTTCGGGGCCTCTTCTTTTTTTTTGCTGATGGATCACAATCGGAAATAAATTCGTGCGGCCGACTGACGCTTATTCTCGGATATAAATAAAAACTTAAGGTCTGGCCGCTTATAACACTGTAAAAAAGACTTGGTCGGAGTTGCCTCGATCGAACCTGATTGAAATTACTTCTCGCCTTTTGGCACTAATGCGCTTTTGCTCACGTCGAAGCTCGATGAACTCATCGGGCAGAAACTGCCCGCCCTAGAAAGTATTCATGCCGGATTTACATCGGCGTCGCCGATCCAACCTTACGATTTTCCCACAGCGGCGACCCGACATTCAAACAATGCGGCCACATGGCGCATTCCCCTCCCTTGTCTTGGAACCAAATTCCGACTCTCGTAATTTGTAATAACACCGGACATTGTCGTGCGGGAATTAGGAAGGTTTCCGAAAGCTCGCTGCGAGGAGGACGGCAACAAGCGTAGTTTTGCCAGGAACAGAGAAGTGTCGGGCAAATGAACTTTGCGCGGGTGAACCGAAAAGAAGGTGAACGTAAACGAAAGAAGGTGAACGAAAAATGTGAACGAAAGAAGATGAAAGAGGTGAACGTAAACTGCCTTGAATCTCTTATGGTATTAAGCACTTGGCGCTAGGACAACCGGAAGCCAGGACTGAAGGCGACGCATGAGGGAAGAGTGGCGTTATTACAGAGCCATAACCTTCAACCTCCTGTTCGCTAGCGGAGCAGCGCATTACACCGTGCAGTCGTAGAAAAAAGAAATAAAAAGGTTTATTTTTTATGGTTTACGGGCGTTTAACGTCCCAAAGCCACTCAGGCTATGAGCGACGCCGTAGTGAAGGTCTCCGGAAACTTCCATCACCTGGGGATCTTTAACACGCACTGACAGCGCAAAGTTCACGGGTGTCTAGAATTTCGCCTCCATCGAATTTCGACCGCCGTGGTCGGGATCGAACCCGCGGGCGCCGGAAGTCATTCTGGATTTTGCCACCTACAGTGTCTTTTTCAGACTAGAAAAAAACAAAAACATTTTGGAGCGAACGTTGCTAACTCCGGTTGAATTTCGTGGCAACTCCCATGTACCTGGATTCATGTAACGCAAGGGGCCCCATCCCAGCGCTAACTTTCAAGGCCTATCGATGGCTCGATGTTGCGACTAAAATTTCGGTGCAATTAGTTGCAATACATGACCGGTGACAGCTGCTGCTGCGCAGTACACTGGAACGAAGGAAAGCGTCATTGAGATTTTTTCCTGGCCGTTGCATATGTACAAAAATGTTAAGGTTCTTGAACGACAAACATTCATTAAAAATATTTGTCCTTTACTTGATAATTTCATGGCCTTTACGTTTTTCATATCAGCGGCATTCACTGCTTTGCTGGTTCCGGGCCGATATAGTTCTAGGCTTCGTGTGATATTTTCTTTGCTTAATAAATACGCAAAAACATGGAAGCATTGGTATCAGTTATGTCTGCCACGAGTGAACGATAAGGGGATAGTTGGTATGACATGATTACATGACATAAAACTGAGCAGGGCACAAGACATAAAAGAGAAGCAAACAGGACGAGCTCGTCCTGTTTCCTTCTCTCCAGTGTCTTGACTTCTGCTCAGTTTTGTTTTGTAATCATGTCTGCCACGATTTTTAAGAGATACGAATACATTATTTTATTTAAAAAATACATATTTCACTTGTCTAGACAGTGCGTAGCGTTATCTAAAACACAGAAACAATGCAGTTATTTTTGTTCCGTTTGATCCTTCTACAAATTCTATGAGGAGGCCGCGCTTCAACATGAGCCCTCCCCCCGGACAAAATTTCCGGCTACACCACTGGTATGGAGTGAAAGTTATTCAAGTTTTGAATGAACATTAACTGCCTACTTAACCAAAGCAGTTGTGAATGCTGACGAGCTTAATATTGCCGCCTGTGCATGAGTAATGATTGAAACTTGTGGTTTCCATTTACCTAATATGACAGGTTGTGGCGTCCTTGAAGAAGCGCATTGACTTCTACCGAGCAGCTGCGGTGCCAGTAAGGAACAAGCCGACCGACCCTGCAGGCTTTCCTGAGAACAACAACGGAATATGGGCGCCCTGGTTACCATCAGCGTAGAGGAGAGAGAAAATTAAACGATAGGTCAATTAAAAAATGCACAATAGTCCCACCACTTTGTTGTCTGCATTATATTATTACGCAGCTATGGCGTAATAACGTATTTTTTAAGTACGTTAAGTGTGGCGCCTCTACTTGGTTTACCGACTGCGACTGTGTGTGCCGGAATGGCGACGACTGAGCGGCAGTCCGGAGCTCGATCCGTTGGCTGCACCCGTCAGAAGAAAGCTGGAACTTGAGGCAAATATTTGCGATGTTTGTTCCTCAAGATACGCAGAGGTTGTGGACCTGCTTGTTTTATGCGAAGGAACACCAAGACTCCAATTTCCAAACTCTAATTTCGTTAAACATGCAATGAAAATTTTGGGCATGGCATGGCGTCCTGAAAAGTGCAAGCGCGGGGTACCATGTAAAGACTGATATTTCTGGGAGAGAGGGTGAGTATAATGGCCATACATTTTTCAATGCGGTCGCACGGGGCGATTTCTCCTCCAATCATGCCCAACATTCCCGGACATTATGCAACTAGCGCCATCTGTTGGCCACACTTAGCCAACACCGCGTAACTCAATGGGGATATTTTAAAGCGACAGCGTTAATCGTACTGTTAGGCCGAAAACCCGAGGTCGGCATCGGCTTCGTTCTAACTGGAAAATCCTGATTGGTCGAGAGGGTAGTGACGTAGGAAAGCAGTTTCGCGGAGATGAAGTAGTGGTCAAATGGAATCGAACCTCCTTTCTTTGGGTCGGGAGCCACGCACGCTACCTCTGCACAACTGAAGGACGTTAGTTCAGTGGGATAAATGGATG
Organism: Amblyomma americanum; assembly: GCF_052857255.1. Taxonomy (NCBI): domain Eukaryota; kingdom Metazoa; phylum Arthropoda; class Arachnida; order Ixodida; family Ixodidae; genus Amblyomma; species Amblyomma americanum. The sequence continues at coordinate 183,065,004 of NC_135499.1, forward strand.
CCTTGTACGAGCAACTCACACCTCACAGTAGACGATATACGGTGCAGGAACACTTCGGTAATTAGGGTCACTAATGAGCGTTACCAATTATTATGGATGACAATGTGCAATAAAGCAGTATGTGACGGCGGCAAGCGTGTCAATGTCTGCGAAAGGTACGTCGGGATGCCCTTAAGCTATCGTAGGCACCCTTTAACGCTATCGCGTCGTACACATTTGGCGATCTTAAATGTTCCCCTGGTTTTTAAACTTCTAATTTTGGGAAAACTGGATTGTCCTGGCAGATTTTGCGCGAACGTGGTGATTATCATGGCCGACTCGTTCTCCTCGTTGCAAAATCTCACCTATACAATATTTCCTGCGCTCACACAGACTGTTTCAGACGGCCATAGAAAATAAATGGGATGCACAGAACATTTAAAATTACTGCGGTGATTTTGAGTGTTCAGCGCCACGTGGCGCGGGGTGGCAGCCGCGAAAACTAGGCCATGTTTCCTGGGCTTGAAAAACTGCTCAGCTGGTGATGACAGCACGGTTTCCTTTCCGCAGCTGTGAGATAAGGACATGGAAAAGCCGTAATGCAGGCTAGAGATGTAAAAGTTACGCAATTTTGAATGCTGAAAAAAAAAAGCACCCTTTTTTTGGGGGGGGCAAAACAGAAATATTAAAAAAAAACGAGAAGACATGTCATTAAGCACATTTACTGTATTTTCAGCACTATAGTCCGCACCCGATGTATAGTCCGTAAGGAGCGAATTTCAGCTTAAAGTTAAAAACTTCTTGCTTAGATAGTCCGCACCTGGTGTGTAGCCCGTAAGGATGAATTTGGATTAAAAAGGTTTCATAGATTGTCAGCAAGCAGTACACAATCGGTACAAAAAAATTTAATTGTCGGGAAGTAAAATTCTGGGCCTTTCTTAGACCGCATAAAAGTCGGGCCTAAAACCCGACAAAATCTCTTTCCACGGGGCTGTTGGAATAAAACAAGCCAAGCGTGTCGAATTCGACAAAACCTCGCCAGTGTCCTCATGATCATCAAAATCCGGCACCTCTGTTGCAGCAGTTCTAGTTTGTCTTTCAATCAATCAATCAATCAATCAGTGAATCAATCAATCAATCAACCAATCAATCAATCAATCAATCAATCAATCAATCAATCAATCAATCAATCAATCAATCAATCAATCAATCAATCAATCAATGTTTCATTATTGTCATGAACTTCCCGAATACCTTCTTCAGCGGCCATTGTACAATACATTACTTCTCCGCCCCAGGCTTTATTCATTAAAGTTTTGCAGTTGTGCTCACAGTCTCAGGCTCTGACTGAAAAGCAGCCACCACAAGAAGCAATCACTTGCATATCGCAGATGATTGCGTATGGCAGCTGATTTCATTATGAGATTCAGTTGGGTAAAATGTCGCAGGCTCAGTAGGGCCACGTGTTTTCTTTTTTTACTTCGAATGCCACTCTAGGCTTTTTGTGCTTTCCAAACAATCATAAAATGTAACCTTGTATAGACCGCACCCGTAGATTGTTCGCACAGAGCAAAATTTCTGCTTTTAGACATATATAGACCGCGGACTATAGTCCGGAAGGTACGGCACTTCAAAACTCAGTGTTAAGGACATAGTTAAATTTTTGGACAAAAAAAAAAAGATGGTGCAAAGCCTTTCCAGGAAAAGATGACGACATATTACATACAATACAATCGTTGCACAGCTTTGCATGAATGTGGCTTGCTACTTTCGTAGGGAAATGCATGCTTGTTCGCCTTTTTCCACCTTGATACTCGAGTGCACGTACTCAAGATTTGTCACGTACTCAAGTTTTTGCACGCACTCTCCCACAAGCCTGTTGCGCAGCTTCATATGCACAAATGCGACCAGCTTCTTTCACATCACGCAGATGATAGGAGAATTGGAATTTCCGACATGCGACTGACGTCAGCAGTTGGTTGGTACAAAGACGTTGCCACCATACGGACAGCTCCAGATGCTTGGCGCACTCCCAAACAGTTCATTTACACGAACTTTTACAATGCATATGAACGTGATGCTGTGCAGATAATTAGGTTAGAAAATTTTGCCGTTTTCTTCCCGTCTTCTGGCACATGAAAAAAAAAAACCTAAAAAGAAGTTCCTTTTCTAATTTTTTGAGGGTTCTTTTTCAGGCACTCACATCTCTAATGAAGGCTCGAGGACTACCGACGTACAGCGAATGACCTGCGTTCTATATAGAAGGGTGCATCAGAAACAAAGCAAGGACAACCTACGAGCAGTGACATGTGCACAGCAAGTAGGGCGTAGGGCGCGTGGCCGTCCGAAACAAAATGAAACTTGCGAGGCAAAGGTGCGTTAGTGATGCGGCGGCGAGGAAGAGAAGTCAGTGAGGCGGCCTCATTTCAGTGAAGACACCTTGACGTCGCTTGATTATGACGAGCGAATGAAGCCACCGTGTGTTACAGAGAGGGCTAGGTTACAATGAAGATAAAGAAATAAATAACAAATTCGTTGCAAAAGCTGCGAAACTGATTCACAAAGTCATATCTGTAAGAATAACGACACGTGACTGGAATAACAGATTAATGTCACAGCAGTTGACAGTTGAGAGGTGCTGGAAGTGCTAAGGGAATACGTTTACTTGGGGCAGGTAGGGACCGCTGATACGGATAATGAGAAAGAAATAAGTAGAAGAATAAGAATGGGGTGGAGCGCATATGGCAGGTTCTCTCAGATCATGAATAGCAGATTACCAATATTTCTCAAGAGAATACTTAGGGCAAGTAGTGACAGCTGATTCGGATCATGAGAGGGAAATAACTAGAAGGATAAGATTGGCGTGGAGCGCATATGGCAGGTTCCCTCAGATCATGAATAGCAGATTATCAATATCCCCCAAGAAAAAAGTGTAGAACAGCCGTATCTTACCAGTACTCACCTACAGGGCAGAAACGTGGAGGCTAACGAAAAGGGTTCAGCTTAAGTTAAGGACAACGCAGCGAGCCATGGAAAGAAAAATGATAGGTGTAACGTTAAGAAAGTGGGTGAGGGAAACAAACGCGTGTTAGTGACATCCTAGTCGAAATCAAGAGGAAGAAATGGGCTTGGGCAGGGAATGTAGTGCGAAGGTAAGACAACCGCTGGTCCTTAAGGGTAACGGAGTGGATTCCAAGAGAAGGCAAGCGTAGCAGGGGAGGAGGCAGAAGATTATGTGGGCGGATGTGATTAGGAAGTTTGCAGGCATAGGGTGGGCGCAACTGGCAAAGGACAGGGTTAATTGGAGAGACATGGGAGGGGCCTTCGGCCTGCAGTGAGCGCAGTCAGGCTGATGATGTGGATTTTGCGTACCATCAGGCAGCGGCAGTCCCGAGAAGCTTCCAGCTAGTCACTGGAATGCTAGAGTCACTCCACTTCTAGCGCGAGCGCATTGGCGCCGCGCGGTTGTACTTTCTGGGTGTACACACAAGATTCACCGTGAGGGCGCGAGATGCTGCCGCGTCAGGACAGTTGACTTAGTAGGACGTTCAATAGGGCGAATTGGTATAAGTTAGCATGGGGACCAATTCGCGCGTGCGCACTGGCGGCGCGAAGGTCTCGATCACCTGGCGCTCGACACGCAGCGCACATTTTGACCCTAGTCCGAACATTCGCTCGCTAACTGAACTGCTATGACCTGACACAGCAACGCTGACATCGGCGAAACCTTCTCTAAGTGCCGCTGCCCATCGCCGTGAACGCGATCGCCCAAGGAAGCGAGAGGGAAGATTGACCACGGAAGGCACCGACAGCGCGATCACCTAAGGAAGCGTCAGGTGACATTTTTGGCCACAGAAAAGAAACTAGAGCAACGATGCCTTTGGAGGCGACAGGCGAGGTCATGGGGCACACAAGAACAACGAGAACAAGAACGCCTTCGGAGGTAACGAGTGAGAGCGAGAACGCCTTCACAAGGAACAGGGCAGAGCTGCCGCCAAGAACGCAATAACAAACCAAGACAGGCCAGCAACTTCTGCCGCGGAGAGGTGGCAGCCGGAGCGCAATCTCAATAGAGTCACTGCAGTGACTACTTCGCAAGGAGCGAGCGAGAGTCCGCAACAGACACGAGATGGCTGCTGCTGTGCGCTGCTGCTTTTCCTAAAAACCGTTCTCTCTTTAAAGCAACGAAAAGCGGGTCAGCACACATGCAATCTTGCATTGAAGTAGTCTAGGCGTAGTATGGCTTACCCTGCTCCTTTGAATGCTATTTGCTTTTCAATATTGCCACCGCGTTCCATGTGAAGTTGATCTGGCAAGGACTGAGGACACTAGCATTGGCACAAGCATACATTTTCATACATCAACGCGGGTGTCTGTGCTCGACATGGCTGACCTCGGACTGTTTTCGCCGCATTTTCCGAAGCGTTTTCCGAAGTTTTACACCGATGAGTAGAGCTAACTCTCTAAAACACACGCTCAAAGGTTGCTACGAACCTCCTTCCTTATCGAGTGATCATATGACCTCTCTTAGGTTCAGGACACAGGCACATACGGGCGCGAAAGGTCGGAGTAGTATGAACACTCGCTGAAATTCAATGAACACGTGACCTCTATTGTTGGAGCAGGACATACCCACACAGTGATGGTAAAAACTGGGATGGATGTGTACAGTACATACCTGCATTAAAGCCATGGGCGTGGCCGATTAATACACAATGACATCGTTGTGGATCTGGACACATGGAAGTGCGAAGGCAGATGGAGACGTAAATGTATACCTGCTTTAAATAGTTATGTGCAGCATTATAGCCTTACGATTCTGGAAGCTTCGACAACATGCGTTAAAATTATCGCATATAATTAATGAACCATGATATTGAAGTTAATTTACTCTATATTCATTACTGTAGCAAACGCCGCATATCCCGAAGAGTTTGTATTAGCCATTGTTTTTACTGAACTAATTTCTTCTATAGAAAGAATTTTTTTTTCATCAAGGAATCTTCTGTAGTATCGGCGCGCTCCTGCTAAATGAAAACAATAATTTTCTTGCTACAGATGCGAAAAATAGAGGTGCTATTGTCTTCGATAAGGCGCTCTGATTTGCATAGCCCATGCTTGCAGGACATAGTCTTGTAACGGAAATGATGTCATAAGCGCACTGGCGTAGCTTCTCCCGCCTTCGTTCGCTTTCATTACATGTTTCACACTCAAGTCTTAATATTTTTGACCACGGAGCCAGTTCAAGTGATGTTAATTCTACGAATGATAGCCGAAGGTACTATTTGTCTCTATTTTCACCTGTCATTGAAACAGGTTGTGGAATCCTTGAAGCGTCTGGATGTCTACGCAGAAGCCGCAAAGCCTATCGTGAGCCTGCCGCAGGACCCTGCAGGCTATCTCGAGAACAACAACGGAATCTGGGCTCCCTTGGTTAAGTCGTCATAATGAACTGAAAAAGCTTAATGTGAGAATTATAGGCTGTTTGGCACCACTGATGGAAAGAACTAAATAAATTTGCTGTTTTTACCATCTATGTGCCTTCTCTCGAATGTTGCGCTCACACTGCGTAAGCCAATTCTTACCTTTTTAAGTTTTATGTTCAGTTATGTTCTCTGGATTGCCTTCCAGAAGCCGTAGGCCGCCGCTGTGGCTCATTGGTTATGACGCTCGGCTGCTGACCCGAAAGACGCGGGTTCGATCCCGGCCGCGGTGGTCGAATATCAATGGAGGCGAATTTCTAGAGGCCGGTGTACTGTACGATGTCAGTGAACGTTGAAGAACCTCAGGTGTTGGTAATTTCCGGAGCCCTTCAGTAATGCGTCCCTCAGCCCAAGTAGCTTTGGGACGTTAAACGCTTATAAGCGAAACCAAACCGAAGCCGTAGTAGAAAAAAAAAAACGATGAAACTAGATGCTGCATATTAACACGAAGCTTCCTATTGTTTGTTTGTTATGCTTAAGCAGCTGGCGGGCGGCCTTATCGCTTTGTTTTTGACGGAAGATCCAACCTGTTTTAGCTGGAATGCCCTGAACCGTGCGCAAATGCTTCTGCGCTATTCTAGATTGTAGTAGGTGGTTCCCGCGCTTTTTCTCGAAAGCTCTTCAACAACATTAAGCTGAGCACGGTGGTGATTCTCTTCACCGACGACAGCCGAGCACGCTTTTTGCTACAACCAGCCGTCTCCGAGTAGTTCGGTTCTTTGTGGGCGCAAGTCAGCCTGATAATGAGCTCGAATTCCAGGCCAGTGTGCTCGTAAGCTGTCCATGGCGTTGTAGCCACCATGTGACAATAGTTCAGTGCTAATTTATCATAAACCCCGCCTCACTGTGATGCTGTGGTGGCGCTTGACTATAGGAGATCGCATTGTGGTGTGGGGAAAATCGGACCAAACCTGCTGCTCAAGCTCCATCAAGGGGGCTACTCCCCCCCCAAGGGTGATACCAAACTGCGACACAATAGCCTAGTTTTAAGCTAAACTTGTTCGCGCACGGGGCCCACCACAACGTAGAAATCGAGAACGCATCTTTCACGTACTGAGATGCACTCGGAAGCACAAATAACACACAAACACGGCTTGAAACGCCACCGAAAGCCGGACACGCCGCTTCGCTACAGCCGCCGCCGCAGCGGTCGCTCATGTGCTAAAGAACGATCACTATCTGCGCTCTCCGCCGTGGCGCGCGGTGACTGTCAGTAGACAGCTTTAGCATACCGTGTACCGTGTTGCCGTTACAGGTACCGCAGTGCCGGGAGCCCGCGCACGCTAATGCACATGCGCAAATCGCTTTGACTGCGCCAGATGGCGCCAGGTACCCGGCGGCCGCACGTGCGCCTGCGGCATCGGGACTAATCAGCGCGTGCTCACCGGTGGTAGGCGGGCTCCCGGTACTCCGGTAACGGCAACGGTAACACGGTACACAGTATGCTGAGGGTGTCTAATCATCATCATCATCATCGTCATCATCATCATCAGCCTGACTACACCCACTGCAGGGCAAGGGCCTATCCCATGTCTCTCCAATTAACCCGGTCCTTTGCCAGCTGCGCCCACCCGATGCCTGCGAACTCCTTAATCTCATCCGCCCACCTAACTTCCTACGGGCCCCTGCTACGCTTGCCTTCTCTTGGAATCCACTCCGTTACGCTTAAGGACCAGCGGTTGTCTTGCCTTCGCATCACATGCCCTGCCCAAGCCCATTTCTTCTTGATTTCGACTAGGATGTCATTAACCCGCGTTTGTTCCCTCACCCAATCTGCCCGCTTCCGGTCTCTTAACGTTGCACCCATCACAAGGTGTCCAATACCTTAATGTATTCTTAAACCGGGCTTAGGATGCAGGCACGGCTGCTGTAAGAACAGCTGCTGTAGGCACAGTAGGTGGAGGTATCGCAGGTGGCTGAACATTATTAACGGAACCAGCAGAATTGGGCATCACTGGAACATTCCTTTCGAAACACTTACGGCAGCATATCGCCTGTAGTACCGGGTATCCTTTCAGTGGAAGAGAGCATAGCGTATTTTCTTAGTTCCAGATGCCTCATGGTTTCGGCAGATGGCTGCAGGTGGGTCGTTGATGGCAGAAAGTCAGTTTATAGATCGGTTGATGGATTAACAAAGTCCCGGAAATGCTGTTCACCGCCTGTTAACGAGATGTATTCAGAGGATTGGATTGGGAACAATTGAAGGATAAGACTTAATGGACAGTACCTCAGTAATCTGAGATTCGCTGATGACATTGCCGTGGTAAGGCAGTGTCACTGAAAAATTCCGTGACATATATTACTTGTTTTCCGAAAAGAAGTGAATTTTTTCAGAAATTTGCTATACGCTTCATCAGGGCTGCTTTGCTCAAAAACAACTTCCCAGCTAACAGTAGAGAAGCGCACCTTGAACTCAGATAGTGTGTGCATGGTCACTAATAAATAAAAAAATGATGTTTATTCTAGTTGTCGCCGGAAATTGACAGTGAGACTGACTGATATGAATACTGGCACAAGCAACTGTACCTGACTAAGTTTCCCGGTATAAAGTTAATTATGAAGACATTCAAGTGTGCTTCAGATTCCGAAAAAAACCGTGTGGCTGAAAAAATAACATTTTCATATGAATTAACGTTTAGTAAAGCCTTGAAATTTATTGTGTAATCGTTGAAAAGCATGCCAATATTGAAATCACCACCTAAAATAAACTGTTACTGGTTCACGTTAATGAATACTAAAAATGAATCAAGAAATACAATGATATAAGTAGAACTAGCAGCAGGTGAACGATAGCGTACACAAAATATCCTCGTGCCACACTCACGGCTGGCGCTTCATAATAAGGTGCTGTACAACAAAATTCGGGAACCATTTCTGATGCCACAGCATTTGAAGCTAACATAGAAACACCTCCTCCCCGTCTAGTACAAAGGTTTATATAGAAACACTTGTATGTAGGAAAAACATATACGTCCTCTTTACAGGTAAGCCATGTTTCAGGAAAAATGACAACACTGAAACGATTTTCGACTTCGCGAAAGAAGTGGTCAAGTTCTTCGTGCTTGTTTCTACCAGATCTGAGATTAAGATGTATGCAAGTACGGTACTGCGATTTGTTATGTTTAATATAACTGTTGAGGCCGGAAAGATCAATTGGAACAGTGAAAGAAGATATTAAAGAAAAATAGTGCTCCTCATTCACGAACATTATTTCTTTCACAGTTTATCCAGATCTGCTGCAGACTGAATAGGGATAGCAGGATCGTGTTCTTGTTTTCTGAAAAACTTTTACATTGCGGTGCCAGGCAAAACGATAATCATTGAAAGCTGTCCAACCATTTGAATAGCGCAGCAGGTCTAGGTTTTGACGCGTCATGTTTTCGGCGATAGATACATCCGAGTTTTCATTTCTTAGAACAGCTCGCTTTTGAAACCCCATTTCTCGAGTGGAAAGCCGTGAAAAGCGGACAATGATCCCGGGTACCTTTCCTAGTTTAGACGGAAATCTGTGTACAATGTCGATTTCATTTGATGCAAGTTTTGGCAGGTTCACAGATTTTGCAACATCATTTACCTTTTCCATAAGGTTCTCATCATTTGCCACTGGGATGCCACGAACGTCAAGGTTCGGTTTTCGATTACGCCATTCAAGGTCATGCATGATCATCTTCAAGGATTGCATTTCGCATCGATACTGCTCTCAAGTACACTGACACGTTTCCTCAAGCTGCAAATTTCTTTATCATGTTTGGCTTGTCGCTCAAGTATGTCATCGTATTTTTTGACATTAGCTCAGTTGACTGCTTCACTTCGTTTACATGCACGGGCAAGCCGGCAAGAGCATCAAGCCTTTGACAGGTATCAGCCAAACTGGTGGCAAGCTCAGGCTTCATGGCGACACTTTCAGGTCTTTCTGATTTTGATTTACGACACACTGGGCATCGCCAACTCTTGCCACCTTTTTCGCCTTTAGACTTGTAGGTTGAGTGAGAGATTCCGGAGCAATCACCAGGGTGGTATATGTACTCACATTCGGCGCACTTTATGACGCGACCTTCGCTTGGCAGTCACTTCTCGCAGGTCGGGCAGGTCTCCGGCATGATGACCGCTGACGTAACTTGTGCACATACACGTCTTGAAGCAAAAAAAAAAACTTTCCCGGTAACATCAGAAATTCGAGCGCGGTAAAACCAAAACAAAGAACACAGTAGTAGCAGGCAACACGGCAGCAGCGGCGATCGTAAGAGACTCAACGCTAAGCAAGAAAGTTTTCCTTTCATCAACCTGGGAGGCGGGAGAAAAAAAGAGCAGATAACGTGGGCGTCTTTTCACCACCGTCGCTGCCGCTCGTGTGAACCGTTTGCATCTCGACAGGCAGAAAGCACGGTGGCGCAAAAGTCTCTGACGTCACAAGTCTCCGACGTCACACTTCGATGCCAAAGAAGCATGAAATCTGTAGAGGCGAGCAATTTGCAGGAACTAAGCGTTGGTAGGCAGAAACAGATGGCCAGCAGCGGTAGTATATAAGGCACGTCAGTGTGGCAGAAGGGAGCCAAGAGTAATCAACCTGGGAGGCGGAAGAAATAAATAAGCGGTGGTTTAACTACTGTTGAACCTGGTTAGAGAGAGAAAGCTGTGGTGTATCGGGCAGGCAGATGCGGCTTGGCGTTGAGTGCGTTCCGCACACTGAATGGGCAGCGCGCCCAGCCTGCCACTCTCCCGCAGCACACCGGCGTTCTTGTGTATCGCCTTAGTCGAAGTACGGCAGCCGATGCCGTGATCGAACCCATATCCTCCCCCGCCTCCCCTTCCCCCGCACGCGTTTAACGCTGCACCAGTTATCAGCAACGAATTGCGGTCCGCGCTCAAGCAGTTACGGGTTCTCCAATTCCATTTTTCCTCGTGCAGCTGCGGACTGGGATGGCCTTCCAAGTCACTTCACTGTTGTCATTTGATGATCCAAGTTCATTTAGAATGTAGAAAATGGTGTACAGTCGTGCCCACTTATAACAGTCGCAGTTATAACGAACGCTCGCTTATTACGAACGAGAGCGGTGCAACAGTCCGTCAAAATATGCATTACAGCGACGGGGCTCCGTCTCAGATACAACGAGCAACCGTAAGGGCGTAACTCGGTTAGAACGAACGAGGAGGCACCGCAAACTCAGCTCCGCAGCCGAAAAACCGCGTAGAGATCGAAGGGCGTCTCCGAGCGCCCTTGACACTGTCCCCCGAAAAGAAGCGAAACGCTGCCGGCTAAACAGGGCAATTTTACAAAATGCAGCTGCCCGAAACGCATGCTTCGAAAGGCGACACCTGCACTGGTGAAATACGCGGCAGCGACCGGCGGCGTCCGTTTGTCATGGGCAAGTCTTGCGCACTGCGATGCTTTGGACCCTGCGTTTGTGCACGCTACAGGCCGAACACAAAGTTCTGGAAACGAGTGACTTTTTGCTTCCACGCAACTAGGGTGCAAACAGGCATAAGCTGCAATGGCGCGATCGGTATCGCGCGCGATTTGCTCGCCGAGTGGCTTGCTGAGTTCGACACTGACATAACGGAAAAAATACGAGCTCCAACACGTGCTTGACAAATTTGCAACGCACCACGCATATGTGTTGCCGTCTCTGCCTGTAGCGACAACGCTCCTCCCGCACAAGAGTATATATTTGTAATTGTTCGTGTGGGTTAATTTTAAGAAACAGCGCAAAGGACGAAAAAAGAAAGACTCCAGGACGAGCGCTCGTCCTGTTGTCTCTCTTGTTCCGCCCTTTGCGCTGTTTCTTAAAATGATCCGTAAGCAACCATGCAAATGTCAAGTGCAAGATGCAGCCTGCGGGCATGGCCGTCTCTCACGCGCTCAAGATGTCCTATCACCAGTGCATCATCCAGCTCATGGTGATAGTAATTCACACACCACACCAAATGGGAATGTTCCGGTTTGGATATCGTTGTTCGCTGCTGTGGATTTGACTACGGAGTGAATCAGAAATTGCTTCCGCAAAGCTTGGTATACGAACCAGGGCCCGTATTACGCAACTGTCACAAATTCTGTCAAAAGTTATTGACAGTGACGTCAAAATGACGAAATGATGAGACGTCACCCCTTAACGCAACGAGGAATCAGTCAATTACAGCAGGGCGGTGCCCTGAGAGCATTTTTTTTTCAGAGTGAGGGACCGTCTGCTAAATTTTTGTAAAAAGAAATAAGAAATAGGTAACAATTGAAATAATTAGTATTTTAGTTTGCCAAAACGTGGTTAAAGATGGAAATAGTAAGGAAAACAAAAAGAGTTCGAAGTTGTGCTATTAAATTGGCTGGTGGGTAACTTTCGGTGCCTCGGGGTTGTGCTGACGGCGGTAAAAAGGCCGATTTGCACGAAAGCTGCTTTTCACGCCGTTTTATTGTTTTTTACTCGGCGTCTGAAATCAAGCTACTGTGCGGTTGACCTAAGTGCGCAGAAAAATTTGAACGAATGCAGTGAAGGCTACGTGCCTACCGAGCGACCTTGCAAGAAGCGCTTGGTACGAAATCGACGAAGACAACTTGTTGAAGTCTTGTGTTGTTCGGCTCTTTCTATCGATGACAAAAATGCCGAAAGGTGAGGTGTTGCAGTATGTGATGCGTGGCTGTCTGTTTCTTTTCCCTTGGGAAACAGAAGACTACCACGAAGTGCGATTTGCTAGGAAAAATAAAGTGCTTTGCCAGCGTAAGCGTGTTTTATCCATGTGGCACAGACGGTGACCGCGGGATCCCACCCCTTCTGCGCGCTAATTTTGCAGATTGCCTCCAACACCTGCCGCACGCATTTGCTCACCATCGGTTGTGCGATGCCGACGTGCGCCTCGTAACCAACGGCAGCTTGAAAGCCTCCGGCAGCAAAGAACCGCAGTGCACACAGCACCTGCCGCCGCACCGACAGCGCGCTCGCACGCAAATTTCCTCCCAGTCCATCGGCGACTTCGTCGCACAGCCACTCCACCGTCTGCTTCTACAGTCGAAAAAGGCGTCGAAACAGCTCGTCCGGCAAGTCAAACATAGTCAAACGTGTCTTCGTGCGCTCTCCTTCGCTGTTGCTCGCGCCGGCGCAGCCGCCTCACTCTTCGCGTACACCGCCGCCATTTTCTGTCACAAAGGCAGCGTTCAAATTGGCCGCCTCGAGGCTGTCACAAAAAACTGTCAATTAGCGGCTGCATAATTAGGCGTGCAACGTCACCACTTCTGCCACATCCGTGCCGTAATCTGCAATCACCCATGAGGCAAAAAAGCAAAATGGCCGCCGGCCACGACCGACCAATAGGAGCGAGACTAATTGACACCTTTTTGACAAGTTTTTGACAACTTTGCTTATTGACAGTTGAGTGATCCGGCCGCAGTATAGAATGATTGAAAACATTGTAGATCATTCGCGTGATGAGACGCGTGTAGGTCTGCAACAACGCGTTCTTGATACGCAGATGGTCGGACATGATTTCGCCTCAGATGACTTCGTTGGGGCGGATCATGACGCAGGCGTCACAACGTCATACACCGACGAAGCCACTATACGCGAAGCTGCGAAGTACAAGCGCTGGCCGACTGCCGAGAATCTGATGACGATGGCGACAAAGCCAAACTGCTACCAGTTGCCGCGAACGCTTTAACCACGATTGGCTATATCCTGTTGCTAAAGGAGCTTAACTGCTGGTACTTAGGGCCTAAGGCGAGGAACATAGAGTACGGCCGCTGTTGATGGTTTAGAAACCACCCTGATACGATTTCCTTTGAAGAAGGCGATGCGCGCAACGAACTTTCATAAGAAATAAACGCCAGTTTCGTTGGGCCTCACATTTCTGGCTGTGAATGAGAAGCCCACTTACTACGAACCTCGGATAGAACGAACGCAATCAGGGCGACCATCAGGTTCGTTATAAGTGGGCTCGACTGCATATTACTTCCCTATACCGTTGTGCAATACTCTCTTGGGGCCTGTAACGCAATAACATGAAATGAGATGATAAACAACTGCTTCATTTCATTGCTTTGAAGCACGATGTGGACACGCTGGCGCACAGCATCCTCATTACCACGGGTGTAATCGCCATCAATTTTCTTATTCACTACAGCTACCATTACCCCGTGTCAACGCGATATCGTTAAGGAGCCCGCGCAGCAGAAAAGCAGGCGTCATCACCTGCGTCGTTGAGCGGGGACCTGCCCATTGGGTTGTAACAGGTGGCTGTTAAATTAATGATTGGTCGCGAGAGGTTGCTCGGGAAGAACAACCTGTGTCGCACAAGCCCCACAGGTGGCAGCACCTGCCATCGCGTGGCAGTGAGATATTGTTTAGCCGCTGCACCACCGCGCCAGGAGTGGTGTGAGGGCTCCTAGCGATCTATGAGTGCACATAAGAGATTGTCCACTTCCGCATATATGGGAGTTAACCCCTTAGCGCTATCGCAATACCTTTAAGGCGGAGCTTAACTGTCCTCCGTTTTTCTAACACTCGCTGCTTTGTTTCTGTCTTTTCACGTTCCCTCTATCATTTTTTTCTATTGCTCTCCGCGCTGCAGCACAAAGCACATAACACAATATGAAGCTTCCAGACTTCTCGTCATGCCCTGTGGCTGAGAAGTTGCAGCGACGGGTGCAGCATAGCGTCCACCCCATTCGACGTGAGTATGCCCGCTCCACATGACTGCAGATAGCGCATTGCAGAGGGCACCGATTACCATGTCGACGTGCTCTTTGTGGATGAGGCCTACTCCAAAAAGATCGCGATTTCTCAGCAGGTAAACGCTGAAGTTTTCAGCACCGACACAAGACGTCGCTTATCCCGTATAAAGTCATCTATGTTGCTGCGAAAACCGGCCGCAGTGTCCTTCACGGACAAAGTGGCATAAAGCCTGTAAAATGCGCCAAACAGGTGCAACAGGTGGATAAAGGCTGGCCCAGCGGAGCACACATTTAAGTTATGGGCAGGCTTTATAAAGAAAAGGCAATAATAGAAGCATGAAGAGGCATGAAGAAGCATGAAGAAGCATGAAGCATGCCAGGCCTTATGAATACTGCGATCTGGGAAGAGTGTTGTGCGCAAGCCGTGCAGGCTAAGCTTTTTAGTGCAGCCCCATAATACCTAAGGATGCATCGACGACCCAGGGAGAATGTATTTTGTAACTACCGATGGGGGGATTTCTTAGTCCGCGGACTGTGGAGGCTTTGTTTCAGGTATTTTATTTATTTGTTTATTTCACAATTCTGTAGGCGGCGGCGCTGCCCAGATATGAGAGGTGACAAGAGCAGCGTCTTTACTGGGTACAGGAACATAGAGAAATCAGTGCATTCAAGAATAGATATAGGTAGACACTCCATTGATCGAAGGTATATGGAAAAAATTGATTTTTAAAACAGTTTGATCCTTGCAAGACATGAGAGCACTGCTTTGGAATGGCTCAGACGTGACGCCTTTTTCAGTGGGGGAAGCAAATATTTATATAGCATGGTAGAAAGCATTGACTTGTTCCTAAAGTCTGATAAGTTGAGAGTATGAGTAGATACCAGAAAAAACTATGGCACATAAAAATATCGATGCTAAGTGTGAAGTAAGAAACCAATCGAATTACTGAAACGTCCTGCGCCTGTGTGACCTGGATGCTGCATTTCAGACGAGTTGGGCTGGACAGGTATATATAAGCCCATTGGTGCACAAAATAGCTTTACATTTCTTGGAATGTATCACCCCACCACCATCTCTTTTTAAAGTTTTCGATCACTTGCATTTTATGTAAAAAATGGTTTCGTTAGCAAAACTGAGAATTTCCATATCCACAGCCAGTTCTTTAGCAGCAGAATGACAGCGAAAAAGCTCCATCCCTGATCAACATGTATGTACGTGCCTGTAATGTCGCCAAACAAGCAGAACGTGACATTTCTATACCCCCTTGCACAACCTGCGTGACACACTTACGATTTTATTTATCTCGCGGTACCTTCTGTGTAAGCCGCAAAATTAATGACTAATAGGCTGTGACAGAGAAACAGAAGAGTCACGCGAAAAGCGCGCAAAGAACTGTGCCGAAATTGTTTAGCGTCATATTTTGGATGTGCACCCTGTTTGGAGATCCAGCATGGGCTCCGTCCGCAAGAAAAAGTAATTAACGCTGTCAATTCAGCTCGTGTCCAATGCATATAAAACTTATTCGCATTCTCCGCCTATCTGGAAGGAGAGGAGACTACACAGACATGGCGAAAGAATTAGGACGAGCGGCAGTGCATTCTGTGCTTGCTTGATGAAACAAGCAAGTCATGCTGTACCTGTGAATGCGAACAAGCGAGCAGGAGTATTATGACTGTGACGGAGCATAAAGACTCACAGTTCTGCTGCCATTTAAAAGGAGCACTGCACGCAACCTGGCGTTAGAGGACGGGGATTGTGGGGAGACAGCGTGCGCAAGGACACAGGGGTAGATGAGGAATAGGAGAGGGCCGATCACGGTAGGAGGGATTGTGGTTTCTGAGCGGTAACCCAGGATGGTTTAGGAGGCACCAGATTAGAAGGCACCGCCCACAGCACCTGGTACAGGCCGATGACAACGGGAGGTAGGAGGCGGATTCTGGTAAGTCCATGCGAAACCAATATGATCAGGGGGCCTCCCAGGTCCACACCCTGTGGCCGCTGCTGCTGCTGGCTACCACAGCCTGCTTCTGTCACACCGGTCCTTGGAGAGTCTATTGATCGTTGCCGCCAGTCCAGAAAGCGCGAGCTACTACCACAGTCAACGATTGCGTCCAGGTGAGCAGCAAGACGCGGAAACCTCCTATGCACGAAAGTACGGTGAAATGCCGCACCTGCAGCAGCTCCAGAGAAGGAAGCGACAGCGACGAGGCGCACGTAAGGGCTGCCCCAGAGGATCCGACAGCAGCTCTGTGGAGTGGTACACGCGCAGGTGCGCGCAGACTAGACGCCGTGAGGCGGAAACGCCGTTTCCTTCGCTTCGCGATAGAGGCGGCGCGAAGAGGAAGGCGGGCGCAAGAAGCCACAAGCAATAGCCGCCGTGCAGCGGGGAAGCCGGACGAGCGACGATCAAGGGATCCGCTGGTGAAACCACTGCTGGCAAAGGCGCGGTAAGGGCTACGTGCGCACACGGGCATTCTCAAAGTTAGCTCCACGATGGCGAATTCGCACATCATCATCATCATCATCATCATCATCATCATCATCATCATAAGCCTGACTACGCCCACTGCAGCGCAAACGCTTCTCCCATGCATCTCCAATTAACCCTGTCCTGTGCCAGCTCTCCACCCTATCAACGCAAACTTAATGTCATCCGCCCACTTAACTTTCTACGGGCCCCTCCTAAGCTTGCCTTCTCTTGGAATACAGTCCGTTACCCTTAAAGACAATCGGTTATCTTGCTTTCGTATTACATGCCTTGCCAAAGCCATTTCTTCCTCTTGGTTTCGACTAGGATGTCATTAACCAACGTTTGTTCCCCGACCCACTATGCCCTCTTCCTGTTTCTCAGCGTTACACATATTTTCCCTTCCATAGCTCGTTGCGTTGTATTTAACTTAGGTCAAACCCATTTCGTTATCCTCCACGTTTCCACCCCGTAGGTGAGAACCGGTAAGATACAGCTGTTGCATACTTTCCTCTTGAGGGATATTGGTAAACTTCTATTCATGCCCGTACAGGGTAGCAAACCGGTTATTGTTCTGATTAACCTCCTCCTCCTCCTCCTTCCATTCATGATATGAGAGAACCTGCCGTATATGTTCCACCCCATCCTTATTCTTCTAGTTATTTCTCTCTCATGATCCGGATCTGCGGTCACTACCTAGCCCTAAGTAGACGTATTCCCTAATTCCAGAGCCCCGCTACCAATTGTAAACTGCTTTTCCCTTCCTTTGGTTTTCTCCATATTAATTTTCAGACCCATCATCCTGCTCTGCCTGTCTAATTTTGAAATATGGCTCCTCTACACCTTGATTCTGCTCTGCCTGCATAGCTGCTGTAGGGTTTCGACTGAGTCAAATGCTTTCTCGTAATCTATGAAGGCTAGATATAGGTGTTTGTTATTTTCTGAGCATTTCTCTGATTTTATTGATACTGTGAATGTGGTCAACTGTCAAGCATTACTGACGAAAGCCTGCCTGATCATATTTATTATTGAAGTCTCAGGTTGTCCCGACTGTATTAATAATCACCTTAGCATAAAGAAAAAAAGAATGCGGCACTGACCAATTCATGAAATTTAAGACGTTTCGGAACCTCGTACTGGTTCCTTGATCACTAAGCGGGACAAGAAATCGTCGCGACTTATATACGTAACACGGGGCGTAAAGAGCGCGCGTAGGTGGATGGCATGGTTCCTTGCACCCGGTTCATGGTAGCTAGCGTCGATTGGATGATTAGAGATTCCATCAGCCGCCGAGATGACAGTGGCGTGGTCCCAGTCAATCGTGTGAGCATGTTCTTGCACATGCTGGGCAATGGCGTTCGTCGTGTGATTACTATTTCTTGCATCACGTTCGTGGTCGTTAATCCTTCTGGGGAACTTTCCTGTTTCGCCAACGTAAACCTGGGGGCAATCAGCACATGAGATCTGGTACATGACACCTGGAAATGCTTCAACCGGCAGTGAAAGACAAACTGCTGATTGAAGCATTTTCAGGTGTCATCTACCAGATCCCATGTACTCCCGCACATACGCGCACATACAGATGTGCTCCCGCACACACAGATCCCGCACATACGCGCACATTCACGTACATTTTCCTTTGGTCATTCGGCGTTCCACTGAGGTAGCAGAGCGCAGGCATTGTCACACATCATCGTTATTCAGGCTACAGCTCGAAAACTATTCGCTCCACCCCGTTTGTAAAAACGAAAATAGGATGTTCTCATCCTCTATCATCCTCTTTTGTTGGGAAACACACGTTTCCGGCACAGAAACAACACTAAAACAACAAAACAAGCGCACGTGAAGAGCTGACCGCTGCCTTGCACATGTTTGTTCGAGAACCCCTTTCAAACCAAAAGTGACAGCGGAGCTTCCCTGTTTGCACGACAGGTGGCGCTCGCTTTTCCGCAGGCATTGGGGTTTAGGGATAGTGAACGGAAAGTGGATTTTAAGAGGTTAGAAGTAACCAAGCGGAGATTATCCGATTGGTGGCTAAAAGCAAGACAGGAGTAAAATTTCACAAGACATGGCTAGGTGGCTTGAGCCACCGCCCGATGTAAAGGGTTCAGCCGTATCGATCCATCCATCCATGGAAAGCAGCGGGGCTGATTTATCCAAGGCATTGGGGTTTAAGGACAGTGAAGGGAAAGTAGATTTTAAGCGGGTAGAAGTAACCAAGCGAAGGTTATCCGATTGGTGGCTAAAATCAAGACAAGAGTAAAATTTCATAAGTCATGGCTAGTTGGCTTGAGCCCCAGCCCGATTTAAAGGGTTCAGCCGCATCCATCCATCCATTGTCAATTGCTGGAGCCGGGAACAGTCGAGCAGAGTGCGTCCTTGGTGCCATCTGTTTTGGTTTAGTTCCGTCCTTCTTGTTGCGAAGAGCACACAACTCCTCTGTTGAGCGCCCCGCGTGCTTCCCCCACTTCCGTTCGCTATACGCGCGGGTCGGATCAGGTTACGCAGTCGGTGTTTTCGCTGTGGATCCCCGGCCGTGTTCTGGCGCCGTTTTCCGGGTCTTGCCGTGTCGGGGCTCTGTGGCCGCGTTCAGCGGTATGCGTTTGGTTAAAGGCCGCTGTACTATCACTTTTTTTTCGCATGCGCACGCGTCGTTGGGACAGTGCGCAAGGGCTGCGCAAGGGCAGAACAATGTGGCGCCTGAATGCATCCGCCTGTGCGCACGAAGTTGGTCAACTTCAACTTTTTGCCGCACGAGCGGATGGTCGCATCACGCTATTGGCTGCTGACCCGTGACGTAGCAGCGCACCGGCGCCAGGCCCCGCCTCCTCTGCACGATGGCCGCCCGCGAAGCAGAGTGAAAAACCAAGCCTAGTAGGTAGTAGCTGTGCCGAGAAACACATAATATTGGCCACATGTGACTATTACGTGTGTTGACAGCGACTTCGAGCTTCACTATGTGCAACAGCGGCAAGCGGCAGTTTCCCGCAAGTTGTTTTGTCGCCGTATACACCGAGTTGACCGAGCGGCCTTCAAACCTACGCTGTCTACGCAAGGCGTAACAGTGCTGCCGGTGTCGCGAAGTGTTTGTTTGGAACCGTTTGTGATAGTTACAAGTGTTCTTTATTCGCGAGAGGATCTTCACGAACAGAAGCGAGAAGCAGCTCCCCAGGGGGAATTTCCTGTGCATACAGCAAGCTTCAGAGCGCAGTGGCAGGTGTCAGCGTAGTGAAAGTGATTACAGTCGGAACGCGTGCTTTTGCGTCAGTCAGTGATATCGCCTGCAAGTATAATTACGTTTGAAAAGCTTACTACGCACGCCTCGTTTTCCGAATGCTGAAGTGAACTTAGAGCTGTACAGCAGATCCTGGTTCGGGTACACGCGTGCGTGCTGTGTTTGATAACTGCCGTGAGTGCGACGTGACGTAATGAACTTGGAGCTCTGCAGCGAGCCGCATTCGTTGCAGCGGTTGCAGTGATCGCGAGCACAAGTCGTGCTGCGGCGTAGCCATCACCGATATCGATCGTAGTTCGTTTGTACTGTGTTAGGGAACCGCCGTGTATGCGACGAGATCATTCTGAAACTTGTGTTTTGCGTATGCGAAAAGACCTCTGCTGTACGGCCGTTGAGCTGCTTTCTTCCGGGACAACTGAAGCGTCGCCAGCTTACTGCGGCATTGTGCTCCATAAAGTGCAATTTGAGACTATGAGTGGCCGGATTACGATGGTATGCCGGCAGCACCGTGAAATCTGTGTGAAAACATCGGTGTGCATGGCGGCCTTTTTTTAATTTCTTGCCGAGCTATGGGGGCCTATATCTGCAATAAAATTTGCACGACAAATTGATTGAATTCAATTTCCCTTGCATGGGATCATGGTCTGAGCCAAAGCAGTAGTGTTAAGTTTGGGTTGTAACACGCTATGACCAGATCACGAAGAGTTATGTACGAACAAAAACCATTGTCGCTACTCGTTCACCGGTGTTTCACAACGCCCAAGTCTGTAATATGTGCCGACTAATGCAGCTCTTTTTCATGAGCATTCCATTTTATCTGATGCAAAAAAAACGAAAAAAAAAACACAGCAGATGCTTACGCATCTCAAATCAAGCAACCCATATACAATTGTGCCGTGGTAATATTAACACTTTGGTTCCGGATTAGCACTATACATACAGAGTTTTCCATAATAGCGAATCATTATTAAAAATGAAAATTGTTTTCAGTAAACTGCTGTGATTGCAGTGTAATTTTTGCTTAGCATCGTGGGGTGAAGTTGAATTTTAGACAAATGCTTGCAATATTAAGTGCATCATCGTGGTTGCCCTGGCCATTGGTAAAATGCAGCGATCTTGAAGTGCTCCGTGAGCCTTGACAGTCGGGATAGAGACTGTACTCTTTGAATCAGCACCTGATCCCATATTTGTTTTCACTGCACTTCTGTCGCCGAGCTGCTCAACAGCTTAGCTTTATTATGGTGTCGAACAGTTGATAACTAGAGCTTCCTACGTAAGCTGTACCAGCTTGTGTGAGACATTCTCGAAGCCTTTAGAAATATATGTCGTCAATGCACATGCACACATGCATCTGCTGCGTTCATTTACCTGCGACTGCCTGCAATGAACATTATTTGCCTGCCGGATGAAGGCGATTGTGGGCCTATGAGAATGTGTTTGTCAGAAATGTAGAATGCTTCCTAGATTTCCTTAGCCTTCTATGAATTTGCTGCATTCCTTAATTTGTTTGCTTGAAGGTAGATGCTTGTTTGCACCTTCCACAATGCTCAGCTATAGGTTTCTTGGGACACATCTGTTCACATTTGTCGTATAGTTGTGACGGGGCCATATTTGTGCATATTGCCAAACCGTTAACAAGGTTTACTTGGATTTTTCAAAATGTGCTAAGCGCTATTTGCGCTGTGTTGGCCCTGCAATGCTGACGTTGAGCCACTTCTGAAAGTCCTACAGTGCCTGTGCAGCCATCGACCTGTCTAGGCTGAGGTCACATTTCAATTCAACCCGTTTTCTTACTGCTTGGATTGTATTTGCAGATTTCCTTTTTTGCACCTGTGCTAAGTTCTCCTCGTGCCTGACATGCTTCTTGCCTTGTGCTCTCTTTAAAAAAAACATGGAATTAGTGTTGCAAGTAAACATCTGTGAGATTATAACAAGAAGGTTATACTGCCAGCGAGCAGCTTAATTAATTATTTTGTGCAGTGAACAAAGTGTGCCAGGAAATAAGTCGCCGAGCTTTTCAGTGCCATTGATTTTGACAGGAGAAAGAGAAGTGTTTTGTTACTCAGGAAGTGCAAGCGGAGAGAGTCGGCATGCCTGGCAGTTCAAGGTTTATCAAAAACTGCACGCTATGATGCAAGGGATATGAGGGCAATTCCAGGGTGCAAAAGCCATATGATTCTGTCTGTATTTGTCGCCAAACGATTCTAGCGGTCCTTGCGCTGTGTTATAGTAGATGGTTACCACAGTCCAGACGTTCGCATTGCAGTCCCTATTGCACGACTAAAATATGCGGTTCCCAACGGGCTTTGTGCATTTAAACCCTGTCATTTGTCCAAACAGCAAGTTTCCATGTTAAGGCATGCATGCTTTGATAAAATTTCATCCCCAGAAAAACTGTCCATAATTTAAGCCATCATATTACAGGGCGGATATTAACTAGGTATGGCTGCATGCAGCAGAATGTGGTAAATTTTTTGGTTCTGATAATGTCACAAGCACCAAATCATTGCACCATTTTTATGATTAGCATGGGTTCCTAATCGTGAAAAACACTATGTACTCTCACACTGCTGAATTGTTGTGGCCCATTAAAATGTTCCTTCCAAATCTGTACGGTTTTTGAAAAGCATTCCTGTGATAGCCAAATTTTCATTCTTCGGGACATAAACTTGCACCTTAGTCAATTTGAGAAAGCATGCGATAAAATGCTTTATAGAATAATGCCTTGCATCGTACTGTTCTGAGCGGGATTTAAGTAGTCCTAGCCAGCTAACAGCAGTTGGCCCATGCTAACTCTGGCTCGTCCTGCTTTTATTTTTTTGGAATGTCGGGCAACCCCAAAAGGTATCGTACTTGGCCCTTCTCTTTTTCTTACATTCATTAATAACCTTCCTTTCACTGTTTCATTTCACTAGTCTTCATTGATTGCTATATGGTCTGCTATCCCACTATCAATATCAACATTCCTACCCTCCAGAACAACCATCTGCATGCTTGAAAATGGCCTATTTGGCAATGTTAGTAGGACTGCATTAATAGTTTTTACTGTCAGCCACACCCGTCTCCATTACAAGCTAATATGTGTCAGTATTTCCTTTGTCCTTGTATCATACCCTGTTTCAAGCGAAGCAACACAGAGACTTCCATTATGTGCTGTGTTTAAAATGCTAGGTGCGTATGTTTACGCATGTGACTTTTATGTGCGTGTGTCACTTGATCCCTATCCTCATCTGAAATGGCCAGCCAGGTATGTTATCGGGCCAGCATTTACAGTATTTACAAAAGGGTGCCTCCTTCTCTATAATAGAGCTAAATTTCACATACAGTTTGTGGAAATATAGGGGGACAAGCCGAGAATTCACGACACGAATCGCGCCGTCGTTCTGAAATCGTTATTGAATGCTAGGCTGTAGCGTGACTTTCAACGGGGGCACTCTTCAAATATTAGGAGGCAAAATCTTAGATCGTAGTCAGAACGGTTGTATATATGGGTGGTCTTCAGCGGAGTCCAGCCGTCCAGCGGTCGAACGAGTTGTGTCACAATCGCGGTGTGATGCCTTTTTTTCACTTTCTGAAGTAGAAATAGCGCAAACGTTAATCGTTTCCCGCGACGCTGTTTTAGAACCTCGCCTGCAGTGTTGCAAAGTTTGTGGTGACTTCGTTCGCGGACGTCAGAATCGGCCGCGCCGAGATCCATGGCTATCACAGCCGATCGCGGTTTTACCTGCTACGAAAAATCTCACAGCTAAACATGCCTCGTGTGAGCCCCAATATCAATGCGTGTGTATTCGTACGGCAAGATATCTTTTAAATCCCCTCTCCCCCAAAGCGGCGCAACTACCATTCCTCCCTCGGAGAGAGATTACCGCATGCGCCGTATACCCCTTTTCATCTTCAACGACAAGAATATCGCCCCCCCCCCCCCCCTCCTCTCTCTCTCTCTCTCTCTCTCTCTCTCTCTCTCTCTCTCTCTCTCTCTCTCTCTCTCTCTCCTCTGGCTGGCTCCCAACGCCTTTTTTATTGGTCGAAAGAAGGGTCACCAGAATGCTGGCGAAGTGTATTTAGGACGCGCCTTAAGTGTTTTAGGACGCGTCTGAGGTAGCCTAGTCTTTTGTTTCCCTTCCGGACAAAGTTATCGATATGTTTTGTCCAGCTGAGGTTTGAAGTTATGGTCACGCCGAGGTATTTGTATTCATTTACGCGTGAAAGGGGACTACCTTGCAAAGTGTAGGCATAGCGAAGCGGCTCAGCCTTGCGAGTAATCGTCGCGCAGACTGTCTTTTGCAGGTGTAAGGTAATTTGCCATACTTTACACCAGTTCTCTAATTGAAATAAAAAAAAATTGTTTAGCTGGACTTGGTCACTAGCGGATTTAATATCACTACAAATGATGCAGTCGTCTGCGAATAGCTTTACTTTTAGTGACGAATCTTGAATCACGTCATTTGTATATATCAGAAATAAATGGGGGCCAAGAACTGACCCCTGTGGCACCCCAGACTTAAGTTCACATAAACCTGACTTCTTGTCTCCCATGCCAACATACTATTTGCGATTGCTGAGAAAGTCCTCCATCCACTGAACTACGCAATTATTTCCCAGAATAGCTTTTAACTTAATAAGAAGTTTTCTGTGATTAACCTAATCGAATGCTTTTCTGGTCTAAAAATAAAACATCCATCTTACTCCTGTCATCAATTATTTTACAAAAATCATTCACGCATTCCATTAGTTGCGTCACCCGCCGGGGTGGCTCAGTGGGTAGAGCGTTCGGCTACTGATCCGGAGTTCCCGGGTTCGAACCCGACCGCGGCGGCTGCGTTTTTATGGAGGCAAAATGCTAAGGCGCCCGTGTGCTGCGCGATGTCAGTGCACGTTAAAGATCCCCAGGTGGTCGAAACTATTCCGGAGTCCTCCACTACGGCACCTGTCTCTTCCTTTCTTCTTTCACTCCCTCCTTTATCCGTTTCCTTACGGCGCGGTTTAGGTGTCCAACGATATATGAGACAGTTAATGCGCCATTTCCTTCACAAAAAACCAGTTATTATTATTATTATTATTATTATTATTATTATTATTATTATTATTATTATTATTATTATTATTATTATTATTATTATTATTATTATTATTATTCACCGTTGATAAGCCCTCCCGGAACCCGTGTTGATATTCACTAATATAACTATAGCGTTTAAATACTTACGAATATGTTTGGCCATAATTTGCTCTAAATGTTAGCAGCACACTGATGTTAGTGAAATTGATCTAAAATTGGAAACATTAGTCGTGTCTACATCCTTAAAAACTGGCGTGACGTTACTGATGTTCCAGCCATCCGGAAGCGTACCCGTGTTCAAAGATATGTTAAAGATTATGAAGATATATGTAGCAGTCCACTCGGCGTACCTCCTTAAAAACAAATTCGGTATTTCATCCGGACCTGCCGCCTCTCAAGTGTGTAACTTCAGCAGTGAAGCCACCATTCCCTCGTATGTCAATTGCAGCTCGTCTAGTTCCGGTAGATTATTATGCGGCGTGAACCCTGCGGCTTTCCGTCATCCAAAGTAAAAACATTTGCAAAAAAAAAATGTTAAAAGCCTCCACAATTTCAGCAGCATCTTCAGTTACGCCCTGCGGTGTGTTTATTCTTTTTATTGTTGTTTTTGTTGCCGACAGGTGTGTCCAAAACTTATGGGGAGATTCACGAGGATATATGTTCATTGTGATGCTGTAAAACAGACCTTTGAGATCTTAATGATTTCAGACTTTTACTTAGTGTCGGTAAGTCATCGGGTAACGCTGGGTTCACTGAGCGCCGTTGTCTAGCTTTACGTCTGGATACTTTTCTCTTTAGCTGAAGAATTTCTCTCGTAATCCGAGGGTTGTGAACACGTTTTGACTTGCATTTTATTGGCACACATTTTGTTATACCCATGCGAACTGTTTCTTTGAAAGTCAGCCATAGCTCATTGAATGTGGCGGTTTCTCACAGCTTCTTCCCTCGAAAAAAAAAAAGATCATAATGGTAAGTTAATTCGTTCAGTGTGGCGGTATCGTCTGCTCTATTGAAATCTCTGCAGTACGTCCAATGCTTTTGCCCGCCAGCCAATACACCCAGCTGCAACGTTACACTCACTAAGGAATGATCCGAAATTCCAGGCAAAACGCCAACTTAGTACGGCCGCGATGCGACACTGCCACCTAAAAATACGAGATCCAGAACTGATCTATTGTCGCCTTGAACACGAGTATGCTCGCGGACTACTTGTGTGAGCCCGTGGGAAGAACACACCTCAACAGTAGCAATCGCAGCTTCATTTTCTCGCGAACCTGGCTCCATTTCATTCCATTCGACTTTTGGGATATTCAAATCTCCGGCAACGACAACGCGTTTGTAATAATAATAATAATAATAATAATAATAATAATAATAATAATAATAATAATAATAATAATAATAATAATAATAATAATAATAATAATAATAATAATAATAATAATAATAATAATAATAATAATAATAATAATAATAATAATAATAATAATAAATATGTTTTTGGTGAAAGGAAATGGCGCAGTATCTGTCTCATATCGTTGGACACCTGAACCGCGCCGTAAGGGAATGGATAAAGGAGGGAGTGACAGAAGAAAGGAAGAAAGAACTATTTGTGCACGTGTTTGTGCTGTGCTCGCAATTCATGCAGCAGATCGTTGAGCTCTTGGATGCCTTTTGGCCAGTCCCCGGTGCGCGATACACAGCCCCTACAATCAGTTCTCTGGTTCGCAAACGTAATTTACACCACACTGTTTCAATACCTTTCGTTTTAGAAATAAATATGTTATTAATCGATCTTTTGATGAAAATAGCTACACCACCTCCTCGGCTACTCCGGTCGTTCCTAAGCACGTTGTAACCTGACGGACATATTTCCGAGTCACGTACGCCATCGTGCAACCAAGTCTCAGTCATGACTACAACATCAGGGTCATGCTCAATCAACACATGTTCAAAATCAACACTCTTCTTTACCACATTTCGGGCATTAAGATTCAACAGCGGGAAACCGTCATGCACAAGTCAGTCCCCTAGTTCCGACGTCTTAGCTAGTTTATCAATTCATGTTTTGAAATATCCTGGACCATCGCATACGCCTACCCAATAAGGTAACTTCATGGGCGGGGCTCAGTTGGCATTATAAAATTTCAATAAAAACAATATTTCAAAATTGAAAGTCTGGAAGACGAACTTTCACTTTCCGTTAAAAAAAAAGGGGGGGGGGGTGGGGTTATGACTAGCTTGCAACGCAGACAGCAGTGTGTAGTAAACACACACGCACGCACACGCACACGCGCACACACACACACACACACACACACACACACACACACACACACACACACACACACACACACACACACACACACACACACACACACACACACACACACACACACACACACACACACACACACACACACACACACACACACACACACACACACACACACACACACACACACACACACACACACACATGCATGCATGTACGCATGCACGCACGCGCGCGCGCGCCAACACAAATAAACAAAACTGCTATGTAGTATGCACTCCTGCTGAATGGCAGCATCCCATTTGACAGAATGCCGGGCGAGGCAAGCGCTGCAGTTGCAGCGTAGTGAGCAGGCAGTGACGGGTGTGTCGTCTGACCCGTAAAATGGCCGTCACGATCCCATGAAGCCTTGCCCTATTCTGTTGAGGACAGCCCGTTCATTTCACTGGGTGGGGTACATACCGTGTAAGGAACTAGCCGCTACGTCTCCTTTAATGGAGCGGAAAGGGAAAAGGAGCGAGCCTCCGGTTCTCGAGCGCCTGCCACCGGATACGCTGCACGCGCAGGGTCGCGTTACGCTCCTGATTTGTATCTGCTCACGGCCTAGTAAAGCGCATGGCCCTTATGGTGTGAAGCCCCGCAGTGACGACACACGGCGTTTGTTTTGGCGAGCGCCCTCTTCCTTCGTGACACGGAAAGCTCCGCGTTGCCGCACCGAGCGCAGTGGTTTGGCAATGTCTAGGGCACATCGCAAGGTCCTTTCGGGGTGTCCCGGATTAGCGGCCTTTCGGAAATCGCTTGTCGCTTGCTTCCGTGGGTATTGCTTTCACCGGGCGAGAATTGCACTCACATTCGCCACAGTGCGACTATTGTGCTTTACTTCTTTTTAGTTGGTGCTTCTATTTTAGGCTGAGATTTCGGGGTTGTATTGCGCTCTTCTGCGATGAGCGAGGAGGCTTCAAATGCTGTGTGAGACAGCGGGGGGGGGGGGGGGGGGGGGGCGTTCTAACGGCTGACGACAGAGGGCGCCAGGCGGCGAATGGCATTCGCACTAGCTGATGTCACTTGGTGACGCCCCAGTAGTGGGCCGGGCGTCGAAATCTACAAAACGTGGCTCTCGCGATCCTATGGAGTGTTCTTGTCTTCGTTCGGCTACTTGGAACAATCGACTGTGCGTAACGGGAGCAGTGCGCAAGCTTGACAGTGAGGTCGATTGTGCTCCTTGTCGTAAATATCCAGTGAATAGGTCTCGACATACAGTATTCTTTCTTTGAGTGCCCGACGTCCCGTACTGTCACCTAAGGCAGCGTATCAAGTCACAGAAGAGCGGACCTTCCGGTCTACAGCGCAACCGAAGTGAACCAGAGACAGCGGCCGCATCATCTCTGACATCTTCAGTAAGCTGCCCGAGAGATCATTTGTTACATATACTTTACTGCTGTGGTCATGCTACGACGTTTATTGAAGTTGGGGGTTAAAGGTTTACCCAGTGCAGGCTTTGAATGACAAGCTGTGGCAGAATTTCTTGAACTCCTTTATAAGAAACTACAGGACGCACGATGATATTTTTTTTTTCATATGCGCGGTTTAAGCAGGCATAGACCAGCGTACAAAAAAAACTTTCTTTAAATAGTGGACTCTATGGACTCTATGTGAGTTCATCGTCGTTTGGGCTAGAAGTCAAGTTGAGTAGCCACAACACATATCAAAAAGTTACGCAACTCCACAAAACACACAGGCTTGCGGTTTTGCGTAAAGATCCCGTGCTACCAAAGAAGGGAGAAGTCACCACGAATGTAAATGCAAATAAGTACTTGAAGAAAGATTCAGTTACAAATGGCTGCAAATGCAGGTGCCAATAAGAAATATTTGAAGCGCAGTTACGCAGGAAGGTGCGAAAAAAACACTAGTTGATTCTTCATATCAACGATACGACATTTGCGGTTGTTTTTCTGTGAAAACGTTTTAAGCTTGAAAAGTGTGCATAAATGCTCGGTATGGGTAATGCGTCTCCGAGGTCGTTCTTGTTATAGCCCTTTCAATGCTTGTACGTTTTGTACTGTTCACGTTGGAAACACACACGGATGTTATGGGATTTGAATTAACGGCAGCAGAAAAAAGCTCGCTGAAAAGAATTTCCACGTGGCTCTTTCCAGGTAATTCCTAATTTCGAGAAAGAATTTGCAGACACTGGAAATTCTTTTGCTCATAGTTTGTCGTACCTGTCAGAGACAGCTGTCACGCGTACATGAAGCTATTCATTCGGTTGTCAGTGGATACAAGTTCATTCAACGAAAACGCGCGATGCGGGCTAACGCTAACCTGGAAGTGAAAAGCTGTAACAAAAGCAAGAAGCTGAGCTCCACTGTGCGTGTTTTCCTCCTACAACTTGAAGTCTGAAACACGAGCTGGAATAAGTGGTTCCGTATTGAAAACTGACCATTTAAACTTTATTCTTTTGGCCACCTCAGCTAGAAGTCTTAGTATTGTTTTACAACAGTTTTAGCTCAAGAAACGAAAAAAATGAAAGAATTGCAGGGCAAACACAAACACACATAATGCAGAGGTGTCCTGCTCAGCCGGTTTTCCTATTCGCTCTGTTATTTTTCTACTGTGGAAGTCTGTAAGGTTTCCGAAGTGCGGTACTTGTTAGCATCGTAACCATATCTTACTAAGGTCGAACTACTGAGAATTGACTATTATGTGCCCATCATTCATGATTATAACTGAGCTAATACGCAGTTTATTTGGTAAGCTCATTCGGTTTGTTCCTAGTTCTTTGCCCTTCTAAACGTTTGGCTGTCCTGCGTTAAGAACATCGCGCAGGATGCAGCAAATTGCACTCGCAAGAATGTTATTCAGTGTTTAAAACAAAAGAAATTGGTTCTAGAAAATGTTCACGTTTGGTATCGGAGCAACACGATCGATAATAACTATGGAAACAAAATTCCATTTTTGCGGGGCACCGTACCTGCACCGTTTTTTTTTTTTTTTGCCAAAGCCTCGCTGTTGATATGTAGCGTAGCGCAGCGGATACGTAAAGTTCAACTTTTTTTTGACACCAATATTGATTTTTAGGCAACTGTGGAATGTTATAAGATATCTTTGTGAACATTCTTATGGAGAATGTCTAGTCTTCCCATGCGTAGCAAAAAGCTTTGCGCTTGCACTGAGTTAAGGTTGACATAGAAAATGAGTGGCGGATGTTTTTGATAATGATTGTGAGGCAATTAGCAATATTGTAAGACACTGTTATGGGGTATTGATGACGACGTTCTCGTTTGGTTTGGTTTGGTTTATGGGGGTTTAACGTCCCAAAGCGACTCAGGCTATGAGGGACGCCGTAGTGAAGGGCTCCGGAAATTTCGACCACCTGGGGTTTTTTAACGGGCACTGACATCGCATAGTATACGACCCTCTAGAATTTCGCCTCCATCGAAATTCGACCGCCACGGCCGGGATCGAACCCGCGTCTTTCGGGTCAGCAGCAGAAAGCCATAACATCTGAGCCACCGCGCGTTGCAAAATCTTGCCTGTAGAGTTTGTGCAGCGCTCGTAGGTAAGACTGCCATAGGAAACCAACGGGTGACAGATTCAAAATGCACCAACTAGCCGCAAGAAGAGTTTCAATAGGGTGAGTTTCTGTCAATAAATAGCTAAAAACTACAAGCGTCCCAAGAAGTGATCTGCTGATATATTGATTGTTATGGTGCAATCTTACGATATACAAACAAATTTCTTCATAAACAACTTTTCGTTGAAAAAAATGCGGTTGTCCAGAATATCTGAGAATGAGTTGCTGTCCGGGCTGAGTGGTACAGCTGTGAAGCGGCAAAAGTATTTGTAGAGCGCCCAGTTAATTATTTTTTTTTGCTAGATTTTTCATAAACGTTGGCTTCCACGTCGTCGCCTCATTCCAGTTGTGTGTCACCTCTGCTATGAGTTAGCTGCTCATATTCTAGTAATTCTGGATGACGGGAAAGCTGCCATACCTAGCGCTTGAAGCCGCGGCAAAGGTGGCCCCGGCCGGCAAGAGTACGCCAAAAAATATTGATTTCGTGAGAGAGAGGGCTTCGGTTAAACATCAGTTATCCACGAAATGACCGCTGCATATCTTGCACATTCACACTTTCTTATGGAGGGATCAATCTTCTAAGATTCAGCAGTATTCTCAGATTGAGCAGTAGCAGTATTCAGGAGTGAGACCCATCTGGGCATTTTTAGTGCATGCATTATCTGCATTAATATAATATCACTGGATATCCACAATGAGACTGTCATATTTCTTTAATGAATACTGGATTCCAAAGACTGCATGAGGTTAACCACGTTCTAGTACTGGCTACGGGCTGTAATGACCAGGAGCAATTAAATAAATTTAACATTTTCCTGTTTCGAGGGATGGCTGAATTGTTTTGAACCTCAAGAGAAGCAAGCCACATGCAGATTTCCTGAATTTTATTTTCCCGGATAATCACCTTTATTGTCAACGCACTTGCTCCGGTGGGGCTGAAGGGCCTTTATACCGGCGAAAAAAAAAAGCTTTTTGTTTACGAGAACTCTTCCACGGCTTCCATGACGCCATTGCACGTGGTAAAGCATTGCCTGGCAAGAGACTTTTTTTAAGTTGAGAAAAAAGTGAAAGGAGTGGGGGGGCCGGATTTGGCTAACAGGGCAAGTGATGGCTTAAGCTGGAACCCACGGTAGAGGATCGTTGCCATGGTAGTCGTTGAGGTGTGGGCAGGAGGGATGTATTGATGATAGAGGACACCTATGTTCTGCGATTCCTGGCCGCGTTGAGATTTTTTTTGACACTTCATAAATTGAGTAAGCATCCGCTGACGATGTGACCTCCTTCAGAGAAATCAGTACGCAAGCCATTTTTTTATATCCAAAACTAATGTCGTTACCATCCGGATGAGGGCGTGACCTTCGCCTTCTTTGGCATCGCAGATGACTGCTTCCATTAATTTGGTTACTCTTTTGTTTAAGGTTGGTAGTGGTGCATCCAACAGTCGTTCATAGTAATGAACGGGGCAAGTCTACGTCACATACAAACAGTTACAGTTTCTTCGATAACATGCTGTTGCATGTGCGCTTCTGCTGCGGCTTGAGGAAGCGCAGGACCCACTGAGAAGAGACTTTTGAGAAGCCAAGCTCCTTGCACATTATCTAATCTGCTCACTCCTGTGTGGTGCCCAGCTTGGCTTCTAACTCGCGCGTAGACAATCGGGGATCTTGCATTATCTTTTCCAGGACTAATTTATTACGTCAGTAGATTACCTCCCTGGCCTCAGCTCATCTTCAACGCCCAGTTTGCCATGCTTGATATCTTGCAGCCAGCATCTGACAGTGACTTATGAAAAGGCATATTCATGTAGTGTACTGACCATATCCTGGCGAATTTCAGTCGATGATCTTACTTTTAAATGGAGATATTTTATGCTATATTTAATCATAACGCTCCAGCCCCTCCAGTTCCTCCAGTTTTTCAATTAAAAAAAAAACTGATGTCAATTACCTCCAAGAATATAACACAGAGATTTATACCCATCCTACAAGAAACAGTTTGAAACGTTATTTGAGTCGAATGGCATCCGAGAATTCGAATGGCATTCAGACATGTCAGGGTTTCGCGGTGCTCCGCGACGATTTCGAAAGGTAGTGGGAGACTTGAACATCCACACGCTATATGGCAGTGGCGCTGATGCCGGTGAATTTTGTTTTTCACGTTTGGTTGTTTTGTTTCTCTCATATGTGGTGTTTTATGATCATAAATTACGGCGAGACAGGCGCCGCCGGCTTTCAGTTCATTTTAATATGGCCGATGTTTTGCCTCTACACACCAAAACTGAAGAGGCTATATCAAACCGAAGCCAACGAGATCGAAGATGAGCAAAGGAACTGCCATGTTTTGCGGCTAAAGTAAATTGGTCACAATAAATAAAACGAACTCTTACACGTAATGTGCTTAACTGAAAGCAAATATTTACACAGTAAATTCCAGTTCCCCAAATGATGGCCTGAAGACTGCGCACGAGGGTGTACGTGCGTGCTTTTCGAAGACATTGTAAAATATCTGAAGTCTTCACGGCGCTCCGTTGTCTCGATTTACATTTCAATCGAATGCTGCTGAAAAAACCTCTTGCAGAAGCACAAGGCCAGCAATTGAGTCGAATGGTATTCGGGTCGATGCCTTTCGAAACACGGTTGCAGCACAGGTAATGAAAGTGTGGGAATGGCAAATGTTTGTAGGTAAAAAGAGTATGTTGCGAAAACATTGTTTTAAGATTCCTGGTTGCCTCCTTTCTGGATTGGGCTTAAAAATTTTCAGTAACTCCTCGTACAGAGTGGAAAACG
This sequence comes from Amblyomma americanum, assembly GCF_052857255.1. Taxonomy (NCBI): domain Eukaryota; kingdom Metazoa; phylum Arthropoda; class Arachnida; order Ixodida; family Ixodidae; genus Amblyomma; species Amblyomma americanum. The sequence goes on from NC_135499.1 coordinate 183,098,519, forward strand.
CTTCTTTAGAACACGTTCTGAACGTGCTTCGGTCTGAACACGCGATATCTAGCGGTCAGATTTGGTTAAAAGCGCTCTGGATGCATAAGCATGTGCAGTTAAACTCATAGCATGTCATTGTCATTTTTTGCCTTCCTGGTCGCAGCAGCTCTGGAAGCTGCGGAACGCACAGTTCGGCCGTTCTAGGCATGTGTTTTTTCTTCTGTACGTGCAAGTACAGCGAAAACAACCGGGTTCGTCTTAATCTAGAGGCATTTTAGCAGCTTGGTAGGGAGCTAAGTCGCATACAAAAAACTCTATCTCTTCAGGTAAGTGTAGAATAGGCAAATATCATCTGCAATCCCTCGCCCGCGTAACACACGCACTGCATGAAGAAATAAAGAAAGGAAGTACACATGCCAAAAAGCGCGATGTCGTAAAGCGCGCTAAGCACAGTTACTAGGATTCCACGCGCACTGCTACAGGAAAGTGCATGTGGTTGCAGGTGCGACGCCACCAATGGAATTATGTAAAACTGTCAAATTTAGCACACACCTCAAGCTACGCATTTTAAGACGTTTAATACAGTCAGAGGCAACGCTATCCAAAGTTCGGTCGTGCTTTTGGCCACGAATCGTGCAAGTGTCTTTCCTTCGCGAGATCCGTCAGGTGGCCACCGGAGCGAGCGAACGTGTGTCGCGTCGGCTCCGGAATTTTCCACTCTTTTGTGCGGTTTTTCAAGGACCCATGGCCTGAAAGCTGCTGCAATCGGTTCGTAAAGCTACTCTGCATCGTTTTCATCCACGTCTCGGGACTTTCGAGCCCGAATTTTGCGTGAAATGTTCGAGTATTGCGCCGAACGCGGAGCGGACGCCTCGCGCCAGGCATAGCTCGACTACGCAACGCCTTGGCCTAGCCCAGGCCTGACCTCATTACTCGTGCCCTGCCATACCCTCCCTCGACGCCGAGCCTGCCTGCGGCAGCATGGCTTACCAAGTCGAAGGGGAAGACATCACGCCCGAAGAGTTTGCTACCGATCCGAGATGGACTCTGTCATTTATGGCCCGCAAGCTAGCGCATCCAGCTTCGTTCTCGTCCGAACAAGCCGTCTCTGCCACGTGCTCGCTACCCCAGTCTTCGCCACCGGCCGGCCTCGCCACATCGGCCCAGCCCCCCAAAAGGCAAGTCGTCTTCGCCGACTCTACCCAAAATCAAGCACCCGGCTCCGCTACCGAAATTGCCCACCCAAGATCTGAAAGTTATATTCCGACCCAACGAGGCCTAGACCTTCGCAAGCACACCGGGGGCTTCCTCCTCTACCTTCTGTGCGCCATACTGAAACTCCCCGTGGAAGCGGTACGTCAACAGGACATCATCCGTATAAATACCCTCAACAACTCGTTCACCGTGAGTACGCCCTCGGAAGAGCGCGCGGCGCGCTACGTGCAGATCACCTCCCTACTGGTCGGAGAGACGACGTATCCGGTGAAAGCCTACATAGCCCAACCTGACAACGCCATCCGAGGCGCTCTACAACGCTATCTATGACCAGCAGGCAGAAGAGATCATCTACGACCTCCAAACCTACAACAAGAGCGATTCCTACATTATTTCCGACGCGAGGCAACTGGGCAGGACGAAGTCGATCCTCGTCACTCTCATCAACACCAAGAAGGTCCCCAAGCAACTGAAATTCTATAGGGCAATCTACAACTGCTACCCCTTCTTGGCGAAAGCCGAAGCGCGCTTTAACTGCCGGAAGCCCGGACATCGGAGCGACGTGTGTATGGCTCCTCGCCAAACTCTCTGCCACAGATGTGAAGAGAATCATCCACCGGCCGACCCACCCACGTGCGAGGTCAAATGCATCCTGTGCAACGGATCGAACTTTACGGGCTGCAAGGAATGCAAGGCTAGCTTCAACCGCCCGGGCAACAAGCAACCAGGCACCACCGCCAACTTTACCCAAGAAGAAACGGAGGGGAAGCAGTCGCCAACCCACCGACAGTCACGATGCCGGCAGCGGTCAAACTCGAGAGGCCGCGCCAACTCCCGCTCCAGATCCAAGTTCAGAACGAGGAAGAGCTCTACCCCACCTCTCTCTTCCTTTCTTCTTTCACTCCCTCCTTTATCCCTTCCCTTACGGCGCGGTTCAGGTGTCCAACGATATATGAGACAGATACTGCGCCATTTCCTTTCCCCCAAAAAACCAATTATTATTATTATTTTGCAAAGGGACAGATCCATTCTGCCACCTACAAAATTCTCCAATCAAGCCCCCACGACCTCAGACCAATTCAACTAGTCTGGGTGCCAGCCTACGCAGGCAACCTCGGAAACGAGGAGGCGCACTCTACTGCTCGAGCGTACGTCAACCGAGCAGGCCAAACAGTCGAGAGGGATTGCGCGCGGTCACCTACACCTACTGACTGATCACCTACAATGAAATCACGCCACACTATATGGAGGAAAGGCTCACATATCCGCCACCACACCACTCCCTCACGAAGGAACAACAGACTATATGGAGGCAACTCCAGTCCAGAGCGTTTCCTTCACCGGCCTATCTGGTACTAATACACCCGGGTCAATACAAGCCCGAATGCTCCCTTTGTGGGGCTCCGAGAGCAAACTTCGAACACATACTGTTCATATGCCGAGAACTCCAACCACCACATCGTTGGAACCTCACAGACCTAGCAGGTTGGGAGATCGCCGTCTCTAGCTCAGAGCCGATCTCACAGAAGAGGCTGGTGGAATGGGCGGAGAAGGTCGCCAGAAGTCATGGACAGATGGCCGCCAGCCAAGATTAAGAACCAAGCCAACCAAACCTCCCCTAACCCCTTCCCTTACTTGGTTCACCAATAAAGTTTTTACGTTCCTTCGCGAGAGTTCTCTGTGAAAAGAAATGTTCTTTGTTGAAGCCGTGAGTTGGTTCTGTTCTGAAAAGAAAACAAACATGTGGCAGCCTTTTATAACCGTCTATACCCAATAAGCGCAGCTATAAGCGTTCTGTTTGATACAGCTGTAATTGCCTTGCCTGGCGGAACCAAATACGCAAGGTTTAATTCTAGATGAGAGCGCCAAATAATCAGCCATTTGTACCACTGCACGCTGGGCTATAGGCTCAATGGCTGGATTTCACCCCTTACTCACCGAAAAAAGGGCCCTGGAAGATATGTGGGTGCTTATTTCTGCACAGCGCGAATGGTGTCGGGATGCTAAGCACTGAAAGAGCCACTTCTACTGAGTACTTGCTTCGCACGTTTTGTTGCGAGTAATCATATCATAATCATTAAGTTAGCTGAGTCGCCACCCTGCACTGTCTAACAAAAGTGGCAGTTCGGGCTTGTTGGTAACACAAGCCATACAAAAAAATTTGAAGGACGCTTAAGCTTCGTCTCTGAGAGTGAGACGCGACAGCGTGTTGCAGCGTTGCCAAGGGGTCCACGGAACGCCATCGCCCGTTCGGCGCGACGCGTGGCCCGTTGGACAATTTAAGGGAAGAACGCCTGTTTCACATATCTCAGTGGACACCCGAACCGGGCCGCAAGAGAAGGAAATGAAATGAAAATTGGTTTTAAGGAAAGGAAATGACGCATCTCACAATTCTCGCTAGACACCCGTATCGCGCCGTAAGGGAAGGAAAATCCCTTCCCTTACGGCACGGTTCAAGTGTCCACCGAGATGTGACATTTTCGCTCACGGCCAACGCCGCCGACGCCGATGACACCGGCTTTTCTGCGACACGGGGCCCTTAACGCTATCGCGTTAGTAGCAACCGCTACATGGAAAAGAGAGAACACACGTGCGCGATGTGCTGTTGCGCCATTTTGTATGTCCTACGCTGCTCCTTATCAGAGTTTGAATAAAATACTTGAAAACTCTTCGGCTTTACTATTAGCAGCTTCGAGTCACCGACTTAGTGATGACATGTCATAACTAGCATGTATGTGCACAATCTAATCTCTCCGTATTCGCGACACACGTGCCGTCAAGGAAAGTGGCACTGTGGGCAAACAAGCATATTTTGGATCCCTGCCATGTGCCCTCATCAAATTTTCCGCTGTGTTTCCTCGTACAGTCGCAACAGCCTCCGCATGTGATACACCTGCTGATCCATGATTTCAGCTTTTTTTCTTTATTTCCTGTGCACGGTCAAAAAAGGATCACGGCAGCGGCAGAGCAAAGTAACAATAAGAATACAATAATATTAAAAGTGCAGTCACACTTCAAACTGCGCTGTGATTCAAAAACAATTTTTTTTCCTCCATAACAACGCAGCCGACGCGGTCGGCGGCTGCGTTTTTATGGAGGAAAAACGCTAAGGCGCCCATGTGCTGTGCAATGTCAGTGCACATTAAAGATCTTCAGGTGGTCAAAATTATTCCGGAGCCCTCCACTACGGCACCTCTTTCTTCCTTTCTTCTTTCACTCCATCCTTTATCCCTTCCCTTACGGCGCGGTTCAGGTGTCCGACGATATATGAGACACTGTGCCATTTCCTTTCCCCAAAAACCAATTATTATTATTATTTTTGTCAGACCACTCAACACTGGCATCCATTCAGGTTGCTTGCTCTGAGCATTGGAAAGTTCGTTTTGATAAGCCAAAGTTTAGATGAAATACTTCCTCACTGAGCGAGCATTCGCATCAGCGTGTCTTAAAGCCACACTCGTTTTAAATACACTACGGAGGAAATGCGAGATAAAATAGTCGTGTTACACCCCCCAATATATTATCGACAGTTGAAACCTTATACCATATGACATGACTGCAAGGTATTTTTTAAAAGTCGGCTGCAAGATGTCCCAGAGAAGTATTACGTCCTAACGGTCAAGAAAAAATCGATGTAAGGTTTCCGGTTTACGGCATATTAGACAGCCAACCGACCATTGGGCAGACAAGCCTTTTTCTCTCAACTCTGGTTTAACAGGCAGTGTACCGCCATATAAAATGAAGAAGCAGCTGTGTATTTTGCCTACCATGCCTGTAAAACATTTTCTCGAATGAAGCGGTCACGTTCAGGGACTGCGTTTGCACCCTCTTCTTGCCACATAAAAGGGGAGAGCGCGAGGCGTGATGCGCCAGTCGCCCTTCAGTGATAATTGGCTTTTGGTGAAAAGAAATGGCGCAGTATCTGTCTCGTATATCGTTGGACACCTGAACCGCGCCGTAAGGGAAGGGATAAAGGAGGGAGTGAAAGAAGAAAGGAAGAAAGTGGTGCCGTAGTGGAGGCCTCCGGAATAATTTCGACCACCTGGGGATCTTTAACGTGCACTGACATCGCACAGCACACGGGCGCCTTAGCGTTTTGCCTCCATCGAAACGCAGCCGCCGCGGTCGGGTTCGAACCCGGGAACTCCGGATCAGTAGTCGAGCGCCCTAACCACTGAGCCACCGCGGCGGGTACCCTCCAGTGCAACCTTTTAAAACTCGTGTAACAAAAAAACACCCTCTCTCTTACTTTTTTACTATTTATTGGGGATAAGCCAGAGACAGCTGTTGGCGAGGGGATGGCGCTATTGTTCCCGTTCGACAACTGGCCTGTATGGGAGATCTCCAAAGCAGGCGGCAACCGTCTGGAGTTCACGCACATCAACAATCTCGCTCTCTCCTTTTCGAAAATGAATGCAATGGAGGGAGACACGCGGCGCTCCTCGCAGCCTACCCTTTGATGTGCAAAGCAAGGGCTCAAAGCGCAGCCTGTCGTAAACGACTATGTAGTAAACGCATAGTTTACGACATGATCGTGTAGGCGCCGCTCCTTTTTTTTTGACGGTAATGGAAGTTGAGGCTCCTGGGTCTCCTATGGAAGCCGGTGGGTCGTCAGCGGCCACCCGTAGGATACGCCTCGTCCATACGAGCGACTCAAGTAGTCAGACCACCCTGCCGCACTTGGCTGCCCCTCAAAGGAGGTTCTCCAACCAATGGCGTCGACGGATTGTCATGACGTCGCGGTGAATGCGGTTATCTGTCGTTAACGTTTTCCCACCTGCCAACCCCTTCGATGTCCCGCCAGCTGCTGCAAAGTGATCAACCACAAATAATGAAGGTTTGTCGACGCCACTGTCGAAGGCGTCGTTTGTCGAAGGCGTCGTTCGAGGGGCATTTGCAGCTTCGTTGTTGAATTGCATACGACTGTGGTATACGTGCGACAACCCACATTTCTCATTTGGGATGATGAGTGCACCTTATGAACATACATCAGGGCATATTAGGGTAAATGTACGCGCGAATGTAACAGCAGATTCACGAAGCATGAACATGAGACCTGCTTTGGTGGTAAAGTAGGGAACGTCATAAGCCATACTAATCTCTGTTTCTCACAGCGTTCCGACAGCCTGAATGTCTCGCTTAAGGTTGGTGCTGCTACTGCTTCCACTGGTCCGATGTGCCAGAAGACAACCTGACATTGTATTCATCCTAGCCGACGATCTGGTGAGTGGACAGTTTGCTTTTTTTGGCCTAAATCGTTAATGCAAGAGAAGTTTAAATTTGCAGATCGCGATGGTCACTCATCTTCTCACTCATTAAGCATGAAATTATTTTAGTGCTCCCGATTTCCCGCAGTACCTTTCATGCTTACAGCTTACTGCTTACTGCGAGATAAACAAGTTTTTTTCAGTTACATCCCAGGATGACAGTACTTAATGATCAGATGACAGGGCACCCGTTCAGTACGGAGACTTCTTTATGGGGCAGACATGGCGACTGAATGGGACGGGGCTGATTAAGGAAGCTGGTCCACATGTTCATTGGTCATCACTGTCTCTTGCAGGGATGGGACGACGCGAGCTTCCACGGGTCCACCCAGATCCCCACGCCAAACTTGGACACCCTGGCTGCGGACGGCATCATACTCAACAACTACTACGCCCAGCCAGCCTGCACGCCTTCGAGGGCGGCTCTTATGACGGGGCTCTACCCTATGCGCATAGGTACTGTTGCTACAAACTGCTCCAAGGCGATAGGCCTGCATACTAAGAAAAAGAAAGTCAGATTCACTGCTTTAACGAAGAAGGATTTGGGGGTTTGAAATGATAGTTCACCACTTTTCAGAGAGATCTTCAGGGATATCGGTGCGGTGGTTGCCCAGTTGTCGAAAGGATTGTGAAAAAAAAAAGATGCGCCGCGCTATTAGACACGAACAACAAGACGACGGAAGTGGACAGGACGCACCCAGACATCAACTTCCATCTTCTTACTTTACGCGTCTGTTAGAGCAGCTTAGCTTTTTGACAATGCACCTACACTAACTAGCCCAGCTTCCGGCTCTTCAACTAATGTCCAAAAGAGACGCCATGCGTCAGTTGCCTCTGATGCCGATATGCAATGCGGGCTACGGAAGACACGCTCTGATGTTATGTCTGCCTCGATCTAGCTGCCTCGAGCCTATCTTTAGCTGTTTTGTGTGGTGCAGTTGCTTTTAAGAGTGCCAAATTCTATAAAGGGTACTGAGTTGGTCGCATAATAAGGGCTGGAGAACATCTGCCCTTTGTATTTTAGCCGAATCACAGTGGTCAGAAAACTAGGAGAAGTCGCGTTGTTTCTAAGAGGTTACTTCAGCAGCGTTAGCCACAGCTTTCGCCGAGACGTTATACGCGTCATCATGGGAGTTAGCAGACAGACTTTGTGCTTAGCAGGAAACATTGCTCTATCGCCTTAGCGCTCTATTGGTCAGTGTTTATGAAATAAACCAGTAAATGCGGAAATTGCCACTGCACGTGGCGAAATTCGTGGAGTCGCACTGTTGTCCTCGTCAATCCATTAATGCGAGCAGAGCAATACTCAAAGACAACCAGCACTTTAAAATTGTCTTTCACTAGCGCTCCGTACTGTTTTGTGGACCATTGCCTGCCTGTTACTTTTTAAGCAGGATGACAAAATTATTAAAAATCGAAGCTTGAAATCTTGTTTTATACTGTGGCGTCATAAACCTAAAATAGCTTAATTTTTGTGGATACGTTTGTACATACTGCCACCACCCACTCAAGGATGCGTAACAGTTCAGAATATTGAGATAAAAAAAAATGTGGTTATATATTGATTAATCCATGATTACAATTGGTATGGAAAAACAGCTTTTATTTTAGCCATAATTGCAGCTCAAAACGTGTGCAGATTATACTGAATTACAAAACTGGTACATTTTTTTTTGCCTCTGCATCTGTCGCTTAGGCATGCAAGGCCTCGCGGTCGACGTAGCTGAACCGTGGGGGCTGCCTCTGGACATACGCATTCTACCTCAGTACCTGAGCGACCTTGGATACGAGTCTCACCTTATTGGAAAGGTGCGTCTACCTTGCTTTCGTGGCGGTTTACCGATGGGCTCCTAGACCCACTGGAAAAAAAGGTCATATGACTTTAGAGGTGCTCCTGGTGGGCCCTGGTTCTACGTACCAGCAAGAGTTCAAGATCGATTATTTTTCGTAAATCTGAATGTTTCAGTGATCAGCTTTCGTTCGTCTGTGCAGTGGAACCTTGGATCTTTCACACAAAGTCGAACGCCATCAATGCGGGGATTCGACAGCTTTTACGGCTTCTACAGCGGAGAGGAAGATTACTACTCCCACACAGTCACATACGTACGTTCCTAAAATGATCTCTACGGTGAGCACTTGCATGGCGTGGCTGGTTTTATCGAGAAGAAAGCGTCTCAAAAAACCTCAGTGCTGGACTAATTACAGCACATCGTTTCCAGGCTGGCAAAGAAATTAAGCATAAGAAAAGATACGTCGCGCGGTTTGGTGTGTCTTTACGTTCTCGTGACACGGCGCAACTGAGCATAATTTGTTAACAATGTCTTGCCTCATTCCCCTAAATACCGTTCACACATCAGTATCAGAGACAGTAGCGTCTCCTTACGGTTGGAATGTCAAAGAACCCATCTCGTTCAGTGAACGCAATGATATATGGGTGTTGTAACCTTCTCGAATAATAATTGCAATTCATCATAGTGGTTGCGTTAATTGCAGGGCAAAGGCCTAACTCACATATCTCTATTTAAGCAGGTCTAATGCGTGAGCGGAGGCCATCCTATCCATATTAATAATTTTGATGTATTCTCATCTCTCCAACGGCCACTCTTCTCCCACCCTAAAAGACATTTTCTGCCTTATGCACTCTGTTCGCGTAACAGGCCGCCCGTTGTCTATTGTCTGGTTTATGGTTTATGGAGTTCTACGTTGGTTAGGGCGCTCGACTACTGATCCGGAGTTCCCGGGTTCGAACCCGACCGCGGCGGCTGCGTTTTTATGGAGGAAAAACGCTAAGGCGCCCGTGTGCTGTCCGATGTCAGTGCACGTTAAAGGTCCCCAGGTGGTCGAAATTATTCCGGAGCCCTCCACTACGGCACCTCTCTCTTCCTTTCTTCTTTCACTCCCTCCTTTACCCTTCCCTTACGGCGCGGTTCAGGTGTCCAACGATATATGAGACAGATACTGCGCCATTTCCTTTCCCCTCAAAAACCAATTATTATTATTATTATTACTCTACGTTCCAAAGCGACTCAGGCTATGAAGGACACTGTAGTGAAGGGCTCCGGAAATTTCGACCACCTGGGGTTCTTCAACGTGCACTGACGTCGCACAGTACACGGGCCTCTAGAATTCCGCCTCCATCGAAATTCGACCACCGCGGCCGGGATCGAACCCGCGTCTTTCGGGTCAGGAGCCGAGCGCCATAATCACTGAGCCATCACGGCGGTTCTCTGCGTAACATTCTTGCCCCAGTTTATTTCCCCAATACGTTTTCAGCCCATTCATTTTTATGCAGATCTGTCCTCACCCCCCCATCATCAACTTTATGTGGTCAATTTCCGAGACCTTTTTTTTTTGCTTAGTGTAAGGCAACAATTGGGGCTAGCTGATGACACGCACCCATTCCGAGCGGGAGCAATGAACAAAATGCATTCCTGCGAATAAGTTACTATTTGGGCATATAATATGCTCTTAACGCAAAGGTGCACTTTCCATATTCACTACCAGGAATTCAGGGCAAGCGCTCCTGGTTCTTTTGGCTATCATCACGCTGAGTATTGCTTTGAACATTTAAAGAAAGCGCGGTGACATCAACCGTGACGTAGGATAGAGATAGAATGACAGAGTTTGTGCAGAACAGAAGGTGATAGGACGCTAGGCTTACCGAGACTGGCTAATCGCTGTCACGAATTCCTGGTGATGATAGCGGAGTATGGCACCAACTAATTGTAGCCCAGCGTTCCCGTTATGCGCTAGGCCTAACATGCAGTTCAATGGATGGCGACCTCACAGTGAAGTCACATTTGCCTGATACTGCATGAAAACTTTACACTAACCTAATCTGCGGAAAACATCGAAGTCGTGAAAGCTTCGAATTTTGATAAATGTGATTGTTTTGATTGCATTGCAAGCACACAACAGTGCTGCGTGGTTACCTTTATTTCAGGAAAACCACACGGGCCTTGATTTTTGGCTCAACACTGAGCCACTGTGGTCGGCCAGTGGAAAGTATTCCACCACGTTGTACACGGAAAGAGCGAAGTACCTCATCGCTAACAGAAACAAGTCAAAGGTAAGGATAATTATAGCCTCATACCTAACATCGAGCGGCATATTTTCAGTTAATCAAATTCAGAGCGTCAAAGAAAGAAGAAAATTGTATTTGATCGTTTAATAATAATAATAATAATAATAATAATAATAATAATAATAATAATAATAATAATAATAATAATAATAATAATAATAATAATAATAATAATAATAATAATAATAATAATAATAATAATAATAATAATAATAATAATAATAATAATAATAATAATAAATGGTTTTGGGGGAAAGTAAATGGCGCAGTATCTGTCTCACACATCTTTGGACACCTGAACCGCGTCGTAAGGGAAGGGATAAAGGAGGGAGTGAAAGAAGAAAGGAAGAGAGAGGTGCCGTAGTGGAGGGCTCCGGCATAATTTCGACAACCTGGGGATCTTTAACGTGCACTGATATCGCACAGCACACGGGCGCCTTAGCGTTTTGCCTCCATAAAAACGCAGCCGCCACGGTCGGGTTCGAACCCGGGAACTCCAGATCAGTAGCCGAGCGCCCTAACCACTGAGCCACCGTGGCGGGTTGTTTAATCGTTTAGATATGCTATTTCCCGACGGTACAGCATAACGGATGCCTTGCATGACACACGAGTAGCGTTCGTAATAAACCAAGGATACTTCTACGGTTGCACGTGCACGTCAGTCCTTGTGTTTGCAAAGAACACTGGTCTGGCCGAAAGTCAGCTTGCCGTCGCCCGACAGCCAGTGTAGAGTAGATTAATTTTCGGAGGAGATCGTAGGGATCACTCGCGGGCTGTCTAATAGTTGTTGAGACACCTCCCCGTTTGGCCAATATAACATTGCCCACAGGAGGACTGTGCAATTCGGAAGACGACATGTTTGCAGCACGGTGCATGCCGTATTTCGCTTTGTCACAATGCGCCAGCTTCGATTCTTCATGGTTAGCGCTTCTGCGCAGGTGACTGTTGTGCAGCTTATTCGGAACGGAAGATACAGCGCCATGTTTGTTGCTTTTTTTCTGGTCCCGTACAAGTTGTGCTGTTCTTTTATTTGACGATCAACGGACAATAGTCCAAAAACGTACCCTTTCCCAGTACATTTGCAGTATGCTAACTTAGCCAGTATATTATACATGACGCAAGCCAACAGTCATCGAAATCAAGGAGCACAGCGGATGTGTTTTTTGTTCATTTTAATGTTTGGTGTTCATCAATGGGAGCATAATTGGCTAATTATTTTAATGATACTTGATTATAAAGCAGAGGAGCAAACACACGCGCCAGTTGGACCTATAATTGAGTAATTATTTTAAAGGTAGTTGATTAGAAAGCAGAAAAGCAACCACATGCGCCAGTGGGACCCGAACTCAGGACCTCCGAACATAGGACGCGAAATTTGGAGGTATTGGGTTCGGATCCCACTGGCCGCTAGTGGTTGTATTTTCTTGTGGCCAATCACTGTAAGCGCGTTTTGTTTCTGTGTTTGCAGCCGCTGTTTCTAATGCTCAGCCACCAGGCGGTTCACGGTGCACAAGCATACCAACCCTTTCAGGCGCCCCAGGAGAACATCGACAAGTTTCCTTACATTGGAGAGGAGAACAGAACGATATTCGCAGGTAAAGAATGCTTTTCCTAAATAAATAACGCACTCGTTACCACAGCATCTTTCTGGCTATGCTCCGAGAGCATCTTACCGAAGTAGAGGGAGTGCTGTAATTATAATAAAATGCTCCTGATATGATGTGGATGTCTGAAATAAACGAGCGCAGTGCGATGATCGGGCACCTATGATTGTTTCCGTAAAAAAACTGCAGTCATTCGCGCCGCAGAAAGCTGAGAAATCTCAAATTAAAGGCTAGTCACAGTACACCTCCTTTTAGGAGCCTTAGGAACACGCAGAGAACCTTGAAATAGGAAGACCTTGGCAGGGAGTCCAAGAGCATGCGCTGAATCGCGACAAACCTATATTTTAACTGATCCGTAATTCAGATATCTTGCCCAGCTATGACAGAAGGAGAACTGAAAATAACAACCAAATAAAAAATTCAGTATCCACGCCTATGGGTTTCATTCCTGTGACCACAGGAATGAAAAAGTCAGTGCACTTTATGATTTATATCAAGGCGACAAGACGACAGGCTGCGTGGCCGGCGGTTCAGTGGTTAAGGCGCTCGTCTACTGAGCTGGGGTACCCGGGCTCGAATCCGACCGCGGCTGCCGCTTTTCGATGGAGACGAAACGCAAAAGTTTTTTCACTCCCTTCTTTATCACTTTCCTTACGGCGTTGTTCAGGTGTCCGCCGATATGCGAGACATACTGCGCAATTTCCTTCTCCCCAAAACCAATTTTTTTTTTGCATTGCAAAAGCCGCCCGTGTGCTGTGCGATGTCAGTGCACGTTAAAGATCCCCAGGTGGTCGAAATTAATCCGGAGCCCTCCACTAGGGCACCTCTCTCTTTCTTTCTTCTTTCACTCCCTCCTTTATCTCTTCCCTTACGGCGCTGTGCGGGTGTCCGCCGATCTGTGAGACAGATACTGCGCAATTTCCTTTCCCCCAAAGCCAATTTTTTTTCAACGCAAAAGCCGCCCGTGTGCTGAGCGATGTCAGTGCACGTTAAAGATCCCTCCTCCTTCTTTTATCCGTTCCCTTACTGTGCGGTTCGGGTGTCCACCGAAATATAAGAGACACACTTGTGGGGAAAAACCTGCGACCTCAAACAGAACGAAGACTAGAACTACACAAGTATGTCGGACCAACTGGTCCAGAACCTACCTTTGTTGAACCACATGTGAAACAGTTACTGCGTCATTTCCTTTCGTCGAAACCAATTTCCATTTTTTCCATGGGGTCACTGACGCCTTTCATATCACGCGCCGTAAGGACAACAGCGTGACTCAGTTTATTCATGATCTGGAGTCTGTATTTTTCGATATATTTTTTCCAGCGCTTGAACGACAAGCACATACTGTGTTACCATTGAAATGAAGTTTATTCATAAGCTGGTGTCTGTATTTGGCGATACATTTTTCCAGCGCTTGAACTACAAGCATGGACGAACCACGTTGCGCATTCAAAAGAGACAAACGCAGGAAAAGGTAAAGAAGACGGGAAGAGCGCAGAGAAAGAGCGCCTTCTTCACCTTTTCCTGTGTTTGTCTCTTTTGAATGCGCAACGTGGTTCTTCAAAGCAATGCACCAACTAGCCCAACAAGAAGTTCTTCTAAACTACAAGCACATAGTCTGTTACTGTTCAAATGAATTATCAGCTGGCGTCTGTCGTTCTGTTTTAGTTCGTTAGCGCTTATCCCATGGGTGCCAACCCCGAGCAAAATCCCCCGTTGTCTCTTATGTCGTTTGTTCGCAGATGGCCTAGCAAGAGCGCTCCGTTGATGATGATGATGATGATGATGATACTATCAGGCTGAATGGCTTAGTGAGTGGCTCCGTTCCGCGATACTGTCCGTTGTCCGTCGTCTTCTACGAAGCACAAATGCGGGCTTTTGCACTGATTCGAATGCAGTAAACATTCTCGGTAGATTTTGTTAAAATTAAGCGCACAGCCTAAAGTTAACTTAGCGTAAAGACTAAAGGGACGCTGAAGGTAACAGATTCCAACTATCATCAGTAAATATGAAATATTTAGCTTTTGCCACTGTGCTCACATTGGGTAGGCAGCAAAATACGAATTTATTGCTGAGAAAATTAGATTTATATATACAACATTGTTCCTCTCCAGTCGAATTGAACTGACGTTCAGTTTGGTCACCGATAGTAAGTAAACTGAGGTGTGGTCTGGACTCAGAGATCCGCTTAAAAAAAAGAATAGATGTCACGGCAGTTTATTTGGTAAAATTGCATATGGCAGCGACAGCTCTATTTATCTCTCTCTCTCTCTCTTTTGTGTGGTGTTCTACCTACAATGAAAATGGACCCCCCGCCCCCTTTTTTGCTTTTTTAAACGGGGTATTCTATCTGCACAGGCCAATTTTAAATTTGTCGTCCTTATCCCTTTATTTTACTCTCAACCCACAGAGGACAGTGTGCAGCTAAAGTGAAGCTGAAATGTTTTTTTTTTGTGAATTCGACGAGATTCAATGATTCGAAGGCAAAAGGTTCTGGGTAATATATGGCAATTATTTTTGCGCTACCATTTAAAATTGGAACGTAATCACCGATTAGTGTCGTGACGATGTTCCGGCTTCTCACTGGGTCAGATAAGTGGGGAGAAACTCATGACGATGTCAATGTTGCCCAGATTTCAGATCGCCGCTGCCTTCGCACACATCCTTCCGGGTATCGTCCGATGTCGCCAAACAACGCTTCATGGGCTTTACCTTCAGTGGCATTTATTCCTCCAACTGTCCTTTCGTTGGAAACGTAGTGCAGCCGTACATGACATCATCGGTAGGGCGCCTGCCTTGCGCTGTGCGCTGCGGATAACCCCGCACGCCTTCTTTGCTTTATTTGGCGATTACCTCACCATTTCAAATGCTAGCTCAAAACGAACTCCGCTTAATTCACCTGTTTAAGCGCGTTGAATTCCGAAGCCAGTTCAGTCGCCCTTTAACGCGCAGTCCTCGTGTATTGCAGGAATGTTGGACTCGCTGGACCAGTCCGTAGGCGAGGTGTTCCAGACGCTGAGCGATGCCGGCATGCTGGACAATGTGGTCGTTGTCTTCGGCAGCGACAACGGTGGTGCCCCATTCGGTGCCCACGCCTCGCGCAGCTTCAACTGGCCACTGCGCGGCGCTAAGGGCGCGCTCTGGGAAGGAGGCACCAAGTCGGCCGCCTTCATCTGGAGTCCCCTTCTCAAGCGCCGCCGCAGAGTGTCCAACCAACTGATGCACATCACGGACTGGCTACCGACCTTCTACTCATTAGGCGGTGCGTGAACAGGTTTTTGCTGTTCGCATGGGTCTCGCTAGTGTGAAGTCCATCTGGTTTTTCAAGAATTGATGATTCCTTGCCGTTCCAAGTGCAGATACTAATATCTTCAGGAAGTACGAACTTGTTCGAATAGTTAGATAAACGCACAGCATGAGCACAACTTTGTTTTATCAAGAGTTCTTTAAAGTCTGGGTCATATATTTCGGTCGCAGTACTATATGCCGCACTGTATGCCCCTATTAGCGCAGTGTAATAATTAATTTTTTTATACAGGCAGGTACGGCATTGGATTTGCATGATAGCATGCATGCCATTTAAAGTGCTTGTATGCTAAGAGTAACCTAATTCCAACAAAGTTTTTTCGTAATTCTGGTTAACAGGTGCCATACTTAGGTTTCTGGAAATTATATAGTTACAATTTATAGTAATTTCTAAGAACAAGGAGATCGAACAAAGGAGGATCTAATATCTCAATCACTGCCACCGTTCAGGCAGCCTGCACCACACATATTCAGAATTATGTAATGAAGTAGCAGGAGAAGACAGCATCATGTGCGTTTCTGTAACATCAATCAACATCATAACCATGCGGAAAAATTTCGATATTGCCAACACGTTCGTGTAGCCACTGCTCCGATGCGACAACTACATTTAATTGAACAGAGGAAAGCAAAGCAGCTAACACGTCTAGGTTATTTCATAAGCTTCGGCAAACAACAAGAAAGACAGTAAGTGGATTAACACGAAAATAGCCAGATATTGCGTTCACACGTAGTGTTCTAGGCTGCCAGGAAAGCTTTTCACGTAGCTATCTCTTTATTTCTTCACCTTGTTCTCTTCGCTATCACACATATTTTTAAATGTGGAAACAAAGTTTAACTGGGAGCTCGTGGTTCGTGCATGTTCATGCATTTTTGAGTGCACTCGCCTGACAGCATGACTGAATGCTTCCCGAATTGAATAATTCCTATCCTTTAACTCTGATATGCACGTGACAAAAAATGAATCTGGAGAAACTGACAGCTTCCGACCGGTTGTTTACCTCACAATTTTTTTTCTCAACATACTACACCGTTGTCTTGTGCGGTGATAACCTTTACATCAGAATCATTCCAGCTTTCAGTTCCCCAATTTGATAAGCTGAACACTATTGAGTTGTTTCTGAGCGGCCTATACAAAGCTCTCGCTCAAGCTTTGTCGCTGTATAACATCACTTATGAACTTGCCTGCTTTTTCAGGAGGCGACGTAGCGAATCTGGGTGAAATAGACGGAATGGACATGTGGCGCCCCCTGTCGCTCGGGCTGCGCTCACCACGCGTTGAGATGCTCTACAACTACGACGCCTGGATTTTGAATGCCACGGCGGTGCGCCGTTACCAGTACAAGTTGATACTGGACGGCACCGGTCTGTTCAACCAGCGCTATCCCGTGCGGGGCGGCCGTCGCCCGTACAACGACCTGGACCAGCTGGCCGCACAGTCCCAGGTGGCCAACGCTTTGAGGCGCTTCTACAAAACGAAGCGGCTGTACTTTCCCAAAGACTGGAGGAAGAAGGCGACGCTGACATGCGGAAAGAAGAAAACGGAGAACTTTTCAGGGAAGGACTCCGTGTACTTGTTCGACGTCGAGAAAGATCCCTGCGAGCTGAACAACTTGGCCAGCTCTCACCGCGAGGTTAGTATGGTAGTCCACACGGCGCGACCAGTGATTCAAGAAGGATTTTAAACAGAAGGGTTAAATGAATGCGATAAGTGCGAATACGGGATGGGTGGCAAACCAGCACAATATGAAGCACTGAAAACTTTACGCTCGCTCGTGAGCCTCAATTTCTCCGCCGTAAATTCCAAATTGTTTCCTACGTTTCGGTAGCGTGTAGAAGGTGACGCAGGGGCAAATAACGTTCTTAATTGTTAAAAACTACGTAATCAATGTTTCCAGCGCATTTATAATCATATTTCCAGTATTAGGTGCTGCATATACAGACGACATTCTAATGATGATTTAATTCACATGCTAACCTTACCGAATTAGCACTATGTTTAACAGTATACAGCGGTAAATTATCAGGCATCTGAATGACTAGTGTTTGATATTAATTTGGTGCGTGAACCACATTATGTGGTAAGTTGTTCTAATGCGCCGAGAAAAACAGAAGAGTTGCTTATTTTTGGGGTCGTTATTTGCCTTATAAATTTAATTCTTCAAAAATTTATTGACTGCTTGAACAGCGTGCAATCTAGCATCGTAAATGGTTGAACTCGTGTTCAGAACTTTCACACGACACCCTGCCTATCCATTTCTAGCCAGAGCATGGCAGCTTTAACCCGAGGAAGTAGAATACAAACAGCAGGCTGCAAAAGGAAAGCTTTGTAACAGTGGTTCATTACAACAATCCAGTCACCATAGACTGATGAACTAAACCGTAAAGCACTTATTTGTATTAGCCCCAAGAGCCATCAGCGTTGTAACGCTAACAATGGTGAAGGTGGCTTTGATTAGTAATAAATAATGGCAGGAAGGATAAGCAATGTTGCAGCTTTCTATACTGTGAAAAGCTGAGTAGAAGCGTCGTTATATCATTACTTCTGCGGTCTTCCCAGCAGCGGGATTTGCTCGGAGACACTGATAGAATTCAGCACATTGTGCAATATACATGTTCTTGACTCATAATATTTTGCTACAAACTGCACGCGTGTTTATTCTGGCGCATATTTTTTACAGCTTGTGGCATTCTTGAAGAAGCGTATCGACCTGTACGCCTCCGCGGCGGTGCCGCCGCAAATGGCGCCCAAGGATCCTGCCGGTTTCCCCGAGTTTAACAATGGGACCTGGGCGCCCTGGTTGGGTTCGCCGCTTTGACAGCGGCTTTTGCGCTAGTCCTTACAGAGAATGTTTTTATCGTATAACATAAAGGTTCGCTCCGCATATGGGACTATATAGATCGGTAGGATTTTGAACAAAATGAACAGTCTATATATTTATTTATTTATGCATACTATCGGCGTAATCAGGACAGAGACAGCAGTCGAATAAAAACATCAATTTGCGATAAACACAGGCCAGAACATGAGAAGTGAGTGAATAAAATACGCTATCTGTATTACTCTTTTAAATATGAAGAAAGAAAGGTTGGAAACTGCCCTCGACATGGTGCGTTGAGAACCTGAATTCGAAGACCATTCCAGTTGAATACAATGACAGGCAAAAAAGAGTATGGTGAAGTAATCCAGAATGCGATTACGAAATACGGACCATGTTGGCTGACATGCCACCCCATTCGCCATTGCAGTAAACGTGAATTGGGATCAGAGATTAATAAGCTTTTTTGCACACATCACTGAAACCAACTGCATAGTATTTTCGTGGAAATAATGCAGCATTAAGAAACGACAACAACGTTTCATTTAATGGCCCATTATTGCGAAGTGGTAAACAAAATTTCTAGGTGTATACGTTGACTGTAGGATGTCCTGGAATGCGCACATACATGACTAAGCCCATAAAATTGTGAGCGCACGCACCACGACAAGGAGCGAGAGACGCGGCACGCCGTCTGATCGTGCTAACATGGGGGGGGAGGCGTTGCACTTGAGATGAGCGGATAAGGGGAACGACTAAACGGCGATGGGGTATTTTGGGGGTTTCTCCTTGCTTGGCGTGCGGGATGCCATCAGCTGTCATTGGAGTCACACGGCTGTGTCGTTTTGATTGTATTTGGTTTTGTGCACCTTAATAAATCGGTCGTTTACAAATTCTTCGATGCTGAACTTTCTTGCCCAGCGAACGAAGGCTCACGAATCCTGCTAGTACCAAGGATTTTGAAGTGTACAAAAAATTCCCTTTCTTTTTAAAGTTAGGCACTTGTTCCCGCTTAACACGCTACGAACAGTATACCACGATAACGTTATATGACCTATAAAGGCGTCTCAGCATATGGTCTAACTTATTCCACTCCACTCAACCATGTTCATGTGGCTCAAAGCACAGAATTGCGCGCAACTAGTTTGCTTTCTGAAACTACATGATTCAGTCTTATTTGCATATAATTTTCTCAATATTCAGCCTGCATTGTTCACCAATATTTAACATGCGCTATTCTTAGTTCAAAGCTGATTCATTGCATTGTCATCTGTCCCTCTATAACGCCCACTGCTCACCCAGGAACACATGCACTCCTATTAGCTTCATCCGCACCGCATTCAGTTTTTTTTTTTTTGCTACAAAGCTGTGGAGGTTACAACAAGATTTTAACCCATACACGTCGTTTCGTTCATGTAAAGAAGCAATATGAACACTTGGACCACGAACAGAATAACAAGAATTCTACCAAGTTGTTTGCATTATTCTGAAGTTCTTGATTGTTTTTGCATCTGTAAGGATTGCTTCTCATATATCTTCTGTGTTTATTTAAGGACTCATACATGCAACGCGCTATAGATTTTACTGACGACCACGAAACAGATAAAACAAAAGTGTCGTGTCATTTGTTTCCTGCTCGGAAGTAAAGTATGATATATGAAGTACAACCAACTAGGCTCAGGTTTATTTACGGACCCACCGCACAACTCCTGTGCTGAGTTCTGAGGTCCCTTAATGGCGAAGAGACCCTAGAACTAAGCACAGGAGTTGAGTGGGGAGTTCCTTTTTTTATAAACGAGTAAGTGAAATTATAAATAGTGACTAACGCAATTGTGTTGTGATTTTCCATTCTGTTTTCTTGTGGCTGCCAAACAGGACGTGCATGAATTAAACGTGTTTTAAACAATGATGAGTTATTTTCATTCCTTATTACGTATGCGTTACTTTTCCAGCTTTTAATTCCACCTGGGGTCTTTAACGTGCACTGATATCGCTTAGCACACGGGCGCCTTAGCGTTGCGCCTGCTGTACGATGTCAGTGCACGGTAAAGATCCCCAGGTGGTCGAAATTATTCCGGAGCCCTCCACTACGGCACCTTTTTCTTCCTTTCTTCTTTCACTCCCTCCTTTATCTCTTCCCTTACGGCGCGTTTCAGGTGTCCAACGATATATGAGACAGATACTGCGCTATTTCGTTTCCCCAAAAACCAATTATTATTATTATTATTATTATTATTATTATTATTATTATTATTATTATTATTATTATTATTATTATTATTATTATTATTATTATTATTATTATTATTAAATTCATTGTGGCACATGCCTTCAGTGCGGCGACACTACAGCTGGGCCCATTTTAGAGCCTAGCATTTTATTATTCACCAGCTGATGTCGCACACGAACATAGAATATACCAAGCACAGGCTGCTGCTGTTTCCTGTCGCACTCGACAAAGCAAAGATGGCTTTGCTCTTCAGCACAAGGTTTCTGCTCGTGAAACGCCGCTTTTGAAACGAGCCCCAAAGTGAATAAAAACAACACACGCTTTCTAGAACACAAAACGCAGGCAAGAGTAGCAGGGGGCGGCAGAATGTTATTAAGTGGGCGGATGACATTGAGAAGTTGGCGGGCATACGACGGCCGCAGTTGGCAAAGGGTGGGGTTAAGTGGAGACACACGAGAAAGGCCTTTGGCCTGCAATGGGGGAAGTCAGGACGCTGCTGCTGATGATGCTGATGGACGTAGCCATAGGGATTCTATACTCCACGACTGAAATTGCTATACTTTGGCAGATTGCCCCAGATAGTTTCGGCGGATTAAATAACCCGCAAGGCGAACTTCGATTTTCCTTTGGGGAAAGAAAAATGGGGGATGGTGAGGGCGAGCTGCGAGCAATTGGTAACACAGAAAGCAGTTTGTTAACAAAGAAAGGAATTACAAGCAAATCACAAAACATCTCTCTCGTACGCAATTCCATACGGCAGAAGAAAACTATGCCAGCTTTTTCGTGCCGTCTAGATTTAATAATAATAATAATAATAATAATAATAATAATAATAATAATAATAATAATAATAATAATAATAATAATAATAATAATAATAATAATAATAATAATAATAATAATAATAATAATATTAATAATAATAATAATAATTGGTTTTGGGGGAAAGGAAATGGCGCAGTATCTGTCTCATATATCGTTGGACACCTGAACCGCGCCGTAAGGGAAGGGATAAAGGAGGGCGTGAAAGAAGAGAGGAAGAATAGGTGCCGTAGTGGAGGGCTCCGGAATAATTTCGACCACCTGGGGATCTTTAACGTGCACTGACATCGCACAGCACACGGGCGCCTTAGCGTTTTGCCTCCATAAAAACGCAGCCGCCGCGGTCGGGTTCGAACCCGGGAACTCCGGATCAGTAGTCTAGATTTGTCCATTCTTGAATTCTCGCCAAAAAGTGGCGTTGCATGCATGAGTCGACCGGGCGGCGATGTATGGGCAGCGGCTGAGGCAAGTAAGGGGGCAGTGGCGGGCGGGCTGTTTGGCCAGGGTGTGGTAGTAAACCCATGAGGCATTGTACTGTTTACAAGACCAGGCATTAGTCTCACCATGAAACGAACTGTGTGCTTTTTTTGGAAGGGAATGGAAAACCGAGCGAGGCTGCATTATTATCCAGAAATAAAGGCAAACTGAAATATAAATATCCGCCTCCCTAAATAGACTTCTTGCCTAGACTTATGTCGAGAGAGATTTGCAGAAATTCGAAATGGAATTGGCAATAGAAGTAAGTGCGTCAACAATCGTCGGTAAATTACTGTTATTTTTCCAATCGAAACTCAATAAAATTCAACCATTACAAAGTGTCCAAAAACTATGTATGAACAGAACGACTCGGAAAACTGGGCCCCGTAACTGTGGCGCTTCAGTGCATCGTTGCTGACCGCAAAAACCATGGCGAGTGGTACCGGTTACAAGCGTGTAATGTGAACAGCGCTAGACTTGCGAGCGAACGCAGACCAGTTATTGTTTCTCGGCGTCTGCTTGCGTCCTTTCACCGACGACAGATGGGAATGCTAATTTAGTTCAGGGTGAACTCTGCTTATCGGCTAGAATTGCTACGGACGATGTTATCTTTTGATTGTGAACAAGCCAGCCAAGTATACCACCAGAACGCCACGCAAAAGAAAACAGGCCGCCATTAGCCGATCGCCGTCCGTTGTTTGCCTTACTTCGGAAAGGTGCCCGGTGTGCGCGTTCGCGCCTCCGACGGCTACATTGCGTTTCGGCATGGAAATAGCGCTTGAAATGTCATAAAAAGCTTAACATAATGCAAGGTTAAGTCTGCCAGGACGAATTTTACCTTCCAGCCTCCCAACGCGCCAGGCTTAAGGAGGGCTCTAGTTTTCCCATTGAAAATTGAAAATCGGATTTGAGGAAAGAGATGGTGAAGTCACTGTCTCATATATCTCCGAGGACGCCCTAACCGTGCCGTAATGGAAGGGATAAAGGAGGAAGTGAAGGAAGTAGGGAAGAAAGAGGTGCTGTAGTGGAGGGCTCCAGAATAATTTCGACCACCTGGGGATCTTTAACGTGCACTGACATCGCACAGCACACGGGCGCCTTTGCGTTTCACCTCCATGCATCGAAACGCGGCCGCCACGGTCGGGTTCGAACCCGGATATTTCGGCTTAGTAGGCGAGCGCCCTAACCACTGAGTCATCGCTGCGGGTAAAGTTTCCCGTTCCTATATCATATCCGACAAGTTGCCTAACTGCGCCGCCAGGTGCGCCAGGTGCAGGTGTCGTCTGCAACAGAGCTTTTTCAAAGATTAAAGCAACAAAACTTGTTTTGTAATGCGCGTGGAACTCTGTCGCGATTAGTGTTATGACACATCAAGAGCCTTAAGCTTTAGACAATGCAAAATTTCACTGCTCTTGGCTTTTATATTCCTAACGGCATAGTCAACAGCAGTGGCTCTTCGGTACTTAAGGCGCGCAGCGACACGTGCCAGCCCCGCGACTGTGCGCCTACCCTCTCCTTTCAGTCTTTTTCCCCTCCCCCTCCTCCTTCTATGACACGCAGGCAGTGGGCGTGGAGGCCAGCCCTCCAGTAGACAAGCCCGTGTATTCCCACTTCCCATTCTTCCTACATCCGCAGAAGAAGAAGCCCTGCTGCGCTGGCGAGCGCAGTCTCGATTCGTGACTCGGGAAGTTCCGCGTTGCCGCATGATGAGCAAACTTCCCTTCCTGTCCCCTGGGCTAATGGGTTTTCGGAAATTGCTTGTCTCTTGCGCACCCACCCCCCACATTTGTCCCCGACAGCGGTTTACTTTTATGTTAGTTCGTGTTCTGATTTGTGGTTGAGTCTTCATCGTTGAACTTTGATCTTTTGTGACGACGGAGAAGGCTTTAAATGCAGTGAGAGCAAGCGGGTGAAACGCAATGGCTGAAGACAGGAGATGGCCTACCGCGAATGCCGCTCTCACTGCCTGATGTCACTTGGTGACGTTCCAGCAGCGGGCCACATATTGAAATCTGGAAAAGGTGACTCATGCGCGTCTTCGTCGCCTGACGTGACCTAAACACTCCCAGCGCGTCACGCATAATTTGAGAGAAGAAATGGCGCAACTTAAATGGGCTGTCTATACGGTCCTTTAACTTAGTTGGCACATTCGATTCCACAGAGCGGGAAGCTTGAGAGTAAGTTTTACAATACTCCTTGTCTACAATATCTGGTGCATAGATCTTGATGTACAGTCTTCTTTCTCAGTTTCTGAACATTTCTTATTGTCTCCCGAGAGTCTACTTGCTATATACACTTTTCTGCTATGACCATACTGCGACTGTTATTGAAGTTGTTGGTTTATTGTTCATCACAAGTGCGTCCCAAAGGGTTTAGTTGAAGTTGAAGCTATTTATAACGAACTACAGGACGTACGACGAGAGTTTTAAGCGGTTATAGGAGGCAAAGAACAGCGTATAACAAACTTTCGTCAAGAACTCCTTCTGCGCGGGGCACGAAAGAACAGCACACAAAAAATAGCTCAGCGAAAAAAAACAGTAGAGGGAAAAAAACAACGTGGCGACAGAACAACAGAGTAAAAAAACGACATCCGCCAGAACAGCACGTCGGCCAAAACAGCAGAGCGACGAAATAGCAGAGCGATAAAACAACACGACGAAAGAAGAGCACAGGAAAAAAAAAATCCGCACGACGACAAAACAGCGCATCGCAGTAGGATGCAGCGCTGTGGGAGAGGAGAACTATCATAGTCGCAGCCGCAAATAGTAAAGCAAAAACACGTACGGCAGTGGGTTCACTGTAATCTTAAGCGCATTGTCACGTTGTATCGCCAGTTGGCATAAGACCAACCTATGCTACTCGACGAATACATACAGCTGCGATTTTGCGTAGAAATACCGCGCCGTTAAAGCCAGATGAAAAATGACGGCAAATGTAGATGCAAATAAGAGCTGTTTCGAGAAACATTATGCAGGAATTTTTTTAAATTCCTCATGCCGCCAGTCCGATATACGCACTGTTTCCGGGCATGTTTTTTAGCCTTAAAAAGTGCTACGTTCCAATTCCAATTCTAGCGGGAAGTGATGGATATGGCTAGTACGAGAACAAACCCATTTTTTTTTAGCTCTAGCCAATTTAAACACGCATGTTACGTACTCTTCGCGAGGCAGACAGCAACAGGCGGCTAGGAAGTTGAACTATCGAGATATTTAACTGCTGCAGAAAGAAAAAAGTCGCTAGAAAAAATGTCGTTGTGATTCTTCGCATTTAATTTGTTTCGTCCTTTTCGAATTTCCCCAAAACAATTCCCAGAAGCTGGAAACTTTTTAAATACCAGCCTTTGGTCACACCAGTGAGAGACAGGTTTCACGTGCACATCAGGGAAGCTCACTCGGTTGTTAATGGCCCGAAAGTAACTTAACAAAAACGTGCAGAGCGCTACTTTACCCTTGATTATACTAAGCTCAAATTTCGAAGTGAAGATGAAGCTGAGAGGGCGTAAAGTTGAGCTACGCCATGTGTTTTTCTGCTTGCAAGGTAAAGACAAGAGCACGTGCCGGAAGTGGCCCGCCTAGCAACACGTATTTTGAAACCTTGCTTCTGTTCCCCCGTCCCTGACACGCGCGCACACGCACATGACCAGCGGGAAGCATACGCTGATTGTTTCTCTACATTTATTCCGCTCAGGGACAAAGAAAGGTGGAGCAGTACTGTGCACGAATGAGAGGTCCACAGTTTGGACTGTAATGACGCCTCTGCGAGTGTCATCATTTATGTCTGGGTTAGGTTGTCGAGGGCGCATAATGAAAAAAAAAATCAATGTGAACATACGTTCAGGTTTGGTGAAAAGTTCCCAGGCCACAGGGCTGCTTTTGAGCAACGTATAACAAGCCCTTTACTACAGCCTTGAAGCTCAACGCCTCTGGAGGGTGACATGAAATGTGATCCCCATCCCTGGGGAACTTGGTAGGTTCGTAGGTGCCGAAAGTACCCGTACATTTTCCACAAAAGCGAAACTTGTGGCCTGGTAACTTCTGAACAATCCTTTACATTAATGGTGGGATACTCTGGTATCCCTCCTCGTCCCCCGCGTCAGAGGCGATCATGACTTCCACGCGCGCGCGCTGCCGGGAATGTGGAGAGAAGGCACACCTGCGACTGCTCATTTCCGCCCCAGCACTGACGTGCCGTGATGGCAGAGGGCTGCCTGCCTGAGCGTGTCGGCAACGATTTGCTCCTAGGGAGGCAATGCCCGAGGGGATAAAAGGAGGAAGTCGCGGCGGGAAGGGAGACTCTCGCTGCCGGCCCCGACTTCATTCGCCCGGGGAACCCCTTCGCTGCCCGCCGGTCCCGAACCCAACGCCGGTCGACATCAACGACTTGGTGAGCTACTGAACATCTATTTTACCGAAAGAACATTCTTCCGCAATGTGCTTTTCCTCGCGTTAGGATAATAAACTATTTCCTAGCGTGCCCTGCCGTCGCCTATTTCGTCCGGACCTGCCGTGGCTGCGACTCTGCGCCGCGGGTTGGGGAAACGTGTTGCCTACTTGAATAACGCCTGCGTGTAGCTGGCACGGAAGCTCGCCTTCCCGGCCGGCTGGACGAAGAGTGCAGTGACAATTGAACAGTGACCATTGTTCGAGCAAACGACTACCGTCGCCCTAACAGAGGATGACAGCCGACAAGAGTGACTCGCAGTCTTTGTTCATGCTGTCAGAGCTAGTGGCACAGAACCAGGGCTCCCTACTTGACGCGCCTTTTGAAGGGATTGGTGTTGCAATCTTGGGCGTTCCACGCGCAATAGCCGAGGGACATCCCCTGATGCGTTGGCAGGACTTACGGCCGCTTTTGACGCCGACGAAGGCGGAAAGCGGCGCGGCGAGGGCGATCGGGCTGGACCCAAATTTTTCGCGTTCGCCGCCGCCGCGGCGACAGGCATGGCGGCGCCCTTCGACGCAGGATCCCTTGCCTCGGAATGAATTCGTCGTTGTCGCGGCCTTTTTCAGCGCGTACACTGGCCATAAATAGGAGACCGGTCCATCGCTTCGTCTCACCTCACCTATAAGTAAATGTCCCATACAAAACCAACCTATGGGCGTCTGTGGAAAAAGCTATGTCCGTCTATGGCCCTTTATGAACGTCTATAAGCACCCGCAGAGGTGCTTATTGCCAGCTATAGAAAAATCTATGCCACTAAATCTATAGCTTTGGAACCATACAACTGTCTTAAGCTCTCTATAGAAAAATATATCAGCCTTTATATACAGCTATAGACAAAAATAGGAAAGGTTTATATCTATTTGGGCCAAAATTTTATAAGTATAAGTCATAAATTTGGTTTATTTTTGATTTAACGTGACGATTCCGCCGCTACTAGGCTTAAGAGGAGCGCCGGTTTTGTTGACCACGGCCGCCTCGATCACGCGCGCGCGCGCGGAACCCCGCCGCGGCCGCCGATCCAGGTGGCCGTGCGTTGACAGTACTAGTTCCCGTCCTGACAAGCAGATGGCGCCACTGTTTTGCATACACTGAACTAAAAATGGGAATGTGCCTGTCCGCGGCGGCTGCGTTTTTATGGAGGAAAAACGCTAAGGCGCCCGTGTGCTGTGCGATGTCAGTGCACGTTAATGATCCCCAGGTGGTCGAAATTATTCCGGAGCCCTCCACTACGGCACCTCCTTCTTCCATTCTTCTTTCGCTCCCTCCCTTGTCCCTTCCCTTACGGCGCGGTTCAGGTGTCCAATGATATATGAGACAGATACTGTGCCATTTCCTTTCCACCCGAAAAAACCAACCGAAATCAATGTGCCTGCGTTTACGTAGTACGTAAGCGGCCATGCGGTTATGGTACGCAGACAACATCGATTTTTGCTCTTTTCTAACCATATCTGTGTACGCCGCGTGCGGTGACGTGGTGACCGGGAGGTGCGTGGAAAAGCGAGAAACAGCAGCGGTGCGGTGGTTCCGCCTCGCCCGGGCGTCAACAGATGAGAACAGGTCCTAGTTTTTCCGGCGAGCGAATCCGCTTCGCTCGCCGGGTTTTTGGACAAGTGTGAACGCGCCCTTTGGCCTAGCTGGTATGGGGGCTCCACATCGGGCGCCTCACCCGCTCCGCGGCGCGGACAATGAGGCACTTAGGCCTCATCATTCCACGGCGTCAGCGGCTGCGCCCAACTCCGAGGGCGTTAGTCCGTAGTCATTCGAGGTGCTCTTGCAGAATGCAATGCAGGTTGTGCAGAGTCTAGCAGGTATTTTGCAAAACAATTTGCAAGCCCCGGCCCAGCCACCACGTGTTAGGATAGACTTGCCTACCTACACGTGGTACCACGACAGTACGGAAGCGAATCAGTACCTCGACCGTCTGCTGCATTATCAGCAAGTGACAGGAATCGCAGACGCCGAAATGCTCGCGCGTATTGTGCCTGTTTCTTTGACGGAGCATGCGGCTCGCTAGTACCGACTAGCCGGCAACCGAGCGAGGACCATGGAGGAGTTTTGCGCAAGCTTCCGCGACGAATTCCTTCCCGCAAACTACGAGTGGCGTTTGAGGAGAGAGCTGGAGCTCCGCATCCAGCACCCCGACTAAAATCTGTTAGAGCACGTCCGAGCGATAAACGTACTTTATCGCCTCGCTGACCCTCGCGCCACGAACACGGAGAAAGTTGAGCGTGTCACGAGACAAGCGCACCCTACTTTCACGGCCTACCTGAGAGGATTCAGAGATTTTGATGAGCTGGCTGCTGAGGCGAAGCGCACTCAGGGAGACGTCCACTCTGCGCGAGCGTATCGGCTGCCCCCACCTGCATCGCTGTCACTTGAGCCGCGCTGTGCGTGGAATGGCAGCTCAGCGCGCAGTCCATCCAGAGCTGGAGCGTCAGCACAGTTTGCTGACGAGCGTGTCCCAAAGGGGTTGGGAGTTGTCCGACCGCGCTTTGGACCCATTCAGCTACGCGTTGAAAACAGCACACACTGCCGCAGAGCGGAACGAATCTAGGCGAGATCGCGAGGCCGACACGCGGCCGCACGAGCGGCCCCCACCGTCCGCACCGCGAGTTCGAGACGACCAACGGGAACGTGGCGAGCAGCGCCTAGCCCATCGGGGCCCGGAAAACCGTTGCTACCGGTGCGACCAGCCGGGGCACTTCGCCCGCGTGTACGGCCGCCCTCCCGACCGTGACCAAACACGGTACGGAAACGGCCAATGCCGCCGGTGATCGACCTTCCATCCCGCGCGGCATACACAGAAAACCCTGGTTTGCTAGCCCCTTTGGCATGTCGCGTAGTAAGTTCTGTTGACTTGTTGGCGCCGTTAATTCAGCTAACGATAGCTCGAAAGAAATTCATCGCGTTACTCGATACAGGAGCAAGTGCTTCTTTGTTCGGTGACGAGGTCTCCGCGAGAACAAAAATCCGGTTGAGAGAGTGCAATACCACTGTTCGCCTCGCGAGCGGCACAGCGCAATCAAGCGGTGCAGCTAGGATAGTGGTTCGCTGGGAAAGACGCGTGCGGCGACAACGCCTCGTTCACCTTCCCTGTTTATCCGCTCCTGTAATTCTTGGGTGAGACTTCCTAGCCACGACAGGTATTGTTATAGACATCAGCAGCGGAGGCTACAGGGAGCGCACGTCAGGCGCCTTGAAGCTTATCGCGAAAGCGCCCGCGGCGTCGCAGACAATTCGCGTTCACACTTGTCCAAAAATCCGGCGAGTGAAGCGGATTCGCTCGCCGAGAAAACTAGACGCCCGGGAGAGGCGGAAACGCCGCGCCGCTGCTGTTTCTCGCTTTTCCACACACTTCCCGGCCGCCACGTCACCGCTCGCGGCGTACACATATATGGTTATAAAAGAACATACAACGATGCTGTCTGTGTACCATAACCGTATGCAGGCTTACGTACGTAAGCGCAGGCACGTTCCCATTTTTAGTTCAGCGTATGCAAACAGATCCGCCGCGGTGGCTCAGTGGTTAGGGCGCTCGGATACTGATCCGGAGTTCCCGGGTTCGAACCCGACCACGGCGCTGCGTTTTTATGGAGGCAAAAACGCTAAGGCGCCCGTGTGCTGTGCGATGTCAGTGCACGTGAAAGATCCCCAGGTGGTCGACATTATACCGGCGCCTTCCACTACGGCAGGAAAGAAGACGAAGACACCGAGCTGTGTGGACGTATTCTAGATGGGCTCTCGCTTCACAGCCAACTTTTGGCGGAAATACTGCATTCTTTGAGCTGCCGTTTTTGGGAAATCTTCGGAGCATTGCTCCGTACCCGCGAACAGCAGTACTGGCAAGTCAACGCCCTTTTCTGTGTGCCTCACGGACTTCTCTACACGCTGCCGTGCCCTCAGGGCCCTGGGCCCTGCGCTCTCTTGTTCGAGCCAGCCGGCCGCCCACACGACCTCAACTAAATCTGCACCGTCGTGGGGGATGACATTTCGCCCGCGGAGCTGGCGTCCGGAGAATGGGAAACCGTTCTTCGCCTACAAGACCGCGCCCGGCGCCTGCAGCAAGACGCCGCCAACGATGACTCCGGCGTTCCTGCCAAGAAGAAACGGAAGCCGCCCGCTATCAAAAGGCGAGTGCCGCTACCGCAACTCCCAAAGAGCGACTACAAAATAGTCTGCCATCCGCGAGGCTGGAACTTAAACGACTTTGCGCCACGCCAACTCGAACTCGCCATGTGCGCGGCAGCTAAGGTTCCTCTTCAGGCCGCACTAACTGAAGACACCATGCGTGTTAATTCTAATAACAACACGCTCACTCTAAACACCCCGGCACGCCAGCGAGCTGCAATGTACTCCGAAGTCAAAGCGTTCCAGCTTGGAGACCACACCTATGAAGTGTCGACGTATGTAGCAGCGCCAGACGACTCAGTCAGAGGTGTCATTTATCAAGCCTACGACGGAAGCTCGCCGGAGGAAGTCCAAAAAGGCTTCATTAATCGCAACCCGGGTGTCGTGATCCTCGACGCTGGTCAGCTGGGTCGTTCAAAAACGATCCAGATAACATTCCAAGGGAACAAAGTTCCGAGCCAGATCTACTATTGGGGATCCGTATTCCATGTGCACCCTTACCGGGAACAAGTCGAAACCTGCTACAACTGCAGGTCAGTCGGGCATAGAGCCGACGTCTGCTACAGACCCAAAGCCAACCTGTGCCACCAATGTGGCGAGAACCATCCTGCACCTCCTGATAGGGAGCCACTCACATGTAAACCCGACTGCATCGTGTGCCATGGGGCACACCACACCGGGAGCCGGAATTGCAAGCACCGCCTCGTGGTCTGGAGACAACAACCACATAGGCTTAACGAGGGTGCGGCCCAGCATCACGCGGAAGGTGCGGCCCAACATCACGTGGAGCATCACCCGAGATCCAGGCACCGATCTTCGAGCCGGGCGAGGAACCAAACATGGAACCAGGGCAGAGATAGATCCAGTTCCTTCCCGCCGCTGAGTGGGGCGGCTGATGGAGAGAAGAGCACACGTTCAGACCGAGGCAGAAGCAGCAGCCGAACCAACAAAAAGGTGAGCTGGCCAAATCCGGCCTCCCAACAGATGAGCGCTCGGGAGAAGGAACTTATAGAATAATTCCACAAAGAGCTTAAGACGCGTGACGAGGAAAACGCCAGACTTAAGAAAGAAATGGCGGAGCTTCGTCGACTTGTCATGGCCTCGAGAGAGCAAAGAGCACAGTCACAGAAAACACCTGTGCAAGCCCCTCTTAAACCACCCATTCCCACATGCGAGGCTATGGAAACAGACAAACGCACCGCAGTTAAAAGACCCCCTCCCCCCGCGGAGAATACCCAAAACAAACG
The DNA here is from genome assembly GCF_052857255.1 of Amblyomma americanum. Classification (NCBI taxonomy): domain Eukaryota; kingdom Metazoa; phylum Arthropoda; class Arachnida; order Ixodida; family Ixodidae; genus Amblyomma; species Amblyomma americanum. The sequence goes on from NC_135499.1 coordinate 183,130,140, forward strand.
AGCTGCCGAAGCATCTGCAGGCGATGTACCGCAGCCGGCTACGCCCGCTCCATTAAGAGCTGACCCTAATACAATCACTACAAGAGTGGATAGCATTCAGAACAAGGTAGACAGCCTAGAGGTTAGAGTAGGAAACTTAGAGGCTAAGGTAGATGCCTTAGCAGTGGAATTCAGACCGTTCCAAACTCAAGTAATGTCTATGTTCCAACAAGTGATGGAGAAGCTGACCGCATTGGAGAACAGCTTAACATCATTACAGCAAAGAGTGGATCACCAGTATGGCCCCGTTGCAACAAATTGAGGTATGGCAGTGGAATTGCAGAGGCTTCCGGCGCAAACGGGGGAATCTGCAGTGTCACATTCAAGCACAACAACGTCCACCAGACATTATTGCTCTACAAGAAGCTAGTGGCGCGGTCAAATTACCGGGCTATAAGGCATTTCTTCCGCTAGGATATGATGCCGGCTCAATTACGGGCGTGTCCAACGCCGTATTATTGCAACGCAATATTACTGCTTTACAGCACTCCATAGAAATTTCAAAGGAAGACTACGTCCTCCTTGAGATTTTACCCAAGAAACGAGGGGATACAAATTTGTTTCTGCTCAATGTATATAGCCCACCAAAAGATAAGGGTGCCGGTATACCGGAATTACTTATCAAGACTGAAACTAGCGACTAAAGCCCAGCTATTAATAGTAGGGGACTTTAACGCACCACACCCGGAATAGGGATACACTAGAGCCGGTCCCAAAGGCAACAGGGTATGGCAAGTGGTCGAAAATCTAGGCCTAACTGTCCTGAACAACCCCCAAGAAATCACGAGACTAGGCAACAGTATATGTAAAGACACGTCGCCAGACCTAACCCTGGCAAAGAACACACAACACCGAACATGGACTAACACAGGACACACGCTAGGCAGTGACCATTACATTATATCTAGCACCTTTGAGATAGCAAAGCATAAATCAGTCTTCAACTAAGTAAAAATTACGGACTGGGACAAGTTCAGGGTAATAAGAGAACAAAGACAAAAAGATGAAAGCACAGACCCAGTAATTGAACACATTGGGGACTGGGTGGAATCACTAAAAATGGACATTAAGGCTACCACAGCCGAAATCGGCATGGAAGAAGGACAAGTCACTGACTCTAGGTTATTGCATATGTGGAAAGCACATTTCAGCTTGCAAAACTGCTGGGAGAGGAACAAACACAACAAAAATCTTAAAAAGAGAATTGCACAGTTGCAGAGACTAATTGAAAAATATACTCTAGAGCTTCAACACAAACAATGGGAGCAAATTTGCGACCGCATGAATGGCAAGCTCGAGTGCAGGAAAACTTGGCATCTGCTAAGGCACCTTCTTGACCCCACAGAGGCTAAATCAACTAAACGAGGTTTTCTTATGAGATTAGTGCATCAGTATCAAGGCACCACAGAGGAGTTCTTAACGGAACTACGAGATCGATACTTAAACACAACCCCAGATGGACCGCTGCCAAACTATCAGGGAACACCAAACGAGGACTTGGACGCTGAGATTACGGAGTCGGAAGTGTGGCTTGCCATGGGGCAGCTACGCACCACGTCTGCAGCCGGGCCTGACGGTGTTACTAACAAAGCACTTAGAAACTTGGACGCAGGGTCAGTGACAGCACTTACTAATCTCATGAACAAATACTGGACAGACGGAAACATTCCACAAGAATGGAAACATGCAAAGATTACATTCATTCCAAAGCCAGGCAAGAAATTGTGTATAGAGAATCTACGCCCAATCTCTTTAACACCCTGCTTAGGAAAGTTAATGGAACATATAATTCTCAATCGGCTACAAGAATACGCTGAGGACAATAACTTACTCCCTAACTCCATGCTAGGCTTCAGGGCTAATCTTTCTACCCAAGATGTTATGCTGCAACTCAAGGCAGACATAATAGATATGGAACGCAGCAGAGGAACTAAAGCCATATTAGGCTTGGATTTGAACAAGGCGTTTGATAATGTCACGCACGATGCTATCTTAAGGAATCTCTCGGACATCAACCCAGGGGAAAGTACTTTCCAGTACATCTAGTCATTTCTCAGTAACAGAACGGCAGAGATAGCAGTAGGAGAGATTAAATCAGACTCTATCTCACTTGGAGGTAAAGGAACGCCACAGGGCTCAGTCCTGTCACCCTTCCTTTTTTATCTCTCACTAATTAAAATTCCTTCTAAATTAGCAGCCATCCCGGGGCTGCAACACACATTCTACGCAGATATCACTTTATGGACCACAACTGGCAGCGATGGTCAGATAGAGGATACCCTGCAACAAGCTGTAGACATAATACAAGACCTGGCGGGTAAAGCAGGGCTAACCTGCACGCCCTCTAAGTCCGAATTATTTCTAATCAGATACAAACCAAGGGGCCCTCGAGCAAAAAATTACAAACCTCCGCCTCCACTGAAAATCTGGATGGAAGGGCTCCCTGTAAAGGAAGTTCAAACTATAAGAATCCTAGGACTCTTCCTTCAGTCGAACCGGAAGAACAAGGAAACACTAGAAAAACTCCGGACAACCGTCAATATGACGGTAAGACTAATTAGACGAATTGCAAGCAAAAGGAAGGGAGTGAAGGAGACAGAACTTTGCAAAATAGTACAAGCATTTGTAATAAGCAGGCTTGTCTATGCACTCCCGTACTTAAAATTAGACAGTAGTGAAAAAGCCAAAGTAGAGTCTATGATTAGAACAGCATACAAGGTAGCATTAGGGCTACCGAACTGTACCTCCACCGAAAGGCTTCTGGACTTGGGAGTACACAACACCTTAGACGAGCTTACAGAGGCACACTTAATGCAGAGAGGCCGGCTTTCCCGCACCAAAGCAGGAAGAACCATACTTGATCGTTTAGGACTAGGCATACAGTTGCCACCCCAAGATACCAAAACACAGATACCTAAACGCATCGCTAAGGTAATAAGAGTTAAGCCACTAGCTAAGAATATGCATCCTGCTCACCACGAGGGGAGAAGGGCTAGGGCAAAAGCTCTACACAACATATACAACCAAGATGAACGTGCAGTATATGTAGATGGCGCAGAATATCCCCAGAAACAAGCGTTCGCACTAACGGCGGTGGATACGCAAGGTAGACTGATAGTCTCCGGCACTGCCATAGCGAAATACTCGGAAACGGCAGAAGAGGCGACAATCGCCCTTGCTATCATTAACACAGAAGCTACTACCATACTCAGCGACTCTAAATTTGCCATACGCAATTATGCGAGGGGCAGAATTTCTCAGGCAGCATTGAGCATATTGGGTCAAACCAAAGACTTAGACAGAATTATTGAATTGATATGGGTCCCGGCTCACTCGGGGAACCCTGGTAACGAAGCGGCACACATAACAGCTCGAGGATTCGTCAGCCCAGCAGGAGACGCTGTCGTTGCTGAGAGTTTTTCGAAGGACAGCCTATCATATTTTCACGATATTACTAATCATTTTAAACTTGAAAGGAGGATATTCCCTCCTCCAGACAAAGCCTTTAATAAGGAGCAGGAGACCACTTGGAGGCGACTCCAGACGCGATCCTTCATGACGCTTTACCTGTTGTCAAAATTCTACCCCGGTGAATACGACCCTGCATGTACATTATGTGGTGATTTAGCCACTTATGATCACCTATTGTGGAATTGTAAAGAGGAGCCGCCCCCGAAATCTCTAATACAGGTTCCTACTCTCGAGCAGTGGGAGGCCGTGTTGGTCAGCTCAGACTTGGGAGTTCAAACCCGGGTCATTGAATGGGCTACCCAGGTCGCTGTCAGCCGTGGACTGATAGCCACCTAGCACGGATCGTCTGCATTCTGCCTTTTCTGACGAATTAAATGTTTTCCAATCCAATCCACTACGGCACCTCTTTCTTCCTTTCTTCTTTCACTCCCTCCTTTATCCCTTCCCTTCAGGTGTACAACGATATATGAGACAGATACTGCGCCATTTCCTTTCCCCCAAAACCGATTATTATTATTATCATTAATATTATTATTATTATTATTAACGTATGCAGGCAGACTCGCAACGAAACGCCCAGCCTAGTGGCGCCATCTGCTTGTCAGCATGAGAACTAGTACTGTCAACAAAACCGGCGCTCCTCTTAAGCCTAGTAGCGGCAGAATCGTCACTCAAAATAAAAAAATAGGGCAAATTTGTCACTTATACGTTTATTTATAGGTCAGGTGAGACGAAGCGATGTACCGATGTCCGATTTACGGCCAGTGAACGCGCTGAACAAGGCCGAAAGAACGACGAATTCATTCCGAGGCGAGGGGTCCTGCATCGCAGGGCGCCGCCATGTTTTTAGCCGTGGCGGCGAACGCGATAAATTTGGGTCCAGCCCGATCGCCCTCGCCGCGCCGCTTTCCACCTCGCTCGGCGTCAAAAGCGGCCAAATCCGCTTCGCTCGCCGGATTTTTGGACAAGTGTGAACGGGCCCTTAAAAGCGGCCGAATCCGCTTCGCTCGCCGGATTTTTGAACAAGTGTGAACGGGCCCGCGGCGCGAAATGGGGGAGACCGTGAGAAATTCACCCCGCCAGCCTGAGAACCAGGAGACGAGCGGACAGTCGCCGCTGAGAGAGAGAGGGCAGAGAGAAGGCTGCCACGGTAGAAAACTGCTGTGCCGTGCAAGAAAGGTTAGCGTACCCCTTGTCGGAAGTGAACAGCTTGTCGGAGAGGGAAAAGGCACGGTTGTCATCGCTCCTCTGAATACAACGCAGCATTCAGCAAGGCGGAAATTTGGGCGAGTTGGTAAGTGTTCATTTTCGCTCTCAGCGCAACACGAACGGGACACAAGACGAAGGACTAGCACAAACAGGCGCTGACTATCAACTGGTTTCTTATTGAATTTATATGCTTTATTTATATGCTTTTTATTTATATGTTTTTTATTTATATGCGTATTTATATGCTTTTCGTTCTTCAATAAAAAACCAGTTGATAGTCAGCGCCTGTTTGTGCTAGTCCTTCGTCTTGTGTCCCGTTCGTGTTGCGCTGAGAGCGAAAATGAACGCAGCATTCATTGACCGCCCTGGTCTCACTACACTAGTCAGGCACAGAATAGACACTGGTGACGCAGTGCCTTGGAAGTGCAATCCTAGACCAATTAGCTTGCTTAAGAGAAAAGCACTCGACAGGGACTTAGACGAACTTATCGACACTGGCGTTGTTGAGAGGTCTAACAGCTCTTGGGGCTTCCCGGTAGTTTTAGTTCCAAAGAAAGACGATACGTATCGACTTTGCGTGGACTGCCGCAGACTGAATGAGGTTACGAGAAAAGACGCGTGCCCTCTACCAACCATTTCTTCCGTAGTGGCCAACCTAGGTGGGGCGAAGTACTTTACAACGCTCAATGCTAGCCGCGGATGCTTTCAGGTTGAAATGAATGAGCGTGAGAAGGAGAAAACTGATTTCGCTTGTTACAGAGGCAGTTTACAATTCAAGAGAATGTCTTTTGGCTTGGTAGGAGCACCCGCTACTTATCAGTGACTAATGGACCGTGTTCTGGGAGATGCGAAGTGGCAACATGAGCTCGCGTGCCTGGACGACATCGTGGTGTGCTCGAAAACGTTCGAGAAACACCTGCGCCACTTGAGGGACGTCCTAGAGAGGCTGATGTCCGCGGGAATCACTATGAACCCGAAGAAGGCACAGATCGCCGCGACCCGAATAACACTGTTGGGGTTCACGATCGACAGAAGCCGCATTCTGCCGTGCGATGATAAGCTTGAGGCTTTGCTTAAGTTTCCGTCGCCCACTGATCTAGCCGGTCTCGGACGCTTCCTGGGAAAGGCGAACTTTTATCGCCAGTTCATCCCAGATTGCGCAGCGCTGCAGGCGCCTTTGACAAAGCATTTGAAGAAAGGCGAGCGCTGGAGTTGGGGTCACGAACAAGAGGATGCACTGCGCAACCTCACCAAAGTGCTCGCTGACACGGCTGAATGGCAGCTACCCGACCTAAACAGGGAGTTTGTGATTCAAACCGGCGCAAACGACCTGGGCTTAGGAGCAGTGTTGCTTCAGGAGCATGAAGGCGTTCTCTGTCCAGCAGCATTCGCGAGCCATTCGTTGACGCCGGCAGAAACTACTCGGTGTCAGAAAAGGAATGTCTCGCGATAGTTTCTGCCCAGCGAAAGTTTGACTACTACGTCGATGGGGTGGCATTTGTGATCGAGGCGGATCACATGGCGCTCACCTGGCTGAGACGACTCAGCGAGCCGAGCGGCCGCCTAGCGCGTTGGTCCCTGTTGCTGCAGCGTTACGACTTCCCCGTGCGCTACCGCAAAGGGAAAAACAACGCTGTGGCTGATGCACTCTCGCGAGCGCCTGTCCAGAGCGAGGAAGGTCACGCGACCGACCGCCCGGCAGCCAGACAGAGTGAGGGACAGACCCGAGCCGTAATCCATGTTAGGAACGCGGACCAACCGTTGATCCGGGGTGAGAGCGTGAACCACGTGGACTACGGGAGTTCCGTGGGGATCGTGTTCAGCAGAAAGGAGCTGCTCGAAGCTCAGCAGAAGGATCCATTTTGTCGAAAGGTGTTCGGCGGGCTCCGGGAGCCGGGCGGCAGGGCCGCCGCGCACACGGAGATAGCTGGTTTTGCTGTCGGTGCGGAGCGCTTGGAAACAGCTGGTAGTGCTGAGAGTTCGATAGATTCGTATCGGCTGGATTCCGATGGCGTCCTGTTGAGGTATATTCCCTCCGAGAACGACACAAACGAGGCGTTCAAGGTTGTGATACCGTGAGCATTGAGAGCAGCACTGTTACGCTACTTTCACGACTCGTGCATCGCTGGCCATGCAAGCGGCGCCAAGACTTACACTAAGTTGTGTCGCTTCGCTACCTGGCCTGACATGAAAAGGGACGTAATACGCTACGCCCGCTCGTACCATGTGTGGCAAAGCGTGAAGCCCCGAGGCGGACGACCGCCCGGCATCATGCACCCGATTAACAGCCAGACTCCCTGGCAAATCGCGGCGTGTGACATAGGACCGTATCCTGACACTGAGTAGGAACAAGTTCTTGCTGGTGGTTACGGATCACTTCAGCAAGTGGGTTGAACTTTTCCCCCTTAGAAAACTGACGGCACGAGTGATCATGGAGAAGCTGATGGACGTATTCACCAGGTTCGGTTTCCCAGAGCAGCTGATAATGGACGCGTCCTACTTCACTGCGAAGGTGTTCATTCTTGCGTTGCACTAGGCGGCATTAAGTACAAGGAAACGACAACCTATTATGCTCAGTCGAACCCCTCGGAACGAGTCAGTCGCAACGTTATGCACATGCTTGTCGCGTACTCTGAGAGGCACAAATATTGGGACTCCTATCTGCCGGAGATCGCATTTGGTTTGCGTTTGACCGTTAACCGCTCGACTGGGTGTGTGCCGTCTTGTCTCAATCTGGGTAGAGAGCTGCTAAATCCGATGGACCGGATTCTATCGGACAGCAGGAAGATGCCAGCCGCATCGTCAGCACGAGCTGAATACGCAACGCAGCTGCGCGCTAAGATGACGGAGGCCTTACGCCAGGCTCGCCGCAACCTGGGCACTGCTAGGGCGCAGCAGAAAGCACAGTACGACCGCTGGCACCGGGATGTTCACTACGAAGTTGGCGATCTGGTGCTTCGACGCCAGCACGTTCCCAGCGACGCTAGCAAACAGTTTTCGGCCTCGTTGGCGCCGAAATGGATCGGGCCGTTCCGCGTGCGAGAGAAACTTTCCTCGCTCGTGTACAGGTTCGAGGACCTGCAGTCGAAACCGACAGGCGCACCGGTGCACATATGCGATCTGAAACGTTACGTGAAGCGAGATCAGGGGGTTGAGGACACAGCCCGACCCGCGCCGCAGTCGGATAACGAGCGCTGCGATTAGCCGGCGAACCCCGCGTTAACACTCATGACTCTCGTGAGGGTCGAACAGCCACGCGCTGCGGGAGCTGGCTACATCTGCGTTGATCTTTTTCAGCGCAGATGGAAAAGAAGCAGGGCACATCAGAACGACATCGTTCAACTATTAACTACCAGCCACCATCCAGCTTCGGCAACGCGCTGCGCCCAAGGCCCGACGCTACGCCACGCCCGCGACCTGCAGTCGCCACCCTGCTGTAACCAGGCCACCCCGACTACCTTCCACATCGCATCGGAGCTGCCCACCCGCATACTGTGTGCCACCGCCTGCCGGGGCCCCATTACCACCGAAACCCTGGGCCCTCGCCTGCTGACCAGGCATGCCAAGGCAGCCCAACCGCGGCCTCAACCATACAAGCGCCGCTGCACTGGGCCCCGAAGCCCCCTTACCCAGTACCTTAGCGTGGCGCAACCATCAACCTGGCCTTTAAGCAATCGCAGCCGGTGCCAAGCAGGCGGTCGGCCAAATTCACTGGCAATGTCCGAGGGGACAAAGAGAGGAAGTAGTAGTAGTAAAAAATATTTATTCACAAAAAGGTAGGATAAAGAGGTTAAAATACAGATTTTCGGTAGGGTCCTTATTTCAGGACCCCAATGTCCACCGCAGTTGCTCTTGCTTGGGATATCAGCTTAAGCTGGGTCGCCAAATCAGAGCTGAGCAGGGCAGACTCCCACTGTTCCTCGAATTGATGTTTGTCTAGTTAGGAGGGCTTGGGACTGGAGCAGCCCTATGTTACATGGTATGTTGTTGGAATTCCGTCACACCAGGGGCAGATTCCGTCATATCTATCGGGGAAGATGATATGGTATTTGTGTAGGTTAGGAAAGGTGTTCGTCTGTAGTTGTCCCGATTCCCTCGCCTCTGCCACCGTTAGCTTACGGTGTGGTGGGGGATAGACTTGCCTTTGTGTTCCGAGGAGGAGGAGGCGCTCGCCGTACGTAGAGAGGTTAGTGCTCGGTTAGTGTATCCTCGAGCTAGACTTTCCGCGGCCTCGTTTCCCTCGAGCCCCTCGTGCCCAGGATTCCAAGTGATTTGGTGCTTGCATGTGGAATTTTGAACATGTGGGGTAGTCAGAATGGGAGCGACGGAGTGTGGAAGTCTGCCAGAGAGGAAGAGCCGACACGCTGACTGGGAGTCGGTAACAATTTTTAGGTCATTTCCCGTGGTATCGCCGTGCTGGATGGCGAGGCCGATTGCAGCAGTTTCTGCTACTGCGGGAGAGCAGTTTCGTAGGGAGGCGCTGGAGATTTCCTTAAAATTAGTGTCCAAGACGACCGCCACCACGTTTGTAGAATCAGGGTACATGGCTGCGTCGACGTATACAGCCTTCCGTGCCTGTCGGTGTGTGCGGCGCAGGTAGTCCACTCGCACCTTTCGTTGTCGCTTTTGTGGGTCCGAGTGCATGTTCTTCGGGAGTGGGGCTACATACACGCGAGTTCGCAGAGTTGAGGGTAGGTCTCGGTTGTCCTAAACGGCGCGTATGTCAGTCGGGGAACCCACTCTTTCAAAGATAGCGTGTTCAGCTTTGGTGGTGAGGAGGCGTTCCTTTTGCGATGCTAGGACAGCTTCTCGAATTTCTTCAATTGTGTTGGTCAGACCCAGGTACTCGAGGTGGCAGCTGGCCGTGTACATCGGGAGGCCTAACGCATGTTTGCAGGAGGTACGGATGATGGCGTCGGCTTTGTCTCGCTCATTCCCCAGAACTGGTAGGAATGGGAGACCGTATGACAGGCGGCTCATAACTAGAGCCTGTATCAGTCGAATTGTATCTTCCTCTCTCATGCCATTTCCGGTTGCGGGTGATGCGCCGAACCATGCGGGAGATCTGGAGGGCAGTTGTCCGGAGACGTTGTAACGTGTGGTTGGCTCTCCTGTAGTTCTGAAACCAGACGCCCAGGATGCGGATAAGAGGGTCTTTCTTTATTCTCGTGCCTTCGAGGTAAACCTCGATGTCTCCGGGAGATTTGTAGGCATAGCCCTGAATGAGGATAATTTCGGACTTGTCGGGTGCGCAGCGGAGGCCACAATTTGCTGCTTGTCTTTCTACGCAAGTTATTGCCTCTTGTAGGGTGTTTTCTTTGTCGGCAAGGGAACCCCGGGTGGACCAGATGTCGATATCATCGGCGTAGATAGTATAGCTGATGCCTTCAATAGCCTCGAGTGCTCTTACCATGCCGATAATAGCTATATTGAAGAGGAGAGATGATGGAGCCTTGGGGAGTGCCTTTGTTGGGTGTCTGCTCTGTGCCAGAGCGGACATCTCTCATGCCAATCGTGGCAGTGCGGTTGCTGAGAAAATTTTTGATGTAGTTGAAGGTCTTGGGTCCGCAATCGAGGGCGTTGAGCTCTTTCAAGATGGCGTCGTGAGAAACGTTGTCAAAAGCGCATTTCAGATCAAGTGCCATAATGAGGTGCTCGCCGCCTCTCGGGATGTTACTGAGTACTTCTTCCTTAAGAAGGAGGAAAGCGTCTTGTGTAGAAAGACCTTTCCTGAAGCCGATCATAGTGGGTAGGAAGAGGTTGTTGTCCTCTATGTAATTTTGGAGGCGAGTCTGGATAACGCGCTCGTATAGTTTGCCCAGGCAACAGGTGTGGGAGATGAGTCGTAAGGATTCCAGGCTTGGCGGTTTGCCTGGTTTCGGATAGTAACGATTTCGGAGAGTTTCCACTCTTCAGGGAGTTCTCCCGCCTTAGGGTGTCATTTATGTAGGTAGTGAGGACCTCGATCTGCGGCTTTCCCAGGTTTCGAATCATCGCATTGGTGATCTTGCCGCGCCAGCTGCAGTGTCGCGTGTTGCAGATCGAGCCGTTGCGTAAACCTCGGCAGTGGTCATTTCGGCCTCCCGTGTACGAGATTGTGCTAGGAGGAGAAGGGGGGGGGGTGCCGATGTATTTGGTTTTGAGGGTGGTGAGGAGGACGCCGTCGTCTTTGGGGTATAGATGGGTGATTTTCGTGAGTGTACGGTTAGCGACAGACCGCGATGTTTGCGGATCGACGAGGCTGCGGAGGATCGCCCAGGTGCGGGAGGTCTCCTGCGTGCCTCATAGTGACTCGCAAAATTCCTGCTAATTCTCTTTCTAGGTGTTGTGCATACTCTTGCGCTTCTGTCGTGATCGGTGCTATGCGGAGTCTCAGGGAACGATTGAGGCGTTGGCGTTTCCATCTGCGAACCAGAGTCCGTCGGTTCTGCCACAACTTAAGAAGGTGACGATCGACCGCCGGATTATCGGGTGTGCATTATACTTCGGTGGTGGCCGGCCTCTTCGTGTGCGTTCCGAATCTGTTCACTCCATTCGCTGATTGATTGAATGGGGTCTTCCGGGACGGGCTGTGCACGGTATTTAGTCCAGTCCGTGATTTTGGCTGTTCCCAGGGTGCGGCGAATGTTTGCGGAGGTGATATACGTGCTTAAGATGTAGTGGTCCCTTCCTAAGCTCTCTCCGAGATTCGTCCACGTAGCGTTAAGGATGTTCTTGACGATTGTAAGGTCAGGGCATGAATCGCGCGTGACGCTGTTTTCTTCGCGGGTTGGGTATAAAGGGTCAGTAAGTATTTCCAGGCTCGCGGCGGGGAACGTCTCTCTCGCTGCCGGCCCCGACTTGATTGCCCCGGGGAACCCATTCGCTGCCCGTCGGCCCCGAACCCAACGCCGGTCGAGATCAGCGACTTGGTGAGCTGCTGAACATCTATTTTACGGATAGAACATTCTTCCGCAGTGTGCTGTGCCTCGCGTTAGGATAATAAACTATTTCCTAGCGTGTCTTGCCGTTACCTATTTCGTCCGGACCTGCCGTGGCTGCGACTCTGCGCCACGGGTTGGGGAAACGTGTTGCGTACTTGAATAACGCCTGCGTGTAGCTATCGCGGAAGGCCGCCTGGACGCAGAGGGACCCCCTAACATTTAAGGTGGCGAGCAGTAACCAAAACCAACCGAGGGGATTGTTAGCCGGCAAGGCACGTTTGGTACAGCGCCGTATGCAAAGTATGCAGGTCACGGGTTCGGATACCACTTGCGGTATATAGTTGTTTATTATTCTACTCTATAATCATTTATCTTTCAAACAGTAAATGATTCCACTACTGATTTTTCGTTCATAATCATTAGAAATGAAAAGAAAGAAACATTACCCATGCTTTCCTTGGCTTATGTGACGACTGGCTTCCTGAATATGAGAGAGAGAGAGAAAACTTTTTCAACACAGTGTTAAGCGTCGAGGATATCCTGGGCCAGGGTCATCAAGGTCAACTGGTCTGTTAGCTGGTTTGAGGCTAGCCAAGCCCCGCCATGCAAGGGGAGAAGGGTATGGAAATTGAGAAGACTGAATGGCAACGGGCAGGCGAGGAGAGAAAGTTCTGAATTCGTATTTATGTGATAACGAGCACATCATTTACCTGCCCTTGTCTGCCGTGTGCAATTAAGGCCCAGTATGCCCGGTTTTCCGAACCGCTTATTTGGGCTTTCTTCCTCATTTTGCACTTATTTTGTCTTTTTATAGTTCATTTTGAAAGCCTCCACGTTGCGGAACTGTGGTATCTTTTAGCCTGATATCCGTATCTTGGTGAAATCAGTAGCCTTGGTGCGTATTTGAGCCTAGGTTTTATTTGGCCAGCTGTCTTGGCTTGCTCCTCTGCTTCTTCTCGCCCAGCCTTTGGCAATCCTGTCTACAAAGGATCACTGTGTAGAAAACCGCGGCCTGCTAACTGAAGCGCTTAATGATTTCAGTTCACAAAGAAAAAAAAGAGGCCCCCAGGGCTTTCTTCATGTTCTACGCGACAAAGCAACACTGCGGTAATTATAAGGATTAAATTTTGACCAGGGCCCCTTTCTCTGTGCCGTTGTCCTCTCGACGATCCTGACTGTGCACATGTAGCGCGGCGGAGCAAACACAGGTGCGGTTGCTGCCCATAGCGAGAGCTGTAAATACGCCAAACGTCAGAGCCATCCTGCAGCTTGAGCTACGTTTTTTAATTGCTTTTCCTAGGCGTTTCGTTTACGTTGAGTTCTACGCACTAAATGCAGTTCAATACGGTATCGTATCTACGAGGAGTCCCGCTGGGCGCAGGGATAGCGGTCGTGCCAAGCCTTTTAAACAGCAGCCCCTGGGCCTGAGCAGGTAAGATTGTGCTAAAACGGAATGTATTCTGCAAGGGCGAGGTTTTCGGTTAGACGCCAATTACCAGTTGTACACGTAGTGATCGCCGTATATATCGAATGTTCGCACTATATTGTGAAGTGAGCGTGATTCGCGTCAGCTGTAGCGTGAGATCTGCAGGGCTGTTTTCCATGCGTGTGTTATTTTTGTTAATGCAGTATCCCAATGCACTCTGGTACCTTAGCTTTTTTTTCATGAATGTCTATGCTGAAAAGCTTGCATGTAGAGAGCAAAGTTCTCGTAATAGCCATGAGCTATTTAATTCACACTCGTTAATGAAGCAAACAACGTTTTCGGTTTACTTGCAAGCTTGCAAATACGCAGCATTAAGAGCACTCGCTTTTCCTGGTGCTAGAAACCCATTTAGCAGGTCTACCAAGCAATAATTGCGTATATTTAGTATTGGCTAGACACATGCAACCACATTATCTTCTCAGACAAAAGTAGTAGGTACAAGGCTACGTGATGACCTACACGAAGTAATAAAGAAAGGGAGTCCAAACCATAAACGACCACCTAGCCAAAGGTTGCGCGCGTTTTCAACTTAGCAGTCGTATGCAAACACCACGCGGTGGCCGTGCATTATAAAGTCTAGCAGATCTGGCCCGATCCTGTGCCATCCATCTTCGCCGTATCCCATGTATCATCATCACCCACATTTCTCTGTGTCTGACTTAGTTTGAGCAAAATAATTGTAAGCCACCGGGAACAAACTGAAACTGGCATATATCGACAAATTACCGCGTTCTAACTACACCACAGTTCTTTCACAGAAGGGCAGGTACTCACCGCTGATCCGGATCATGAGAGGGAAATAACTAGAAGAACAAGATTGGGGTGGAGCCATGTTCTCTCACATCATGAATGGCAGTTTACCAATATCCCTCAAGAGAAAGGTATATAAACGCTGTATTTTGCCGGTACTCATTTAATGAGCAGAAACGTGGAGGCTGACGAAAAGGGTTCAGCTTAAGTTAAGGACACCGCAGAGAGAGCCATGGAATGAAAGAGACGGAGTAATTAGAGACCGGAAGCGGACAGAGTGGGTGAAGGAAGAAACGAGGGTTAATTACATCCCAGTCGAAATCAGGAGAGGGAAATGGGCTTGGGCAAGGCATGTAATGTAGGCAAGATGACCACTGGTCCTTAACGGTAACGGAGTAGATTCCAATAGAGGGTAAGCGTAGCAGGGGGCGGAAGAAAAGTTAGGCGGGCGGATTGCATTAAGAAGGGTTGCGGGGATACGTTGGCCGCAGCTGCAAAGGACAGGGTTAATAGGAGAGACATGGGAGAGGCCTTTGCTGTGAAGTGTGCGTAGTCACGCTGATGATGATGATGATGACGATGAAAAAGAAAGACATCATTAAAACAACCTTTCGTGACATTTTGTTTGTACTAATTAAGGTCTGCTTCCGTGCATAGCGATGACCAGTGAAGGGAAAAATTTACAATGTTGAGAGCTCCAAATGCAGTATGCTGGTCATCATTGTCCTTAAAAGGAGCGTTGTGCGGCCTGAACCTCCTGTGGTCCTTGAGGTACGTGATGGCGTATCTTTTACAATTACATCGGGCGAACAGTAGGACGTATATTTACCCAGGCAGTTGACAGCCTCTGAACGCGTCTTTCAACGTCTCAGAGTCTGCTGCGAGAGTTTCTGTCCAGTCATTAATGAAATACGCCAGATGGAAACGCGCATGGATTCTTCACCTTAAGGCTTTAATGCGTGAAACCCGAAAACAAAACAAAGAGTCGGTCACTTAAACATTTCACTTTCGCACTGCCTTTCGCAGGTGCTCTCCACTCAAACCATTGCAAAGGAACAATTTGATTGAGGTAGTGGAGTTTTTGTTCAGATCTCTGTCCACATTAGCGAAGCAAGAATACATGGGCCTCGATTTCATCCTCACATTTTCATCCTCTCCATTATCCGGACAGCAAGTTTCCACATTAACGAAGAGAAGATACATTTGAAAAGTCTGGTCCCCAGAAAAATTGTTCATAATTGGAGTCGTCTATATTGCGGGGGCTCATAATAACGGGGCATGACTGTACGGCAGTCTCCACACCTGCCTTTGATCGATAAACAGCGAGAAATCACGAGGGAATGCGTGAAAAAGCTAACACTCACTTTTGTAGCGATAGCTACATTACGCTAGCACTTCGAACCTTCAGCTTGGCACCTCTTGAGCTGCGTGGCTGCCCTTAGCAGCGTGGCGGCGCAGTGGCTGGTCACGTGGTTGGTCACGTGGTGCGGAACAGCTGCCGGCGGCATGGCGGCCGGCGAATCCGAGTGGGGGGGGTGTGAGGAGGGGGAGAGAGTGAATCCACGTCCAGGGGCGAAGATGAAGAAGGAACGCCCAGCGAAACGGAGCGGCGAAAGACTGACTTTGCAATTCGACTGAGCGAGTTCCACTCGGCCAGCTGTGGCTTTCGTGTCACTCCCGGTTTGTCCAGAGCTATACCATAGCCATTTTTTTTGTCTCTTCGACGTGTATGTTAACGAAACGCTCGGCTGCCTTTCCTCTTGTGATCAGATCACACAGCAGCTTACACACGTGCCACACCTGTTGCTGCACGCTGCCAACAGCCGAGTGCTTTGCCCGCCATGCCGTTCACACGTAGTATACGCCGCTGACGTAGCCTATCCGGTTGCAATAAAAACCGCATAGCGCGCACCGTGGATCTTTTCTGACAGACTGGATAGAAACTAGCTTTTTATCGAAATACTGACCTTTGCCCATTTGTGATCAGCTTACTTGCTTAGCATCGCCAGATAACCCAGTGATCAGACATCAAGGAATATTACGTCTGTACGGTCACTGTAAGCAGGAATATAGCAGGAGACCAAGATAAGCTTGAAAAATGTTTTGATAGCAAAGTAAGGAACGATATAAGTCTAGGCATTTTTTCTTCCAGCACTCCGACAGCCGGAATGTTTTGCCTGAGGATTGTGCTTCTACTGCTTCCATTGGCCCGATGTGCCAAAAGACCACCTGACATTGTGTTCTTCCTTGCCGACGACCTGGTGAGCGAAGAGTTGAATATTTCTGCCTTACGAAGTTTACTTCAGAATTCGAAATTCCCATACCGAAAATCGCTTTGGATAATCACATAATAGCATAAAATGGGAACCGTGCATGCTTGTTTTGACGTCTACTTTGCTTCACTAAGCTTTCGAGCACATTTGCGTGAAATTTGAATTCTCACAGAGCTCTCACGCTGCTCGCTTTCCGCATGCGGCACACACGTGCCCACATGGTACCAGACGGCCCGTTGTTTTTAGGCCTGACACAGAGCTGTATTTGGCCATCAGATGTAGAATGATCGTTGTATTCCTCCTTTAAGGCAGGTGAAAGTTCCCTAGGCAGCTGTAAAAATTAGTTTGCCTGGACTCTCAGCTTGCTCTCTGTAAAGAACTAAGTTGGAAATCATAAATGCACTTATTTTTTTTTTCGTTGCAGTGCAGCGTAACAATGCGTAATGGTTACATCAAATGGTACCAGTGTAGCAAGGATGTTTTTTTGTGACATATATTATCTTCCAACACTGCCTCAGTGTCCGAATTAAGAGCGTTAGCTACGGGAGCCTCAAGTGTTTACGTCGGTTTGCTCAGCAAACGTGGACAAGACCAACTGCAAACATCCGCGGATGTTTCCTTTCCGGAAATATCGCTTCTGAGACACAAGCAGTGCCATTTTTACCTTAAGGATTTTGGAACCATTTACAGCCACCTTTGCTATATCCAGTACAGTTGCTTGTTATATCCGTTATTGAATTTTATAAACATGTGCATCACAATACGACGAATTGTTTGACACCATCCGGAGCCCCCTGCGACAAACGGTTCGGCCGTAATGGCTGTCGGACGGTCCTCGGAATGAGCGGTTTGGGGGCGGGAAAGTCGTCGGTGCAAATCTCACACATATTTTGGGCTTCATCTCAATAAGTAATTTTTTCCTCAGGACCATGCCAAGTCGTTTGACGGCACTTCGAACATTCTGCGTCAAACAAGTGGCTCCCAAATTTTTGGGCTATACTGGCCGCTACACTGGCATATATATATATATATATATATATATATATATATATATATATATATATATATATATATATATATATATATATATATATATCGGATCGCAAGTATAGATATCACCGGAGGCGCTACACGCCCACTTTTGCTATGTGGTACAGTGTGGTCCCGTGTTAACTTTTGTGGGCAATTTGATTCATTTCAGACAGACGCGTCCTTGACAAACGTAAGTAGTAAGAGCCAACGCTTTTAAAAAAAACCTTCCATGCGCCATGTTTGCAACTGCGTACATTGCGAAGTCAGTTCTTTTTTTCTGGAAACGTGTTGAAGGTAACAGTGATCACTATTTACAGACGGATTTAGCAACCGCCGTATCGAATCTGGGGTGCTTCTTAATGTTCGCTAGAGAACGCAGTAAATGACATTTTTCAAAGCAGTTAGTTTGGCAACACGCGCTTCGCCGTACTCCTGCAGAGAGGTTTTGTCCTCCATAATTCCAGGTTTTTTTTTTGCTTCGTTTGTAGCGCCATGTGTACCTCCTAGAAAACTATGTGATGTCTTAATCCCTTTGGTGCCCATTCGACAGAACCTTGTTTCGACGTTGTGGCGTTATGGGGGAGTCGTCGACCCCGCATTCCCACTCCGCGGATGCAGCGTTTCCGCTCGCTAACCGCGGAGGGGTTCGTGCTCGATCACAACAAAGGGGGAGCGACCACAAGACACGCACACTCAGCAGTTATTTAATTACAGTTGCAAATAATACACAGAGCGGACCGAGGCATTCCTCGAAAACGTCACCGGCAGAGGCTGGGGCTGGACTTCAACGTCGAATGTCCGCACGCGCCGAGGATGGCGGCCGGGTCTTCCCGAACGCACCCCATTCTTCGGACTAAGCCATCCCGGGGAGTATGCCGGGTACGGCGGCGACTGCGTGGTGTGACTCCGCTTGCTTCGCTGCCCGGAGCCCGAAGTTCGGCGGCAGGGTGCGACGGAACTTCCCGCGCGCCTCCCTCGGGATGCGACGAGAGCGCCGCTCGTGACGCTGGCCGTATCCCGAAGGGACTCTCGCCACTCCTCCCGTCGCCGCTTCCGCTCTGAGGGAGCTTAAACCCTTCGCCCGGCCCGCGCTGTCCCGACGCGTGGCGGGGTGGTGGTCGGTAGCGTCGGGACGGTCGGGAAAAAGGGTTTCACAACGTATACATGTTTCAACCATTGCGACACTTCGCGCAAAATTTTGTGCATTCCTACAAAAAAGAAAAATAACCTCAGGTGGTTTCAGATGCAAACTTCAGTGAATGGGTTTCTCGAGGCCTGCATGCGTAACTAACCCCCCCCCCCCCCCCCCCCCACACACACACAAAACTGCCCTAAAGAGAAACTATAGGCTCCGACGAGAGAGAGAGAGAGGGTTTATTGACAAGAAAGGCAGAGAGGTTCGCCTGAAAAATAAATATCTGGCCTGCTACACTGCTCTGGGGGACGGGAAGAGGAGATAAAAGAAGGTCACTATGGGGGATGATGATGATGGGAGGAGGCAGATGAAAAACTACTTAAAAAAACAAAAAAACAAGGCACATTTCTGACATCACAAACGTGCGACAAGGTCCGTGTCGCTCAAAAAGCGTGAGAGCGCTCGCGTTGCCTTTACAGTTCTAAAACTATCTGGCCATGCGCCGAGGATCAAATCCTTAGAGAGGAGCGATGTGTCCATAGGCTTCAGAGCAGATGCGAGTATGAGTCTTTCACGTGCATACGCTGGACACGCCACTAAAACATGTTCTATAGTCTCTAGCACGCCACATGTGGTACATTCCGGGGAGTCTGCTTGTCCTATTAAGTGCAAGTATTTGCGCGTGAATGCAACATTTAAACGTAGTCTACGGATAACGCATGCAATAGGGCGAGGTATTCCGCGAGGAACTGAAAAGGTCATCATCGGATCTAGCCGTTTAAGGCGGATGTGGCGGGTGTCTGGCAGGGCCCAGTACCTAGCCGTCGCCCTCCTCATCAATTCCGAAAGGAGACAAGTTGTGTCCACTATAGAGAACGGTACAGCTGTACGCAGGCCACTGCTGAAGGCGCTCGTTGCTTCAGCGTAGGTGGTCTCATTTCCATCGAGTCCGCAGTGTCCGGGGATCCACTGAAACACTATACGGTGGCCGTTTCCCTGAGCAAATGATATGAGACTAATGATATCAAGAGCCAGAGCTTGGTAGGCTGTGTGGCGTAGGAAGCATCCTAAAATGTGTAGCGCAGGTTTACAGGCTCCGACGACTCTATTTGTACGCTCAATGGTGATCGCGGTCTTTCGTAGGGATGGTGCGACGTGAGCTTCCATGGCTGCCCTCAGATCCCCACGCCCAACCTGGACGCCCTGGCCGCGGACGGAATCATACTCAACAGCTACTACACCCAGCCAGCCTGCACACCTTCGAGGGCGGCTCTCCTGACGGGAATTTACCCGTTGCGCATAGGTGCTCTTTACGCAGACTAATCCTGGGCAAGAGCCCTGCATGCCTACCGTGTCAGTGCAGAAAGAGACGGTTAGGCGTGGTTCAAGGTATTGGTGCAAGGCGCATTGCTTGCATCATGAAAGCAGCTGCGAAAGATAGATGGTGCGGAATTGGGCATATATTAACTCTTCAGAGCCCATCTGGTTGGGTTTGGCGCCGGTGGTGGCCTCAAATTTGCTGGGCAGTGGTGTTGCGCTTGCCTAAAGGAGGGGAAATGCGTCAAGAGTGAATCGCCTTAAGCTGACGACGCTACATAAATAAGACATTCTGCGTCTGCAAGCTACATCATCTCGCAAGCACTTTCGCGTTAGCCAATTTAAAAACAAACAAACAAGATGTGCTGTATCACGCGTACTTGGCTGGTCACGTAAACTGCGTGGCTTCTGATATATTACGGCATCAGCGGCTTATAAAATAGGTTAATATTTCTGCAGACACATATTATAGTTACTTCCCAGCAGCCTAGCTTGAGGGGTACGCATATTAATGAAGAATATTGAGAAAAGGGGTAATTATAAACCAGGTCACGATTAAAACTGTTGCACAGGAACATTTGTACCATAACTGTAGAATAAAATACTCACAGGTTACTGCGAAGTTACTAAACTGCGTTGTATCTCTGCCTCTTTCATTTAGGTATGGAAGGCCTCGCAGTGGACGTAGCTGAACCATGGGGATTACCATTGAACGTGCGCATTTTGCCTCAGTATCTGCACGAACTTGGTTACGAATCTCATCTCATCGGAAAGGTGCGTCTATCTGAGGCGTCTTCTCATGTGCACCAGGTTAACTTCTGTTTGCTACGGTGCATGCGATGCCGAGCATATTACCAAATCGCAGCCACTCTATCGCTTCCGTGATGGCGCCTGTTCTCCTCTGACCGCCTCCGGTGTGTATGCTTCGATGTGCACTAACTGATCGCTCCGACAGTTGGCGGTCGAAACAGTCCGTAGCACTTACAGGATGCTATTGTAAATTTTCACGA
Organism: Amblyomma americanum; assembly: GCF_052857255.1. Lineage (NCBI taxonomy): Eukaryota > Metazoa > Arthropoda > Arachnida > Ixodida > Ixodidae > Amblyomma > Amblyomma americanum. Next base: position 183,150,785 of record NC_135499.1, read on the forward strand.
CACTAGATGGGGCACTTACGGAGGACTACTGCCGAAGTTGGCCTATGTGCGACCACGCTTGTTTTAAAATCCGTTAAATAACTCTAGCTTTTTTGTTAATGGAGACAATCTCTTGTGAGCCAGTCTCATATCTTTATGTGTAAGTAAATAAGCGAGAAACTAGGAATAGATTGGGTAAAGCAGAAGTTTGGGCGTGTGGGTACGTGTTCATTATTGCTCACAGCGTACCTATAGACGGGACGAAAGACGCCACAGCGATGAGTTAACGCGCGAGGTAATGGAGGCCTTCTACAATCATCACAAAGGCATGATGTGTATCAGCAGCCCTTCCGTTGCACGGTCTGAGAGGGAATCCAAATATCTTTCCTACCACATGTCTTTTAGACAACTTTCTCGTTATGATAATTTCTTTCGTATCTTATATATAGGTGTTTCGTTCTTCATTTGATAGTCAGCGCTTGTACGTGTTATACCTTAGTATTTTGTCCCGTTATTGGTGCGCTGTGGGCAGAAATGAAGGAAAAGATTACTGTCTGGAGTATGCAAGCGGCCGGCGTAAAAGCGGTCTGTTCATGGTAGTCCTGCGCTTAGAAGATAATTTAAAACGAATGACATCGACGATGAACAAATCTAGAATATCAGGCAGGCAAGGACCAGTGATTTCCAGTCGGTCAGGCTACTTCGCAGGACACAAGCTAGAAACTGCGAAAGTTTTCCAGTCACGGTCGCTTAAGATGTAGGGATAGAGCTGCGCGCTTTTGCAATTCTCGGCTCATTATTGTTATTAGTTCGCGATACCACCGCAGCATAGCGTTGATTTCGCAAAAGTCGTCACTACAACGTATGGAACTATTCTTGCAGTGTTGCCAAAGCTACAGGCCCCGTAAACCAATCAGGGAAGCCATCGCAGAATTTCACAGTGAACCTCAGTGGCGCGCCATGAAACTGCAGCGTTGCTCACAAAAAGTTAGCGCGCATTACACGCAGCCATTTAAAATGTAATGAAGTGTTGTAGCATGCGTATACACAGCTACTGCAGTTAACTATTCGTACGAGTCAACTACGTAAGATGGAGCCGTGGAGCCATAGGTGCAGGTGGAGGGCTAAAGTACTCTATTGATTGAGAGATATCGACAGGAAGTTCCTTTCTTAAAAAAGCGATTGATTAAGCACTCAAACGATATTGGGCATGGAGTACCAGGGCGCGCTCCAGTTGGTCCGACGCCAGCCAGGTACTCCAAACAGAAAGGGGATGGGGAGAGAAGGGAGTTGTTAGGGCTACCAGGCACTAAAAGAGACATGGCTTTAGATTGGCACAGGGTTGGGGGCATTTCGGGTGGGAGGGCTCATACGTACCACAGGCGGAATAGGTGCGGCTGAGCTGGGGTGTGAAGGGTGTTGGTGCGAAAGTTGCGGAGGATGCCAGTCTGGGCGACGCTGAGATGTTGATGGGGTTTCTGGAGTTTCTGATAAGAGCAACGGAGCTGTGTAGTGCGTCTTGACAACGCTATTGAAGAGCGCCGTGAAGTTCAGAAGCTACAAATCTTTATTTTGTCGAGTATGGAGTAGAAAACTACATATATTTCGTCTCCGCACCCCTCCCTTCTTTCGGTGCGATCAGCCGGCGCGCATGCTTCCGGCTTCTATTTTCGCCGAACAAGTGAAAGCACGGTAAAACAGGTTAGGAAATTCGGACAAGGACCGGTGTCGTAGTTTGGAACAGTGCATATTTACGCCCCAGTTCGCGTTTGGCAATCACTGAAGGAGGAGTGTTTTCGATCTTGACTACACATCAGTCTTCAGTGGTCAAGACTGAATTACTCCGATGGAAGTCTCGAGCATGCAGTGATGTTATCGTAATTACATTGCCCCTAATTGTTTCTCACTTTGGGCATCGGGACCGACAGGCTTGATTGTTTCAGTGTCACAGAAATGAGAAAGGATAAACGTGCAAAATAATTTGCATAAAAAAATCACTATGCGCCTTCTGCGCACGCTCAGTGGTATGAAAAGGGCAATGTGGGCCCCCTCCCTGCTCCGCCCATACCACTGCGCGTTTGCAGGAGGGATCTGGTAAACCAGTTTACGTCTACGCTAATGCGTCTCCGCTATGCCAAAAGTCTTTATTACGTACGTCCTGCTTCCGTATTGTGGGGTGTAGTCTGTGTCGGCATGTTGCTGGTGTTGACAGCTGAGTTAAGCGGCGTGGTGCGATTTTTTTGTCATTCAGAATGATGAAAGGGTGACTTTCACTTCTTGTGCGCAGTGGAACCTTGGATACTACACAGAGGATGTTACGCCATCACGACGAGGCTTCGACAGCTTTTACGGCTTCTACAACGGAGAAGAAGACTACTACACCCACACCATTACATATGTACGTTCAAATATGCCCTTTGCAATGAGCATTTACACGGCATGGGTTGTTCTACCAGAAGAAAGCGCCTGGAGTATGTAAACACTTAACATCTGTAGCCTTATATAGCGCATAGCCTCTACCTCAGAGTACAGTATTTGTCGAAACTAAACATGAAAGCGCAGACAAGGAATGTAGCCATCCCTTTGAGTGCCTTGCACTGAATCTCTTCCTCTTGCTATGTAGCACTGCTATAAATGAGGTCACGACTGCGGTTATGAAAAGCGAGCAAGGCTCCGCGTGAGTCCAGACGGCGGACGCTTCCGCCCGTTGAGCTCAAAGGCCAGATTCTTCCCAGTCACACTATGGCTGTCTGAAACCATGTCAGAATAGTTTCGTTATATCTTGACATTTCTCGTTTTAGCCCGAAAGTACTACATGACTAGCAATACTGAAAAAAGTCGATTGGTCTCTGAAGCCTCGACCTTTGACCTTTGAGATGAAATGATTGGATACGGTGTAGCTAAGGGACGGTCACATGGTACGAAACTTTAAAAGAAACCGTCTTGGAGGTCAATATAAGGCAATTGCTTGGCAATAGTCACGTGAATTATAAGGACAGGTTAAGGTAGTGTTTAGATAATAGTCATACTAATTAGACAAAAGTGATTTCGCACGTTGTGCTCGGTTGAACGTGGTAAAACGGGCCATTTTTCTTGATCTGTAGAATGGTTGAGACATATAGCGCTCCCACTTCAGATGCGTGCAACATTTTTGTTTTAGAAGAATGCGAAGCTCGTGTAAAATTTCCACTGCCCCTGACGGACGCGCTGCACTCATTGCGTGTTCTGAGCGCGTCCGTGGAGTGGCGCTTATGGCAGAATCGGCACGCGGGATTTGTAAGCGGTTTCTCAGCTTCGCGAGGGTGAGACAGTGCAGGTATCAGCTTCTACGCGAGAGAGGGTATGGACAGAGCTCTTTTATCGTACCAGTTGGGAAACTCTGCATCGCAACCTGACCAGTCACTGCGGCCACTCTTGGGACAAGCGTTTCGGTGCAGGTGGGCTGGAAACGCTGATTGGTCAAACAAAATGTGACGTCACGCCTAAAACGTCACGTGACGTCATGGCCACGTGACTTTTAATGACGTCGTGTCCGGTTGGGAAGAGGCATATTTTCCCTAGGTTTTTCTCGGAATTCCCCACGTTTTTGACAGCGCGCGCGGGTTCAAAAAGCGCACCTGATGCGCCGCGCTTTCACACACTGCATGCGCGTTTCTATATTTTTATTATATATGATATCCTTGAACTGCTGGTGTATTATTTTAGTGCGCTCGAACGGCGCGCTTCGTTGTGCATTTATTATAATCGCCACTGCCTGGCGGACCCGATACAGCTTTTGCAGACCTGAGAGGTTAAACACGTACTATCCATGCAAAGCCACGCAAATGCGCCTACAGGTGACCACGCCCGTCTATCAGCGCTCCGTCGAGTGCCTGCATTTACAATCGAGTGCTGTAGGACTATGAACCTGACCTAGAGCATACATATTATAATTTTTCCTTGTATTCTACATTCTCTACATGCAGGAGACTACACTCATAGCTTTCGTTAGTGCAGAAATTTCGTACAACCGTGTCAAAATTTGGCGGTCCGGTTTTGTTCTACACGACGTTTTGGAGGAGAAAAGCATTGGGTCTTTGAAGGACGACAGTCTATATAAACTCCTATTCACTGTGTCGTCGTACCTATCGTAATTAATGACGACATATAAAGGCTTTTGATACAACTCTCGTGATTTAAAACAAAACTGTTTGTTTCACTAACCCGCGAAAAAATATTGCGCGCAATCATTCGCCACAGCCCGTTGCTGCGTAATTTTTGTTTTGTGCGGATTTTCTTTTATAATATGACAGCTGCACGCGATAGCTTATATATATAGTTGCGCAGCCGACCACTGCAGGTACCAGTAAACACGTACCCCGTTTAGAATGAATTTAAAAACGCGGTCGGGAGTTGGAATTATTTGTCCGGGACGCTGCGGTCAAAGTTCGCAGTTTTGAAAATTGAAACACGGAAATTTTTGCGCATAGCTAGTCACTCTTGCATAAGTAAATATCTTATTCCTACCCATCATCCCTTTGTCAGAACACATATATTAATGAGAAAAACGACCCATTTGATGCAATTAAGTTCACAGTCCTACAGGGTGGGTTCCACAACAAAGAGAGCAACGGGAGTCGTACTTTATTTACAAATTTGTAACAATTGCTCACGGCATTAATGAAAGTCCGGGTTTATTGACCTCCATCGCCCCTTTCAGAGCCAGTGCTGACCTTAGGAGTGCCGGCGCGTCAAACCTCGGTCGTTTGCCGCCAGCGGCATCTTTTTCAAGCTTCGCTGCCCGTCCGCTTACACAAAGCTCATAATTCATCCCTCACCCCTGTCTTCCCAGTTCGACGTACCACCTTGTCGAGCGGGGTGCAATTGAAGAACCAAGAACCCTTGATTAAATGCTCCTGCCATTCACCTTTACCCCCCCACAGGACACTTTCGCGAACTCGTATGTTTTGCCGCCTTTTTCTTTTTCTTTTGTGTGTGTTTCATGCACAGTGCACGTGTGTGTAGTTAAGCTAACTGCGCCGCTGATTCCGCCTTCACTATTCGTACCGAAGACGCTCCTGGAACGTCTCCTGCCCTGTCTGAATTTATTGTTTATTTGTTTGCTCGTTTTGGCCGGCGGCACGGGCAGTACATGCATCTATGATTCTTATCTGCTCCGGGACTCCGCCAAAGTCTGTCATTGTTGCTTTGAGGGCCCGGATGCCCTCCCTCCCCTCGTTATTCCTTTTTTCCCCCGGGCTGGCCTCCCGCGCAAGCTCGCTGGGCGGCAGGGGACAAAGCGTTTTTCTTTTTCTCTTTATTTCTTTCTCCTTTTTCTAGTATTTTTCTTTTGTGCCCATCAAGGGTTCTTGGTTCTTCAATTTCACCCCGCTCGGCAAGGTGGTGCGTCGAACTGGCAAGACAGGGGTGGGGGATGAATTCAGAGCTTTGTGTAAGCGGGCAGCGAAGTTTGAAAAAGATGCCGCTGGCGACAAACGACCGAGGTTTGTCGCGCCGGAATTCCTAAGGTCAGCATTGGCTCTGCAAGGGGCGATGGAGGTCAATACACCCGGACTTTCATTAATGCCGTGAGGAATTGTTATTAAGTTTGTAAATAAAGTACGACTCGCGTTGCTCGAGATCTCTTTGTTGTGGAACCCACCCTGTAGGACTGTTAACTTAATTGCATCAAATGGGTCGTTTTTCTCATTAATATATGTGTTTTAACAAGGGGAGGTAGGGATAAAATATGCGCGCGGTGGTTATTAAAGCGAATTCGTATAAAGTTAACGGCCTGCCCAATGTACTGCGTACTGCACACACTGCATCCTAGGAGGTATATTACGTTGCAGAAATCCCAATCAGAGTTGTCATTAATTTTCCATTTGAATCCTGAAGCTGTGCTTATTTCACAGCTTGATGTTTGTAATGTGTTTGCAGACCTGGAATCTACTTTTTCCACAAGGTCGACACCCCAAAACCGGCTCTTTATGTGACTGAGTGTATTAGAATGTTTCGAATATTTTTCGGTCGTCTGTAGACTGCATGAGGGAGAGCAGTGAAAATTTTGGCGAGGCGCTAGCTCGCTTTGTTTGAGAATGTTGAAATGTTTTTTTGAAGATTTTGTTTACGTACGTTAGGCGGCTGGGTTACTGGTGAAGGGAAGTACGCGATTTGCCTGATGGTCTGTTTGCTCGCTGTATCGACGTCACTCCAGTATTTGCTCTCGGTTGGGTTTAGATGTCCTTTGAATGGCATCGTCGGCAATGGCGACGGGTATCGCTGCTTAATGAGGACTTCTTGCATGCGTTTGGAATTTTTTACGAAGTCTTCATCTTGGGAACATATTCCTTTAGATCGATGTGCCTGAGAGTATGGGATGCTTGTTTTAGAGTGACGAGGATGGTGCAGTCATGGTTCATTATGTAATGTAAAATCTGATTCACGAATATTTTTGTTACTTGTTGCACGATACGTTTGTTCCTGAAATTCAGCACATCCACCAGTACTGCGTTCCCGCGCGGCTTTCTTTTTTTTAACTGAGTACAGGTGAATAGCCACCGGATTCTTGGCTGATCGCCCAGTGTAGGTATGTGCCATCTTTTGATAGGCTAACAACATCAACAAAATTCGTCTTTCACTTCCAATCATGTGTGCTGCGGTATACTTTTTCTTCGACTTTGTATTGATTCCATCCGTAGTAGGCATGGGAGGCATTGGCCACGCTATCAGCTTCCGCAAGTTAGGTTCACGCAGAATTTGTTAGCTCCGCTTCAAGTTGATCTGATCTCCTTGCAACGAGTTGCTGAAGAAAACGGGTGGACGGGGCAGTGCGGGAAGAAGAGTCGTCGAAGGAAGACATTTGTAATGTTTCTTGAATATAGCCAAAGTTTCTGTTACCGTTATTCAGTTTTTGTCCCCCTGTGATTTATCAGCTATTATTCGAACCCCCAAAGTTTAAAGTTCAAAGTAGTAGCATTACTTTTAAATTCAGAAGAAGCTACTAAACATTACAATTGGGATATATTCGCAGGATCTGGCTTGGAGCTATTCTGTTTGTATCCCTGATTATACTCCTATATTCTTCGTAGATTTTTTGGTTATTTTGGCTCTTCTCTTAATTCCCAGGCATGTAGCTTGAGTTCTCATTCTTGCAGACTGCCTTTCAGTTCTAGTCTCCAAAATTCCGGAAAATCGTTATTGAATTGGTCGCTTAGGTTTTATGTTCCGTGCACAGTGCGTGAGATCCACTTGGTCTGAGTACCTGCCTATTCGGGTGTTTATTTTAACGAGGTGGCTGATTTATTGGCAAGGTCAGCTCTCAGCGCTCCTGTAATCTTTCCTGTCCTTCACCTCATTATGTTGGAAACTTCACGTTTCCAGCGGTTCCAACATATTTCAGCCAGCTTGAGTGATCCGTTGCTCAATACCGTGGATTTTCATCACTTAAATTACCCATGGAATGTCCAGTGGTGTAAGTCAAGGCGTTGCGAGGTGTCAGTGACGCTTCTGCGATGCAAAATCCCTCACTTAAATTTATACTTGCGCCGATGCGGGTTCGCTGCGACAAACCTTTGTGTCTCATGTGGGCAAGTTGAAACAATAGGTCATTTTCTCGTCTCTTGCCGGCAGTTTGCAGTTCAAGGAAAGCAGTATTTGGAGGTCCCTCTTTCGAGGTTAGGCCTCCCTCTGTCTCTTCCAGTTCTTCTCTCCTTCGGTGCGAGCGCCAAGGAATTCCCGTTAAGCAGTGTTTGTGGCTACCTTCATGATCGCATAAGTGCGACTGATCGGTCACCTTGTTAGCTGCATACAAAATTCTGTTGCATGTCTAAAATGCTTGATTCTATTCTCGGTAATTCATATTTCTTAAATTTTATTGAATTTTCCAATTTTTATTCTGATTCAGTCTTCTACGCCGCCGCCTCACGTCTTTTTTTTCCCCCGTGCAAATATTTCATTGGCAATCTCCACTGTACCTTGGCAAATCCCCCCGTGTGGGTATGTGCCATATATATTTACCGACGTGAAGAAGAAGAGTGTGGGCTACGAACACTGTCTGTACTTGTGCTCTTCCTTTTATTTGTTGTCTGTTTGCATTGTAAGGCATTAATAGGTAGAAAGGCATGCACGTAATGGGCATACCCTGTACGCATGAATGCGGAAGATGGTCATGGTTGTCCAAGCATTGCGATCAAAGCAACTGGACCTTCAAGAAACAGCTAGGATATGGTTGTGACCCCTCACATGCAGTGATACTCACACAATTTGAAAGTGTTGCAAGTTACAGCAGTCCCGTGGTTATATTGCTGCAAAACAATTAAGCTAGCCCATTCATGCGGAAATATTTTTAGAGGCTGCCAAAAAGGAACATGTCAAAAAGTTACACGTCCTGTTTCATTGTGTTTGAAATGAGGCTTAAGATTAAATTAATGTTACAAATACGCGCTGAAGAAATGAAACGATTAAACTCTCATGTGAAGGAAATACAAAAGGGTATATTTACGAAAACTTATTTACAAGCTAAAATACCATCGCACACACACTCTCACGGGTTCCTTGTCGTCTGTCACTTGACTGAGTCGCCTCCAAGCGCTGCAGGCTACAGCGCACCTGCAGTGCACCGGAAGCGCACACACACACAAACACACACACTCTCACGCGCACACGTGCATGGGTCCACTTGAAAGGAGACGCCGCACGGCTCTCCGGTTCGTACTTCTGGCAGCGGCGGCATTTCCCGCGGCCCTAACGACCACACCGATAAGCTAACGAAGCGGGCGCCCATCGGTCCGTTCGCAGAACGGAGGGTGCCGCCAAGGACGCACTCCCGCACCGAAAGCACACATGCGGGCACAAAAGAACGCTCGCTGCGCAGAACGACACTCGCAGAGAAACACATGTATATGAGAAATGGCCCCTTCTTACAAATGATGGTGGTAAACGAAATGAACAAGCAACTGCTGTGCAATCCATGCACTGTCATGCAGTACTTACACAATCACAGTCCAGTGACTGCAGAGCGGTCTGCAACCAGTAACTTGCAAAAAAACTATACTATGCAGCGAGCTTGTTTGCACGGTATTTGTTACATTTATCGAACGATCACATGAAATTGGTATGGCTATTTCTACACAGTGCATTTCCTAAAGACTCCTTTCTGCCATACTGTACTTTTTACCCAAAATGCTTCTTACAGAGTCATAAATTGTTACGTACGCGTATAAAGATGTTTGTAGCAGGTGTGTGAGCCTGAACAAAAAAAAAAACCTTTTATTTTCCTTAATTCTTCAGTATTCCTGATTATGACGACATATGGGCATTTATATGTTAGTACAATTTTTTTCACGCATCACAATTAACTAATGCACCGATGTGTTTGGTACACATTCATCTTCAGACATTTCATGTCTGTTTGGTCAAAAAAATACTAAATAATAGTTGACTGCATTAGTTTTGACTACCATCAAACAGCATGCTCTTGAAATTCCTCTAGCTGTTGTACAGAAGTCTGTAATGGACCACTTGCGGAAAAGCGAGCGCCGCCTGCCGTGCAAACAGGGAAGCTCCGCTGGCACTTTCGGTTGGAAAGGGGTTCTCGAGCAGGCGTGTGCAAAGGTAGATTTCAGCTGTTCATGTGCGCTTGTTTTAGCGTTGTTTCTTCGCCGGAAGCGTGCGTTTGCTAACGAAAGACGATGATGGAGGAGGAGAACACCCCATTTCCGTTTTTAGAAACGGGGTGGGGCGAAGAGTTTTCGAGTTGTTGCCTGAAAAACGACCATGTGTGGCTGAACCTGCAGTCTACTACCTCACCGGAACGCCGAATGACCAAATGAAAGTGTGCATGAATGTGCGCCTATGTGCGGGCGAGTGTAACAGCATAATGAAATGCACTTTCCTAATGCCCATTTATGTTCGCGCTTCCTCGATAGGGCAAGAGTTTCTGCTAACTTCATGCAGCACCTTTTGCCGCAGGCCACACTTAACTGATCAGTAAATGACCCGTTGCACCATCTCAACCACGGCTCGTGCTGATACGATAGAGCATTTCTTTGCGTTTCAACAGGCCGCTGGAGCGTTGGAATGCGCGGATATAGGCGAGGTTGCGCTCTGACGCGTGCTTCGCTGTTGAGATAGCACAGCTTGACATTGTAGCATTTATGAATGTTCATACTAGTACAAATAATTTGGCTGTCACCGAATACGCACGTGCGTCGATGGCAAAACTCTTCTAGAACGACCGAGCTGTGCGCACTTGGGAGCAAGCGCGAAATGTAGCAGGAACAGTCGTTTCGAAACGTGCTCGATGCGCGAATTGCTGGCTCCATTAACGGCTTCGTCTTTTGCGCGTTGTATCTCGTAGCGGCTTTTATTACGTCCAAGTATCGCTGTTGCAAAACGCGTGGTCAGTTTAGTTAGAAACACGTTGAAGTTACATGACAGTTACGTGGCAGTTACAGCTCACATCTGTCGCCGCACTACAGCGCTGGAATGCACGGCCAGCTCATGTTTTCCAACCAAAACCAAATCGCCTACAGAGGGCGCTAGCGGCGCTTTCACCGCGCATGCGCAGAAACTTTTCCGCAAATGGTCAATTGGCTTCATTGCATAGCTTCATACTTGAACCATTTAAACTCTGCAAACTGTTCTTTTTACCGCACATGGCGACATGGCATGCGAAGCCGCGTGGGAACGGGCAAGGAGGATTCGGAGGTACAGCTGCAACTTCGCTGGAATCCAAAGACAGCTAGGCACTTGTCACGGTTAATTTCGGAAAGGCGGCTATGCCCCAGTAAAGTTGCGTAAGGTCTTTCCTTGCAGACCTTACTAAGTTCCTTCACTTCGCACCAGAAATGCTCACCGCCCGATTTTCACGGCAATGAATAAGCTTGCAAGGAATGTTATCGGCGGTCGCATGCATGACAATCCTTTCGACATGCGTGACGATGCCCACCGAAGGCATTTCAGGCTGTCGAAGGGACTTGTACGCTGGCTAAGCGAAGAGCGCGGAACATGCGTCACTGACAGCCCCCTTCCTTTCGCTGTCTTGTCCATCGTGCGTCGCGCCGAGCCCGACAAAGAAAAGGCCGTCACCCCCCCCCCCCCCCTTCCCCTTCTGAATCGGGGGTGGGGGGGGGGGGGCGGAAATTCCGCAAATAGTTTCCCAGAGGCATCCTTTTTTTTTTCATGGGGTCAAGGAAGGTGGCCCAAACAGTGCGAGGCAACGTTCTCTGTCTGTTCATTCTAGAGAAGCAAGCTTACACTGCAAAATTAAACCTTGTCTTTCTCTTCCAAATGCAATTAACTAGGAGTCCTGTCCAAAACCATTTCAGGTTGTTATGTGGGCACCCCCAACCTTTTTTATTTCCGTGTAACTCCAGCACTTCTTCACCTTTGTCATTGTAGCCGCTATTGTTCAAGTACCATGCAACATCTTGTTATTAAAGGACCTTTTTAATTGGAAATGAGAGCATGTGCACAGGGTGGAAAGCGCGTGATCTGCCAGGAAACACTAAAGCGGCCCCGAGAAGGGATCTTTATTAAGGATGCCAGCCATCTTGGGCCTCTCCACTTGGCAACGACGACAAAGCGTGTGCGGTCCCTATGGTTAGGCCCCAGCTGTGGAAGCCATCCTCGGACACGACCATGACCTTCGACATCTGATGTTTTTATTTAAAAACACAGGGACCAAAGTCGTGCTGTATGCAGTGCAATCGCCATGTGGTTCCATAATCATCCATTTAGCCCGGCTCTTTGGACGGATTCAGGAAACGACTGAAAAGAACAAAAGTAACGAGCAAACAAAGGTGCGCTGCATAAAAGTTAGAACGTAAAGAGACGAAGGCACGCTGCGCTAATGCTGTAGCGAGGTCTTAACATGTAAAATTTCGCGGCTGGCGTCGATTTCTACAAAGCGCGAGTAGTGCCTACGGAAATAAACAAAGGCGCACTGGAGATGGGTAAGTCTGTATACAAGCACGAGTTTTTGTCTCTACCAGCGATTTACTAGCTCACACCGCGCGATTTTGATGTCTGGCGTCGATTTCGACAGAGAGGGAATACGGGCACGAAACGGGACGCTCGCGATCTGCCAGGAAACAATGAGGTGGCCCTAAAAAGGGCCGTTTGCAGGAGCACTTCAACCGCGACCTGCAGCGGCGTGGCGGCGCGGTGAGCAGTAGGCCCAGCAGTGGTCCGTCTTGTGCCCTTTGGCTCCGCACCGACGACACCGGTGCACGACGTACACCTCTCCTGGTCTTGCCCTTGAAGCCGACGCTATCCCTGGTCCGTAGATCTTGACGAGGGCCGCGACGATAATCTTTGACATCTGGTCGATGCCCCGGTCTGCGGCAAACAAGGACAGCATCGGCTCGCCAGAAGCATCCAGGAAACGATGCTGCAAAAAAAGTTACGTTACAAGCGCCGCAATTTGGCGAGTTCTGCACGAGAAAACTTGCGAAAACGTTGTTCAACCCTTACCTCGTGATTGAGAACGTGCACGCCAGACAAGCGCTTCATCGTGGTCGTCGTAATGGAGTTGCAGAATTTTGAACACCAGCACGACGTGCTCCTGCAGCAGGAAAACGAGGTCCTGGAATGCGCAAGGCATGTAGGTAAGCGGTACAGCACTTCATGAAGCGAAATTTGAGATAAAATGCGTACCTTTATGTCGCTGGCGATTTCTCGCGGGTCAGCGCCTTTTGGGGGTCGTCGCAATGTCGTGGAAGCAAGAACTGTACAGAAATTTCAGCTGGCTGCGCCGACGAGCGCACCACGCAAAAAAAAAAAAGCCATACCTGGACAGCTTCCGAAACGCGCGCGCCGCCGCCTACGCTCACGAAGAGAATGCCCGCAGACCACGCACGCCCGGCGGCCGGCCAGCCGGCCCTAGCGATTCCCTAGGCACTCTAGGGACAGGCCGAGAGAGGCGCGGCGAACCCACGTCCGGTTGAGAACGAGGGAGAAGCAGAAAAACGTCACGGAGAAGCGCATCCCATCGACCAATCAGCGTTTCCAGCCCACCTGCACCGAAACGCTTCTCTCTTACAAGGTTAGCCGATGGTCGCGCCGCCTGTGGGCAGGGCTGTCAACTAACGGTAGCGGCGTGCAGCTTTGATTTGTCTGCTGCACTGGAGTCTTGAGCAGCGCTGTGCAGTTTGTCGGAATGCCGCGAGTGGCGTGAGGGTCATTTAACCTCCGAATTTTGGCAGAATTAGATGGCGGAATTTTTATGCATTGTCGAACGGGCGTTTAGGATGTGTAAACTAGGGCAACAGGTGGGCAGAAAATTCACCCAGCAGCCTTTAGGACCACCTGTCCGCTCTTCGGGGAGGCGGCCACACTATATCGCACCTTGGGGGGCTGCAAACGCAATGCGTCAGTCCCTAATAGATACCTATCAGAGGAGCATTGGGAGAAGGACTTGTCCAGCTCAAGCCAGGAAGAAGAGCAAAGCTTGGTGGAGCGGGCGAGAGCTGCTGCAGTCTGCATAGCAATCCTCGACTAGGGGTTCTACCCCGGCACCAGAAAAGGCTTAGCTCGACTCCATAAAATTTTTAATGCGACAGCTGCAAGCAGCCCGTGCTGCAGAATAGGCAGCGCCGTCGTCGGTGTTGAAGTCAGCGTCGTTGACTGTGAGCGGCAAATTCGCTTAAAACGCGCAGAAAGCCCACTGAGGTGTCGTGAGCTTGTGACGTCATAACAACTTTTCCACCGGATTGTGAGCCAACTGCTCACCGTGAGAGGTGGCGGTTAATTTAATGATAGGCCGCGAGAGGTTGCTCGGGAGGACAAACCCGGGTCGCACAAGCCCCACCGATGACCGCAGCTGCCATCGCAGGGCAGTGATGCGTCGCTTAACCGCTGCACCACGGCGCCAGGAATGGTGTGAGGACTACCAGGGATCTATGTATGTGAAGTGAAAAATGACCAATTCCGCATATATGGGCATTAACTCAATACGCTGTGGTGTCATACCCTTAAGGCGAAGCTGAAGTTACCCTTGCAATTCTTTAGTGTGCAAGCACTAATCCGATGGGCACCAACTCCGAGCAGAATCGTCCGTTGTGTGTTCGCGCTGTGTGTTCGCACTGTCTGTTCGCCTAGCTTGAGCGCTTCGTTGTTACTGTTAACCTCACACAATGGCACATGCTGTGCGGTGCTGCCCGCTCTTCGTCGTCTTCTGCGCGGCAATAATCTGGCGGTTCTGACAGGAGCAAGAATGTCTCTATCGTGTACGCAGCTGGCCTAGTGCGAGCGCTCCGTCCCGCAGCACTGCACGCTCAGCATCCTCGTCTTCTAAATCCGTGCTCTCGCTCCGATTCGAATATATAGTAAACATTATCAGTACTTTTTTGTGCAGTGAAGAAAACGATACTTCAATGTTACCTTTACTCATATTTCAGGAAAACCACACGGGTCTTGATTTTTGGCTGAACACTGAGCCACTGTGGTCGGCAAGCGGAAAATATTCCACCACGTTGTACACGGAAAGAGCACAGTACCTCATCGCCAACAGAAATAAGTCAAAGGTATTGTTATGTGTATTAGTCTCATTTTAATATTGCCGCCAGGTGTTCCCGGGCGGCGCCTAGAGGACAAATAAGTGAGAGACGCGCGTGCTCTTGCAGCTGGGATACTGCTTCACTGCTTGCGGCCTGTGCCTAGCCCTTTTGGTTCCGCAACCTATTTGTGACAATATCTAGCATCAAATTTTCAATTAAACACATTTATGGAATGCATAAGATTATACGAGTTACAATGAATCCCTCTCGCAGCCGCTGTTTCTGCTGCTCAGCCATCAGGCACCACACGGCGCGGAAGCGTATGCCCCCTTCCAGGCGCCGCAGGAGAATATCGACAAGTTTCCCTACATAGGAGAGGAGAACAGAACGATATATGCAGGTAAAGGCAATCTTCTGTTTCCTGAATGACGCGCTGGTTGCTGCCACGTGTTTCCTGTGTTGCCCAACATCTTTGTAAACCGGTGCTTTATTTGTTAAAGTGTCCCTGACCTCATGTGTTTATCGTAGACTGGGTGGTTATGTTCGTATCTGCAGAACATTAAATCCTTGTGTGTTACGAAAAATGGCGAAAATTCCAAATACAGACCCGTTTGCGCTGCCTCTAGGCATTACAAATCTTTGATGTGAAATATAATTTTTCCGCTTAACGCGATTCTCAATCCGATATTATGTTCAGCGCGATTAGATGATAGATGAAAACGCGTACCTCAGTGCCGCTCTTCAGAGAACGATAACAACGAAGCTTGCCGAGGATACGCCAGTGGAGATAATTGCGCTATGGTTGCTATGGTGACAACACAGGAGAGGCGCTGAGGTTCAACTAAACTATGCTTGAGCTAACGTTGGTTTGAATGAAAATAAAGCATATATCTACTTTAAGCACTCGCAAAATTAAAATCCAAAGTAAACGCCAAAAGAAACAGATACATCATGAGCGTGTATGTGTCCTGATGCCGCAGACCATAGCAATGTAAAATACACGAACTTGAAAAGATGTCAAGGGGATA
This sequence comes from Amblyomma americanum, assembly GCF_052857255.1. Lineage (NCBI taxonomy): Eukaryota > Metazoa > Arthropoda > Arachnida > Ixodida > Ixodidae > Amblyomma > Amblyomma americanum. Next base: position 183,166,272 of record NC_135499.1, read on the forward strand.
GACGGTTGGCTGACGCACTTGCCCTCGTGCAGTTGTATTAGTAGTGGTAAAGCATTTATACTACTACACGAGGGCTAGTGCATTCAACAGCCACATATAGCTCTCGTAAGTAACCATCTGGAAACTGATGGGTCTATCGATGCCTTTCATACCGTATGCCATGACGAGACGAGTGTCTACGAGCCGACAGTGGCCTTCACATGTCAGTCATAAAGTTATCATTCTGTTACGTTCCTGCCGGATGCGGTATACAGACAACATGTGTATGTTTAGTTTTTCTTTTCGTAATTATTTTAAATAGTTGCAGTGGTGTGATTGGTTCATAACTTGGGTGCTTTGGAAAGTGTGACAGCGCAGCAAATCGGCTAACACGCCCATATATATGTGTGTCTGGCGACCATCCCTGAGCGTGAACCGTATGACGTCACAAATAAGTATATATGTACGGCCGCTCGGAATAAATACTATCCTTTTCCCTGGCGTGCCTTGGTCCTGATGTTAGAAGAAAGCAAGATGGCCGTCGCGAAAATTTAAGGCACTTCAGGTGCATTAGAGATAGTGCCCTTAGCGGTCTAGCTCCACACTAAATAGAGAGGTGAACGTCTGCCCTGGACGCTCCAGCGACACACCCGCGAGCCACCAGGACGTTTAACCCTGCTTAGTAATGTGTTTGCCAGCCTGCAACATGGTTTAAGTCACGAAGGTCGCAAGGGATGGGAAGTGGTTATTGGTGAGTTTGGCGTAATCTGTTGTACTTCTTGATAAAAATGAGTTGAACATTCTTAAACAGCTGTTTATTTGCATGAGTGGCATTAAATATAATTAAACAGAACTGATGCGCGTGACAAGAAGACACGATCTCGCCAATGCTGTTCACCGCATGTTTAGAGGAGGTATTTCGAGGCCTGAATTGGGAACAGTTGGGAATAAGAATAAATAGAGAATACCTAAATAATCTGCGATTCGCTGATGACATTGCCTTGCTGAGTCACTCAGGAGGTCAACTGCAAATCATGATCAATGAGTTAGACAGGCAGAGCAGATCGATGGGTCTAAAAATAAACATGCAGAAAACCAAGATAATGTTCAACAGCCTAGCAAGGAAACAGCAGTTCACAATTGGCAGCGAGAGCTTAGAAGTTGTGACGGAATACGTCTACTTAAGGCAGGTATATGGACAGCTGATCCGGATCATGAGAGGGAGATAACTAAAAGGATAAGAATGGGGTGGAGCGCATATGGCAAATTCTCGCAGATCATGAGTGGCATTTTACCAATTTCCCTCAAGAGGAAAGTGTACAACAGCTTTATCTTACCGGTATTCACGTACGGGGCCGAAACGTGGGGGCTAACGAAAAGGGTTCAGCTTAAGTTAAGGACAACACAGCGAGCCATGGAAAGAAAAATGATAGGTGTAACGTTAAGAGACCGGAAGCGGGCAGAGTGGGTGAGGGAACAAACGCGGGTTAGTGACATCCTTGTCGAAATCAAGAGAAAGAAATAGGCTTGGGCAGGGCATGTAATGAGAAGGCAAGATAACCGCTGGTCCTTAAGGGTAACGGAGTGGATTCCAAGAGAAAGTAAGCGTAGCAGGGGGCGGCAGAAGGTTAGGAGGGTGGATGAGATCAAGAAGTTAGCAGGCAACGGGTGGAGGCAGCTGGCAAAGGATAGGGTTAATTCGAGAGACATGGGAGAGGCCTTTGCCCTGCAGTGGGTGTAGTAAGGCTGCTGCTGCTGCTGCTGCTGCTGCTGCTGCTGATGATGATGATGCGCGTGGTCTTCGTTGCAGAAAGAGCCCGATTCCAAATGTTCCCGGCTCAGGGAGCTCCCTTTAGAATTCGCGCTCGTCGTTTAATGTGCCTAAGTGTCCTCGTGGTTCAAACTAAATTCTCCGGCTGAGTGATCGAAATTACAAGACACCATTCACGCCAGCGTGCACTGACTGTATATTGCAGGGATGGTGGACGCGCTGGACCAGTCTGTAGGCAGGGTATTTCAAACGCTAAGCGATGCCGGCATGCTGGACAATGTGGTCATCGTCTTCGGCAGCGACAACGGTGGTGCCCCCTTCGGCGCCCACGCCTCGCGCAGCTTCAACTGGCCACTGCGCGGCGCTAAGGGCGCACTCTGGGAAGGCGGCACGAGGTCGGCCGCCTTCATCTGGAGTCCCCTGCTCAAGCGCAACCGCAGAGTGTCCAACCAACTGATGCACATCACGGACTGGTTGCCCACGCTATACTCAATAGGCGGTGGGTGCACAAGTTTTTGCCGTAAACATTGGCTCAAGGTTTAGGCGTGCAGTGCTGAAGTAGACGGTGTTGGGGTGATTTTTAAGGAGATGACAATGATTCAGTCTGATTGGGTTACTCGTATGTTATGGTAGAAGCTCGGAGAAGCTACGAAAAAAAAAAAAAACTTGCCACCCCCAGTATACTCTGGCTGACGACCTCGACAGCACCAGTCTTGGAAGAACGATGCTAAGAGCATCTAAAATCTTAAGAAGAGAGAACTAAATACTTGAGAAATTGCAGACCGACCGCTCTACTGCTCGTTGTTTACACGGCATTTACTAAAATAATCGCTAATCGAATTAGATCAACCTTAGGTCTCTGTCAATGAAAGGACCAGGCGGCTTTAGGAAAGGGTACTCAACAATAGATGCAATCCATTCCATCAATGGAGTAACAGAGTAAAGCACAGAATGTAATCACCCTCTACATAGCCTTCATAAATTACGAGAAAGGATTCGACTCTGTCGAAACATGAGCACTCATGCAGGTCATGAAGCAAATAACCTAGAACTTATTTTAGCAACATCAGTTAACATGACAAGTAGGGATAAATAGTTAGACATAAAGATAAGAAAATACCCTTAAGAGGTAGCCGAAAGATAGTGAAAATAATGCTTGCAGGTCACATTATGTTGCTCGCGCTCGCGATGGAAATGAAGATATTTCAGTTGCCCAAAGCGATACAAGCCAGTAGCTGCAGCACTCTGGGACGCGTACACGGTCTTGCAGGATTATATCAGACGGTTGTGTAAATTACACAACCGGAGCAAACAGCCTTACACAGCGTACCACTTACATGAGCGTACCACTGCGACAAGAAGTGAGCGAAATGTCGCTTAGATTACTGAATATTTTCACAACAGCCAGAATAAATAGCCGGCTTAATATTCGTAGAAAGGGAGGACGTACCACGGCCCGAATAGAATCTGCAGTGCCTATGACAAAATTATCCTCGGTAATTACCTTACCGAGCATCCAAAAAACGCCCCCAAAAATATCTGCTCCTCATTATATTGTTTTCACACCAAAGCATGGCCTGCTAGAAAAGGTGATGGTTATTAAACTATCATGAATTTATGCAGAGGCAGAACACCTGATGCGCAAAATAAGTGTGCGTCTCCAAGAAGAACGAAATTTAGAAGGAGCAAGTAAAAACTTACCAAGGATTGACAGTTAAATTTTTTTTCTTGGCATCAATTGCGTGCTAAATAACTGAAGCTTATGACCAAATCTGTAGGCCTTGTTTAAGGAAAGCAGCCGCCGCTGTGGCTGAGTGGTTAAGGCGCTCGGCTGCCGGCCCGAAAGACGTGGGTTCGATTCCGGCCGCGGCGGTCGAATTTCGATGGAGGCGAAATTCTAGAGGCCCGTGTGCTGTGCGATGTCAGTGCACGTAAAAAAACCCCAGGTGGTCGAAATTTCCGGAGGCCTTCACTACGGCGTCCCTCATAGCCTGAGTCGCTTTGGGACGTTAAACCCCCATAAACCATTAACCACGTGTAAGTAAAGCAATATGCGGGCACCTTTTCCGACATTTGAAATTTCTAGTCACTTCTGCACGTCGGCCAAATCAGTGTATCATATCATATTGGTCCAAATACGCGAGTGAGGGAGAGGCAATAGCCACTGTCTCGGGCCGTATGGACAACCGGCCACTGGTTGACTGCAAATGTTACATGCAAGCCATTGCACTGAAATCCCACTACCATCCTTTTATTTTACAGCGAGAGCTGTTAAAGTCATGTCCTGTGGTTGTAGCGTCGTGGTGGTAGTGCTAGTCGGCGTAACCGCATGGTGGTAACCGTAGGAAAAGGGAGGGGATTATAGTAGAAGGAGGAGGGCATAGGGAGAGCGGAGGAATGCGTAACCGGAAGAAGAGACACACATACGAGCACTTGTGTGCGTGTCTCTTCTTTCGTCCGCTGTCTCGTTTCTGTTGAGTTATGTAGGTTACTATTATAGCCATACTCGTCTTCGTGCCGACACCAATCCTGTATCTTTGGTCATTGGTATCTATTAGATAACCCTTTTCTCCTTCCACCTAATCTCCAGTGCTACGCAGCAGGATAGGGAAGTCTACGTTAGGCCAAATCTCCTTGTTTTCTCTGTTACCAGTTCATTCTCTGTTAAGTAGAGGCGCCCTCCCAGGCGGCGTCCACTATGTAAACAGGAAAAAGTGGGTACTTTTAATAGACACATTGACCGTGCTGCGCTAATGAGGACACTTTGGTCGCTGTCATAGCCATGTAATGCGAAGGCAAGGTAACCGCTGGTCCTCAAGGGTATCTCAGTGCATTGCGAGAGAAGGCAAGCGTAACAGGGGGCGCCAGAACGTTAGGTTGGCGCATGCGATTAAGAAACTTGCAGGAATAGGGTGGGCGCAGGTGGCTAAGAACAGGGTTAATCGGAGAGTCATGGGAGAGGCCTTTGCCCTGCAGCGGGTGTAGTCAGGCTGATAATGATGATGATAGCCAGTTAAACGTCCGTGCTTTCGCGCACGCTTTGTCCCTGGCCTCACCCATGCATGGTATGCATTTTCAGGAGGCGACGTTGCGGATCTGGGTAAAATGGACGGAAAGGACATGTGGAAAAGCCTGTCTCGCGGGTTGCCCTCACCTCGCGTCGAGATGGTCTACAACTACGACGAGTGGATTTTGAATGCCTCGGGCATTCGCCATGACGACTACAAGTTGGTACTGGACGGCACCCGCCTGTACAACCTGCGCTATCCCGTACCGGGCGGCAATCGTCCGTACGACGACCTCGACAAGCTGCTCGCTCAGTCAAGGGCGGCGAAGACTCTACGGCGTTTCTACGGGACAAAGGACCTGAACTTACCCAAAAACTGGAGAAAGACAGCTACGCTGAAATGTGGAAAGGTCAAGGAGAACTTTTCAGAGATGGACTCTGTTTACCTGTTCGATATTGTTAAGGATCCCTGCGAGCTGAACAACATCGCCACCTCTCATCCTAAGGTTAGTACGAATGTTCGTACTCTGTAACCGCTCATCAAAAAATAGAAAACGCACAAAAAGAGGAAACTACGCGGTGGGGATGGCTGCGACAAGCGGCAAACTCAGCACAAGATGAGCCATGCAGAAGTTTGCGCTTGCGTTTATGTCTCCGCCGTTGAGTGCAATTCTGAGTACAAGAATATGTGCCCTGGTGAGAGACAACGGGAAGGGCGCTAGTTTATTAAACGGGCCTGTGGTTCGCGAGAATGCTGATAATGGCAGCAAGGGGAAGTCTGCAGAAGCAACGAGTCCCGCAGAAAGCCACGTTTTCGAACCGCGCGCTTCCGAAGCGTCGCAGTGCCGCTGGGCCAACTCAGGCATTCGTGCGTCGCTGTGCGTGACTCGGCACATTGACCTTCTACACTCGGCGACAGCTAGCGTTGGCAGTTACGGAAAAGGTACAGGAGGGGAACGTCTGTAACTGTGCCACCCCGCCAATATTTCGGCCGTACGATGGCGGGACGGCCGCCTCGCATGTTACTCGTAGGGTGGTTGCTCCGCTCTGTCCCTGTGGCGTTCCACTTAACATAGGAACAATACGTGATGATGATGATATTGTGGGATACCCGTTGTAGCGGGCGGTCACAGCATTTGTGTCCTAGAGTGAGTATTCGGAGAGGAAAAGGAGAAATTTAAGAAAAACGAAAAACGACACACACAAAACCAAGTGTCACAACGCAGGCTCATCGCGACTGCGTCTCCGCCAGCGTAGTCATTGGAACGGAACACCGCTATGACTGTCGCGTCATCTGCCATCGTTGTTGCAGCCCGGTCTTCGTGATCATTATTAGCCTATATAAAGATGGTCTTCGTGATGGATACAGCTTTCTTGGCTGCACCGCGCCCATCCTTCGTCTTCATCCTCTTCGACTGCCTCAAAATCACAACGCACATGAGAAGGTGGCACCATCTGGTTGTGGAGGTTTATGATTTATCGGGGTTAAACGTCCCAAGGCGACTGAGGCCATGAGGAACGCCGTATTGGAGGACTCTGGAAGTTTCGACCACCTGGGGTTCTTAGCGTGCACTGACATCGCACAGCCCACGGAGCACGAAGTGCTCCGGGAGCTCTTCTTGCTTTCCGCAGGCCCTGCAGATAGCGGCTTGCACGTCAGCGGGGCGATCGGAGGGGCGGCGGTTCACGTGTGTGCGCAGCGCACCGGCACGCGCCTCGAAGAGCAGACCGCTGCCCCCGCTTTTGTCGTACAGTGATTCCAGTACGATTTCCTGTTTGTGCGCGCGTGTACAGGAGAGGTGTCGGCTGCTTCTGGAGAGCGGATTGTCAATGAGCGGTTTCCGGCACTCGGCCTGCACTTTGCGGCTCTGTTTGCCCGGTGTTCTATTTAATGGATTGGGTGAAGAAACCGAATTTGCCGAACAGTCGTTGGACGCGAACACACAATTGCGTTCTGGTCCGTTTAAAATTCAGGTACCGGAACACTCGGCGCAGCCGTTCCTCGAAAGCGTATTTGCTGCTGGCCTTCCGAGCGTCGAACGACGACCAGCCGAGGTCGCCCTAGATTGCCTCAACGGCGACTCGACCATGCCTCCCCAGGGCCGCTCGGCCAACTTCCTGTTGTCCTTGCTCTAGTCAGGCACGTGTAGAGGCTGACATACCGACAACGACATTCGCAAAAGTTAGGCCCGGAACGTGCACGGCCTTCCACAGCTCACGAAGCACCACAAATCGCCTACACCCTCATAGACAACGTTTGCGCAGAATGCAGCAGGCGTGCTGAGAATATAATCGTACGCGCTCTTCGGGTGCTGCGTATAGGTCTCCTTAGGGATTAAGGGTGATGCCTAGGTATCGATATTCGGAGGTCTGTGGCATGGGCTATGCGCTTGGCAGATGCACCGTGTAAGACGTTGGTCTACGGGCCCGCGAAGCGCAACGCATCCGACGTTTTAGATTTGAAGCATAGCCTTAGCGGTCCTATATGATCGACAGACAGTGAGATCTGCAGCTGCGCCTCAACTTCGGCTAAGCGTACGATGTCGTTCGCCAACACAAGTCCCGTGAGAGTCCAGACCTCATGGATTCTTTGTCGTGTGCAGGGAATGGTGAAAGCAAACACCGGACTGAACCAAGCGGTGCTCGAGCTCTGCTGTGTAAAGCATGTATAGAATCGGCGACATCGGGCATCCTTTTTTTAGTCCATGCATCTGCACCTTTATACAGGCGCAGATCGGGCATCGGCAAAGAGTGGGAATCAGCTGCAGTATAGGCGACGAAGCAGTCCGATTCACTCTGATGGCATTCCGATAGCTGCCATTCCATGAAGCAGTTGCTCGTGGGGGACACTGGTGTAAGCCCTGCTTGCATCCAGGAAGAATGCCACAAGCCCCCGTGACTCCTTGCGAGCGATTTCCACGCACTGTGTCACCATGAATATGTCCTCGAGGCGACGCCCCTTGCCAGAATCCATTGCTGATGCTGCTATTGCTGCTGTTGCTGATAGGAAGAAAGAATAGGAAATAGCACGGGCCTACCTACTGGCTCAAGCCGAGCCACGCTCGCTGCCGCGTGCTGAAAGTAGGAGAGTTAAAGGATAGGAGAGAAAATATAGTAAGAAAAGGCGCGCGCTAATATGCCCCGGGCCGATATACATTTTGGAATTCCGATAGGATATCCTTCGCCTCGGCCCATGCGACTATCCAGCTGGTGCTGCTGGGGCCATCTCTGGAAGCTTTTTGCAACCGGATGTGCGCAACCAGAGTCCTTGCCTAACCAAATCGTGGTAATCAATGAAACCGGTTATTCCGGGAGTTTATAAAGTTAAAAATCCGCAGCTGTTCTAGAAATCCACCTTAAGTAACAAATATTCAGACTATATTTTTACGTGGCACTCAGCCGAAGAATGAGGCGAGATGACTGATGGCATTGAGAGATGATTTAATGGCCGCTAGCCTAGCGCGAGAGCTCCGTCCCGCGCCACTGCCAGCTTCGTCTTCTTCGTCACAGTATTATGTTTTAAGGGGCAACTATGAACTACAACCAGGGACGATATCCTTACGTAGAAAGAGGAGGCGGGTTTGTGCTCTTCACAGCATTGCCAGTAAAAGTTGTCGAGGCGTATAGCGCTGTCTTCGAGAACAGCGATATCTTCATTTCTATTACTGTTTGATTATAAGAAAGCTTGTCAGCAATAAAAAAAGAAGAAAAAACAATTGTGCAGGCGATGACATGCTGCTCACTTCACTTAGACTGTAGAGAGTGGGAGCGGCCTGGCCCTCTCGTTAGCGGGGAGCAATAATAATAATATTATAATTGGTTTTTGGGGAAAGGAAATGGCGCAGTATCTGTCTCATATATTTGGACACTTGAACCGCGCCGTAAGAGAAGGGATAAAGGAGGGAGTGAAAGAACAAAGGAACTAACGGGGAGTCAAAAATTAAGTGAAGTGAGCCCTTCCGAAAGGTCGAGAAGCTGAGTAGAAACGTCGTTAAACAAGGATTCCTTTTCCCTTAGGAGCAGCATCCTAGTATTCTCTAAGAGAGTGAATTAATCCAGGTCTATTCTTAATATTGCTGTCCTCCAACTGACTAGTTCTAGATGTACACTAGATGCATCCTAATGTCCATTTGTCCTTCCGACAGATTGTGGAGGCCCTCAAGCAGCGCATTGCTTCTTACGCCGCCGTAGCGGTCCCGCCGCTGACAGCACCTAAGGATCCCGCCGGATTCCCCGAGTACCACAACGGAACCTGGGCGCCCTGGTTGGAGTCGCCACTTTGAGAGCGGCTTGTCGATATGACCAGATCAGAACTTGTTTATACCTACCTCACTGACTGGCGGTCGTCAAGAATGGCGGGTTCACGTTGGATGCGTCTGCTAACATTCGTGCGCTAGCTGCTATAATTTCGAAACAATATGAGATTATAAATACAAGGCAGCTTATTGTTCCCCGCCTTCGTTCCTAATAAAATATCGCTTTCTAAAAAAACACACACACAATGTAAGGTCGTTATATGGAATCTGTTTTGATTTTACTTTTTAGATTCCAACTCGGAGATTGTGAGGGTTTTCTGTCGGTAAAATATAATGGAAATATATTGACGGAGCTGTACCTTGTAAACTTGCCCCGACGAACGGAATACCATTCCTGCAACTGCTGGAGAAATAAACCTTAAGAACAAAAGCTATTTACATAGTGTTTATGAGCGTGTTCGAATAATGACGGTAATCTGCGTCTCATGATAATTTTTGTATTGAATTAACTTTCCATGCGGTGGATAAATGCGTCCGCAGTTTTCTTGGTAAACTCGTTTACCACAAGAGGTGAAAAATGTCACTCTTGCGATTTCGCTAAATAGCCAGTTTGGATCCACGCAGAGGAAATCATAAATTTCGTGAAAACCGTCATTTTTCAGCCGCTATATGTTGCTTTTCTGTTGCAAGCATGCACGAAACGCGTTTCTGGCTTTTGGAATTTCGCAGAAAAAAAAAAAAACTCTCAGCATGGTCACGACTGCGTCACGCGAAGTGCATGCAGCGATAGCTGTTTATGTGATTTTTTGCTAACGCACTGGTGTAGTGATCACGTGATACACCCCTGCACTGGCAGGCGGCTGTTACAGAGACACCCCTAGGCTTATGCGACCCAGGTTGACCGCGATGCAAGGTCCATGATCCACCCGGTGGGTGGATGTCATTAACGCACCCACCGGTTACGCCGACGATGACGAGAAATCCAGGGACGGACGCCTAACAGCTATCGCTGTAAGAGATTGTAAAAGTGAGTGGAAAAAGAGCTGTTTACGACGACAATGGCAAAAAAAAAAGAAGTGAGAACTTGAGGTTGCAATTTTTACATGGTATTCATCGATACTTTCTACCACCGTTAAAGGAGATTTGCACTTCTTGAAGGATAAGCTTTTTATTTGCGTGTTCAAATTTCCTGCGACTAAAAAATTGTGGTAAATGGGCAACATTGAGTCTGGTTTTAAAAACCAATCACCGCCGAGTTTTGTTTAAATTTACTTGAACTTTCTTTATTACCTGGTAATTAAGAGTGACAATAAACTGCTGCATTATAATCTCATCAATTGCGAAATGAAATGTTAAACGCAGACCATATTTCGCTCAGCTACCGTTACCGGGCGTTATCCTTTAAAAAAAGTAATGCTTAAAAAACTGAACGCATTTGGTAGCATTTCTGTGAGCACAGCGATAGAATATCACAGATAATTTGGAGGCTTCCTGTACAGCTTATCAGCCAAGGTTTTATTAGGTCCAGCGTTAATAAGCCCCCTGTATCACTTTCTGCTTCCAGGTGTCGTTACTGTAAGGAAAAAAAATCGTTGAGAATTTAGCGTCTTTAGTCACATGCGAATTCGGCGCGCTAGCACTTCGGTTTTCACTTCGATTTCGGCTCGAGGCTCGGTTTTCAAAGTCAGAAAGGTCAAGCAGGCTCCTGACAAAGACCGGCGAAAGTGGTGAGTGAGGGGCCTTAACGTAGCGCAATAAAAGTGGAAGGGACACATAAGCTCCACCCTACGAGCATAAACGATAGAGTTAATGGGTTTTTGCCCATATATGCGGAATTGGCCATTCTCTACTTTGCATCCATAGATCGCTAGGAGTCCTCATACCACTCCTGGCGCCGTGGTGCAGTAGTTAAGCGATGAGCCACTACCCTGCGACTGCAGGTGCTGCCACCATGGGGGCTTATTGTGAGACACAAGTTGCTCTTTCCGAGCAACCTCCGAGGCCGTCCTCCGTTCCAATTTGTGGGCGGAAACCAATTTGGGAATTTGGGTAACAATCATGGGATTCCAGCCACCATGATAAGCGTGCGGCTAGAATGTTTTCATAAAGCTTGCAGATGGTAGGGGTAAGGGAAATTGGACGAAGGGCCGAGAGAGATACTGGAGGCTGACCTGACTTGGGGATTGGAACCACAATAGAATGCTTCCAGTCTCCCGGCATGACGCCAGAAAGCCACACTTCGTTAAAAGTATCAAGTAGGGTTTCCAAAGCCCTCCCTTCCAAGTTACGGAATAAGGAGTTTGGTATGCCGTCGTGCCCGGGAGTAGTAGTAGTTTTTAAACGGTCAATGGAGGCCAGCAGCTCTGCCATGGTGAGGTCAGAAGTAATCCCATCGGGGGGCTCTGTTACCGATAAGTCAGGTGGAGACGTAGCGGTGCAGTCATGGTTTGGAAAAAATTGACGGGCCGCTTGTTGTGCAAATGTGTCCTCATCCACATTTAGCGCGAGGCGAATGCTCTCTGTGTAATCTGCAACCTGAGAAGGACGCTCCATGGCGTGAAACACTCTCCAAAGATGTCTATTGCCCTGCGTAGAGGACAGGCGGGCACACCATGCAGCCCAGCGTTGCCTGCCTAGCCGCTTTGCATAGCGCCGCGCCCGTGCGGTAGCGCGGTGAAGAGTAGGAAGAGCCGAAGGGTCATCGGGGTGACGAGTAGCGTAAAGATCCGCCTGGCGACGAAGAGACCACAGATTCAAGAGATGTATGTCCGGGTTTGGGTCGTCTTCATTTACAGTAGTGGTAATAGTGTGAGTAGCGAGAACAGCAGATAGAGTAGACAATGCTGAAGAGGGGTTGAATGTAGATAAATGATTGTCTGCGCGTACAGAATCCCATGATGTTATTCGTACAGTGCGGCGTATTTTCCGTAGACGCGTAGGCGTGAGGGAGATAAAAATAGGGCTGTGATCGCTACCCCAAGTATCAGAATCAACAGCCCAACGAGGGTAATCGGCGCCTAACCACCAAGTCAAATCAGGTGAATTCGGGCCACCTCGTGGGCGGGTAGAAGTATTCGGGTGGTTTAAAAGTTGAAAGGAATGATCTGAAAAGCTCCCTTGGATGTGTGAACCCCTTGAGGAATCCGATGGGTAACCCCACGCAGTGTGTGCGCCGTTGAATTCACCACCAACTAGAATAGGGATACCCGAGTTGGTAGAACGTAGAAAACGAACCCATCCCAGATTGGGAGATGCGGAGCCAGGACGACTATAAAAAGAAACTAGAATAAGGGGTGTGCGTGCAGGTTTTACGAGAAGGGCGACAACCTCTTGACGTGTGTTGCACCACCGTGAAAGGTCGAGCGGTGTGTGCGGAACTGAACTGTGAATATAAATTGCAGATTTACCTGGGCTGAGGGAGTAGGCGGTGCAACGGCGATCAGGGATAGATGGTGAATGGTATGCGCAGAAACCTGAAAGGCATGGGAGTGCATTATGCTCTTGCAGTAGGAACGCCCATGCCCCCAGGTTTCCGTCGCGAAGGTGGATGTTCACTTCAGAGGCCTTATTAGCGAAACCTCGACAGTTCCACTGCACCACCACCGATGATGATGCGATATCCATGACGAGGCCGAAGAGCTTCCACGATGAGGGATGTCACCTGCTTCATGAGCGCTAATGTCTTATCCACTGTCGGGGTAGTCACGGCTAACAGGTGGTCGGCACCTGATTGTGGCCCAGTGCTTACCCTAGGTGATTCCTCTGATGATTGCTCCCGAGTTATGAGAATTCTTCGAGAGGATTGAGAACGACGCTGTTCCCAGCGCTGGGTGAGTTCGTCTAGTCGGCGGTGAGCCTCCGCGATTGCATTGTCTAAAGCTGTGTCTTCATCTGTGGTATCCACATGTGATGGATGCACTGGACGTTTGGGCGTACCATTTGATCCGGGAAGGTGAGCCGCTTGTGCATATGTACGCTGGCGAGGAGACGTATGGTGAGCAGCTGGCTCAGATAAAGGAAGTGCAGGGAAGTCGTTGTCGTCACATGCGAGAGCTGCAAAGCGATTACTTGTAGGAACATCCATTTTTGCAGGCGACTTGTGAAACTTCTTCGCTTGCTTCTTCTTTGGACAAGCGGGGGAGCGAATGTCATGGTCCGGCGATTCGCACAGGGCACAATGAGCTGTTGGTTCATTCATGTCGGCCACAGCTGCTGGATTAGGGCAGGTATTTTGCATATGTCCTTCTTTGTGGCAGTGATAGCAAAAACTACGACGAGGTCGGAAGGGCTGTGGTTTGACGATCGCACCGTAGTAGGTAAGGTACTTCGGGAGAGTCAACGGGCCTTGCAGGATGAGCAGGTATGAGCCCCGGCGACCCATAGGCCGTGCTTGCAGCACAACATGAGTTGAGCAGCGAATATTTGCGCGCACCTCCTCGGGAGGGCTCGTGCTGTCGACATGATAAACCATGCATCGGAGTGTATCAGGACCAGATGCAAAATATATTTGCACCGGGACATGCTTGCTGTCGTCCAGGGGGATCCGCGTAACTGCGCAAAGTTTCTGGGCGTCCATCAAGGATGACAAGTTTACCGTGATGGTGTTCGATGGGCGATGGACGACAAACCCGCAGTAGTTCGAAGAGCCAAGGGCATGGTCAATTGTGGCTTGAACATTCCGGGCAGGGATGGCAGTCATATCAAAGCGCAATGTAGGCTTGATGGTAACGCGGAACGAGTTCGCAGCAGGCGGAAGAGAGCCTTGACTCACGGGAGGCATCTGTGGAGGAGGCTCAGACGCTGGTGACGGCCCTTGGTGGGAATACTGAGCTGGCGCGACGGGCACAGTTTCTTGAGGGAGTGCCACGGGCACGGAGGCGGTAGAGCAGTCCATGTCACAGGCCAAAGTCGTAGCATCGGAAGACGGCGCAGGCTGGAGGCCCAGAGGCGCTGACGATTGCGTGGACGTGGAGGCTGCGTCAGGTGGCAACACAGCGGGCATCCGCGTAGCCGTCGTCGACAACGCAGAATCCATGCAGACGCGTAGCGCGGCCTCGCTCGGCAGCGCCGAGCTAAGCCTAGCTTGCCCCTGAGGGTTCCGGTTGGGTTTTCTCACTTGAGAATGCGCCCGCCGTGCCGGGAATTTCTCCGCAGGGGCGTCGTCAGCATTCGGTCTCACGGAGGGCACTGTCCGACCCACGCCACACACGAGAAGACAGCGAAAAGCGAAAACACAGACCTAGAAGCAGACACGTATCCTTGAATAACTCCTGCGTATTCGAATAACGAATGCGTACTTGAATAACGCCTGCGTGTAGCTGGCACGGAAGGCCGCCTGGACGCAGAGGGACCCCCTAACACTTAAGGTGGCGAGCAGTAACCAAAACCGGCCCAGGGGATTGTTCGCCGCCAATGCACGTTTGGTACAGCGCCGTATGCAAAGTATGCAGTTCACGGGTTCGGATACCACTTGCGGTATATAGTTGTTTATTATTCTACTCTATAATCATTTATCTTTCAGACAGTAAATGACTGCACTACTGATTTTCCATTCATAATCATTAGAAATGAAAAGAAATAAACATTACCCATGCTTTTTTTGGCTTATGTGACGACTGGCTTCCTTATTATGAGAGAGAAAGAGAGAGAAAACTTTTTCATCACAGTGTTAAGTGTCGAGGATATCCTGGGCCAGGGTCACCAAGGTCAACTGGTCTGTTAGCTGGTTCGAGGCTAGCCAAACCCTGCCATGCAAGGGGAGAAGGGTATGGAAATTGAGGAGACTAAATGGCAACGGGCAGGAGCGGAGGGTAAGTTCTGAATTCGTATTTATGTGATAATGAGCACATCATTTACCCACCCTTGTCTGCCGTGTGCATTTAAGGCCCGGTATGTCTTACTCGGCCGGTTTTCCGAACCGCTTATTTTGGGTTTTCTTCTTTATTTTGCGCTTATTTTGTCTTTTTATAGTTCATTTTGGAAGTCTCCACGTTGCGGAACTGTGGTATCTTTTAGCCTCATATCCATATCTTGGTGAAATCAGTAGCCTTGGTGCGTATTTGAGCCTAGGTTTTATTTGGCCTTCAGAACGCGTCTTTCAACGTCTCAGAGTCTGCTGCGAGAGTTTCTGTCCAGCCATTCATGAAATACGCCAGATGGAAACGCGCATGTATTCTGCACCTTACGGCTTTAATGCGTTTAACCCTAAAACAAAACAAAGAGTCGGACACTTAAACATTTCACCTTTGCACTACCTTTCGCAGGTGCTCTCCACTCAAACCATTGCAAAGGATATATTTGATTGAGGTAGTGGAGTTTCTGTTCAGATATCTGTCCACATTAGCGAGGCAAGAATACATGGGCCTCGATGAGTTCCATACATTTTCACCCTCTCCATTATCCGGACAGCAAGCTTCCACATTAACGAAGAGAAGATACATTGGAAAAGTCTGGTCCCCAGAAAAATTGTTCATAATTTGAGTCGTCTATATTGCGGGGGCTCATAATAACGGGGCATGACTGTACGGCAGTCTCCACACCTGCCTTTGATCGATAAACAGCGAGAAATAGCGAGGGAATGCGTGAAAAAGCTAACACTCACTTTTGTAGCGATAGCTACATTACGCTAGCACTTCGAACCTTCAGCGTGGCACCTCTTGACCTGCGTGGCTGCCCTTAGCAGCGTGGCGGCGCCGTGGCTGGTCACGTGGTGCGGAACAGCTGCCGACGGCATGGCGGCCGGCGAATCCGAATAGGGGGGGGGGGTGATGAAGAGGAGGAGAGAGTGAATCCACGTCCAGGGGCGAAGATGAAGAAGGAACGCCCAGCGAAACGGAGCGGCGAAAGACTGACTTTGCAATTCGACTGAGCGAGTTCCACTCGGCCAGCTGTGGCTACCGTGTCACTCCCGGTTTAACCAAAGCTATACCACAGCCATTTTTTTGTCTCTTCGACGTGTATGTTAACGAAACGCTCGGCTGCCATTCCTCTTGTGATCAGATCACACAGCAGCTTACACACGTGCCACACCTGTTGCTGCACGCTGCCAACAGCCGAGTGCTTTGCCCGCCATGCCGTTCACACGTAGTATACGCCGCTGACGTAGCCTATCCGGTTGCAATAAAAACCGCATAGCGCGCACCATGAATCTTTTCTGACAGACTGCATAGAAACTAGCTTTTTATCGAAAGACTGACCTTTGCCCATTTGTGATCAGCTTACTTGCTTAGCATCGCCAGATAACCCAGTGAACAGACATAAAGGAATATTACATCTGTACGGTCACTATAAGCAGGAATATAGCAGCAGACCAAGATAAGCTTTAAAAAAGTTTTGATAGCAAAGCAAGGAACGATATAAGTCCAGGCATTCTTTCTTCTTCCAGCACTCCGACAGCCGGAATGTTTTGCCTGAGGATTGTGCTTCTGCTACTTCCATTGGTCCTATGTGCCAAAAGACCACCTAACATTGTGTTCTTCCTAGCCGACGACCTGGTGAGCGAAGAGTTGAATATTTCTGCCTTACGAAGTTTACTTCAGAATTCGAAATTCCCATACCGAAAATCGCTTTGGATAACCACATAATAGCATAAAATCGGAACCATGCATGGTTGTTTTTACGTCTGCTTTGCTTCACTAAGTGTTCGAGCACATTTTCGTGAAATTTTAATATCCCGCTGCTCCTTCCGCATGCGGCACACACGTGTCCACATGGTACCAGACGGCGCGTTGTTTTTAGATCAGGCCTAACACAGCGCTATATTTGGCCATCAGATGTAGAATGATCGTTGTATTCCTCCTTTAAGGCAGATGAAAGTTCCCTAGGTAGCTGTAGAAATTAGTTTCATAAAGGCACTTATTTTTTTTTCGTTGCAGTGCAGCGTAACAATGCGTAATGGTTCATCAAATGAAACCCATGTAGCAAGGATGCTGTTTTTTTGACAAATATTATCCGCCAACACTGCCTCAGTGTCCGACTTAAGAGAGTTAGCTACAGGAGCTTCAAGTGCTTAAGTTGGTGTGCTCAGCAAACGCGAAGACCCAATCCAAACATCCGTGGATGTTTCTATTCCGGAAATATCGCTTCTAAGATACAAGCAGTGCCATCTACTTCATGGAATTTTGAACCATTTACAGCCACATTTGCTATATACGGTACATTTCCTCGTTATATTCGTTAATAAATTTTATTAACATGTGCATCACAATACGACGAATTGTTTGACACCATCCGGAACACCCTGCCACAAATGGTTCGGCCCGAATGGCCGTCGGAAGGTCCTCGGAATGCACGGTTTGGGGGCTGGACTTCAACGTCGAATGTCCGCACGCGCCGAGGATGGCGGCCGGGTCTTCCCGAACACACCCCATTCTTCGGACTAAGACATCCCGGGGAGTATGCCGGGTACGGCGGCGACTGCGTGGTGTGACTCCGCTTGCTTCGCTGCCCGGAGCCAGAAGTTCGGCGGCAGGGCGCGACGGAACTTCCCGCGCGCCTCCCTCGGGAGACGACGAGAGCGCCGCTCGTGACGCGGGCCGTATCCCGAAGGGACTCTCGCCACTCCTCCCGTCGCCGCTTCCGCTCTGAGGGAGCTTAAACCCTTCGCCCGGCCCGCGCTGTCCCGACGCGTGGCGGGGTGGTGGTCGGTAGCGTCGGGACGGTCGGGAAAAAGGGTTTCACAATAATTGGTTTTTGGTAGAAAGGAAATGGCGCAGTATCTGTCTCATATATCGTTGGACACCTGAACCGCGCCGTAAGGGAAGGGATAAAGGAGGGAGTGAAAGAAGAGAGGAACAAATAGGTCCGTAGTGGAGGGCTCCGGAATAATTTCGACCACCTGGGGATCTTTAACGTGCACTGACATCGCACAGCACACGGGCGCCTTAGCGTTTTTGCTCCATAAAAACGCAGCCGCCGCGGTCGGGTTCGAACCCGGGAACTCCGGATCAGTAGTCGAGCGCCCTAACCACTGAGCCACCGCGGCGGGGCAATTCGTATACATATTTCAACCATTGTGACACTTTGCGCAAGATTTTGTGCATTCCTACAAACAACAAAAATAACTTCAGGTGGTTTCAGTTGCAAACTTGAGTGAATGGCTTTCTCGAGGCCTTCATGAGTAGCGTAATTAGCCCTCCTTCCTCCCCCCCCCCCCCAGAAAAAAATGCTCTAAAGAGAAACTATAGGCTCCGACGAATCTATCCGTACGCTCAATGGTGATCTCGGTCTTTCGTAGGGATGGTGCGACGTGAGCTTCCATGGCTGCCCTCAGATCCCCACGCCCAACCTGGACGCCCTGGCCGCGGACGGCATCATACTCAACAGCTACTACGCCCAGCCAGCCTGCACACCTTCGAGGGCGGCTCTCCTGACGGGAATTTACCCGTTGCGCATAGGTGCTCTTTACGCAGACTAATCCTGGGCAATAGCCCTGCATGCCTACCGTGTCAGTGCAGAAAGAGAAGGTTAGGCGTGGTTCAAGGTATTGGTGCAAGGCGCATTGCTTGCATCATGAAAGCAGCTTCGAAAGATAGATGGTGCGGATGGGGCACATATTACCTCTTCACAGCCCATCTGGTTGGTTTTGGCGCCGGTGGTCGCCTTAAATTTGCTGGGCAGTGGTGTTGCGCTTGCCTAAAGGAGGGGAAATGCGTCAAGAGTGAATCGCCTTAGGCTGACGAAGCTATATAAATAAGATATTCTGCGTCTGCAAGCTACAACATCTCGCAAGCTCTTTTGCGTTAGCCAATTAAAAAAAAAACAAGATGTGCTGTATCACGCGTACTTGGCTGGTCACGTAAACTGCGTCGCTTCTGCTATATTACGGCGTCAGCGGCTTATAAAATAGATTAATCTTTCTGCAGACACATTTTGTAGTTACTTCCCGGCAGCCTAGCTTGAGGACTACGCATAGGAATGAAGAATAGTGAGAAAAGGAGTAATTATAAACCGGTCACGATTAAAACTGTTACGACGGAACATTTGTACCATAACTGTAGAATAAAATATTCACAGGTTACTACGAAGTTACTAAACTGCGTTGTATCTCTGCCTCTTTCGTTTAGGTATGGAAGGCCTCGCAGCGGACGTAGCTGAACCCTGGGGATTACCATTGAACGTGCGCATTTTGCCTCAGTATCTGCACGAACTTGGCTACGAATCTCATCTCATCGGAAAGGTGCGTCTGTCTGAGGCGTCTTCTCATGAGTACCAGGTTAACTTCCTGTTTGCTACGGTACATGCGATACCGAGCATATTACCCAATCGCAGCCACTCTATCGCTTCCGTGATGGCGCCTGTTCTCCTATGACCGCCTCCGGTGTGTATGCTTCGATGTGCACTAACTGATCGCTCCGACATTTGGCGGTCGAAACAGTGCGTAGCACTTACAGGATGCTATTGTAAATTTTCACGACACTAGATGGGGCACTTACGGAGGACTACTGCCGAAGTTGGCCTATGTGCGACCACGCTTGTTTTAAAATCCGTTGAATAACTCTAGCTTTTTTGTTAATGGAGACAATCTCTTGTGAGCCAGTCTCATATCTTTATGTGTAAGTAAATAAGCGAGAAACTAGGAATAGATTGGGTAAAGCAGAAGTTTGGGCGTGTGGGTACGTGTTCATTATTGCTCACAGCGCACCTATAAACGGGACGAAAGACGCCACAGCGATGAGTTAACACGCGAGGTAATGGAGGCCTTCTACAATCATCACACAGGCATGATGTGTATCAGCAGCCCTTCCGTTGCACGGTCTGAGAGGGAATCCAAATATCTTTCCTACCACATGTCTTTTAGACAACTTTCTCGTTATGATAATTTCTTTCGTATCTTATATATAGGTGTTTCGTTCTTCAATTGATAGTCAGCGCATGTACGTGTTATACCTTAGTCTTTTGTCCCGTCATTGGTGCGCTGTGGGCAGAAATGAAGGAAAAGATTACGGTCTGGAGTATGCAAGCGGCCGTCGTAAAAGCGGTCTGTTCATGGTAGTCCTCTGCTTTCAAGATAATTTAAAACGAATGACATCGACGATGAACAATCCTAGAACACCAGGCAGGCAAGGACCAGTGATTTCCAGTCGGTCAGGCTACTTCACAGGACACAAGCTAGAAACTGCAAAAGTTTTCCAGTCACTGTCGCTTAAGATGTAGGGATAGAGCTGCGCGCTTTTGCAATTCACGGCTCATTATTGTTATTAGTTCGCGATACCACCGCAGCATAGCGTTGATTTCGCAAAAGTCGTCACTACAGCGTATGGAACTATTCTTGCAGAGTTGCCAAAGCTACAGGCCCTCTTAAGCAATCAGGGAAGCCATCGCAGAATTGCACAGTGAATCTCAGTGGCGCGCCATAAAACTGCAGCGTTGCTCACAAGAAGGTAGCGTGCATTACACGCAGCCATTTAAAATGTAATGAAGAGTTGTAGCATGCGTATACACCGCTACTGCAGTTAACTATTCATACGAGTCAACTACGTAAGATGGAGCCGTGGAGCCATAGGTGTAGGTGGAGGGCTAAAGTACTCTATTGATTGAGAGATCTCGACAGGAAGTTCCTTCCTTAAAATAGCGATTGATTAAGCACTCAAACGATTTTGGGCATGGAGTACCAGGGCGCACTCCAGTTGGTCCGACGCAAGCCAGGTACTCCAAACAGAAAGGGGATGGGGAGAGAAGGGAGTTGTTAGGGCTACCCGGCACTAAAAGAGACATGGCTTCAGATTGGCACAGGGTTGGGGGCATTTCGGGTGGGAGGGCTCAGACGTACCACAGGCGGAATAGGTGCGGGTGAGCTGGGGTGTGAAGGGTGTTGGTGCGAAAGTTGCGGAGGATGCCAGTCTGGGCGACGCTGAGATGTTGATGGGGTTTCGGGAGTTTCTGATAAGAGCAACGGAGCTGTGTAGTGCGTCTTGACAACGCTATTGAAGAGCGCCGTGAAGTTCAGAAGCTACAAATCTTTATTTTGTCGAGTATGGAGTAGAAAACTACATATATTTCGTCTTCGCACCCCTCCCTTCTTTCGGTGCGATCAGCCGGCGCGCATGCCTCCGGCTTCTATTTTCGCCGAACAAGTGAAAGCACGGTAAAACAGGTTAGGAAATTCTGACAAGGACCGGTGTCGTAGTTTGGAACAGTGCATATTTACGCCCCAGTTCGCGTTTGGCAATCACTGAAGGAGGAGTGTTTTCGATCTTGACTACACATCAGTCTTCAGTGCTCACGACTGAATTACTCCGATGGTAGTCTCGAGCATGCAGTGATGTTATCGTAATTACATTGCCCCTAATTGTTTCTCACTTTGGGCATCAGGACCGACAGGCTTGATTGTTTCAGTGTCACAGAAATGCGAAAGGATAAACGTGCAAAATTAATTTGCATAAAAAAATCACTATGCGCCTTCTGCGCACGCTCAGTGGTATGAAAAGGGCAATATGGGCCCCCTCCCTGCTCCGCCCATACCACTACACGTTTGCAGGAGGGATCTGGTAAACCAGTTTACGTCTACGCTAATGCGTCTCCGCTATGCCAAAAGTCTTTATTACGTACGTCCTGCTTCCGTATTGTGGGGTGTAGTCTGTGTCGGCATGTTGCTGGTGTTGACAGCTGAGTTAAGCGGCGTGGTGCAATTTTTTTTTCTCATTCAGAATGATGAAAGGGTGACTTTCACTTCTTGTGCGCAGTGGAACCTTGGATACTACACAGAGGATGTTACGCCATCACGACGAGGCTTCGACAGCTTTTACGGCTTCTACAACGGAGAAGAAGACTACTACACCCACACCATTACATACGTACGTTCAAATATGCCCTTTGCTATGAGCATTTACACGGCATGGATTATTCTACAAGAAGAAAGCGCCCGGAGTATGTAAGCACTTCACAGCCGTAGCCTTTACCGCTTAGCCTTATATAGCGCATAGCCTCTAGCGCAGAGTACAGTATTTGTCGAAGCTAAACATGAAAGTGCAGACAAGGAATGTAGCCATCCCTTTGAGTGCCTTGCACTGAATCTCTTCCTCTTGCTATGTAGCACTGCTATACATGAAGTCACGACTGCGGTTATGAAAAGCGATCAAGGCTCCGCGTGAGTCCAGACGGCGGACGCTTCCGCCCGTTGAGCTCAAAGGCCAGATTCTTCCCAGTCACACTATGGCTGTCTGAAACCATGTCAGAATAGTTTCGTTATATCTTGACATTTCCCGTTTTAGCCCGAAAGTACTACTTGACTAGCAATTCTGAAAAAAGTCGATGGGTCTCTGAAGCGTCGACCATTGACCTTTGAGATGAAATGATTGGATACGGTGTAGCTAAGGGAAGGTCACATGGTACGAAACTTTAAAGAAACTGACTTGGAGGTCAATATAAGGCAATTTCTGGGCAATAGTCACGTGAATTATAAGGACATGTTAGGTAGTGTTCAGATAATGGTCATGCTAATTAGACAAAAGTGCTTTTGCACGTTGTGCTCGGTTGAACATGGTAAAACGAGTCATTTTTCTCGATCTGTAGAATGTTTGAGAAATATAGCGCTCCCACTTCAGATGTGTGCAACATTTTTGTTTTAGAAGCATGCGAAGCCGTGTAAAATTTCCACTGCCCCTGACGGACGCGCTGCACTCATTGCGTGTTCTGAGCGCGTCCGTGGACTGGCACTGGCGGCAGAATCGGCACGCGGGATTTGCAAGCAGTTTCTCAGCTTCGCGAGGGTGAGACCGTGCAGGTATCAGCTTCTACGCGAGAGAGGGTATGGGCAGAGCTCTTTTATCGTACCAGTTGGGAAACTCTGCATCGCAACCTGACCAGTCACTGCGGCCACTCTGGGGAGGTTAGCCGATGGTCGCGCCGCCTGTGGGCAGGGCTGTCGATTAACTAACGTTAACGTCGTGCACTCGAGTCTTGAGCAGTGCTGTGCAGTTTGTCGGAACGCCGCAAGTTGCGTGACAGTGATTTAACCTCCGAATTTTGGCAGAATTAGATGGCGGAACTTTAATGCATTGCCGAAGGGGCGTTTAGGATGTGTAAACTAGGGTAACCGCTAGGTGGGCAGAAAATTCACCCAGCAGCAATTAGGACCACCTGTCCGTTCTTCGGGGAGGCGGCCACACTATATCGCACCTTGGGGGGGCTGCAAACGCAATGCGTCAGTCCCTAATAGATACCCATCAGAGGAGCATTGGGAGAAGGACTTGTCCAGCTCAAGCCTGGAAGAACCGCAAAGCTTGGTGGAGCGGGCGAGAGCTGCTGCAGTCTGCATAGTAATCCTCGACTAGGGGTTCCACCCAGGCGCCAGAAAAGGCTTAGCTCGACTCCATAAAATTTTTAATGCGACAGCTGTAAGGAGCCAGTGTTGCAGAATAGGCAGCGCCGTCGTCGGTGTTGAAGTCAGCGTCGTAGACTGTGAGCGACCAATTCGCTTAAAACGCGCAGAAAACCCACTGAGGTGTCGTGAGCTTTTGACGTCATAACAACCTGACCACCGGATTGTGAGCCAACTGCTCACCGTGAGAGGTGGCGGTTAATTTAATGATCGGCCGCGAGAGGTTGCTCGGGAGGACCAACCCGGGTCGCACAAGCCCCACCGATGACCGCAGCTGCCATCGCAGGGCAGTGATGCATCGCTTAACCGCTGCACCACGGCGCCAGGAATGGTGTGAGGACTACCAGGGATCTATGCATGTGAAGTAGAAAATAACCAATTCCGCATATATGGGCATTAACTCACTACGCTGTGGCGTCATACCCTTAAGGCGAAGCTGAAGTTACCCTTGCAATTCTTTAGTGTGCAAGCACTAATCCGATTGGCACCAACTCCGAGCAGAATCGTCCGTTGTGTGTTCGCGCTGTGTGTTCTCACTGTCTGTTCGCCTAGCTTGAGCGCTTCATTGTTGTTGTTACCCTCACACAATGGCACATGCTGTGCGGTGCTGCCCGCTCTTCGTCGTCTTCTGCGCGGCAATAATCTGGCGGTTCTGACAGGAGCAAGAATGTCTCTATCGTGTACGCAGCTGGCCTAGTGCGAGTGCTCCGTCCCGCAGCACTGCACGCTCAGTATCCTCGTCTTCTACTTAGAAAAAAATCCGTGCTCTCGCTCCGATTCGAATGTATAGTAAATATTCTGAGTACTTTTTTGTTCAGTGAAGAAAGCGATACTTCAATGTTACCTTGCCACATCCGCGGAGAACAGCCTCAGGAGTGGTGCATTTTCACCGACTGTAAACCTGCGCTACACATTTTAGGATGCTTCCTACGCCACACAGCCTACCAAGCTCTGGCTCTTGATATCATTAGTCTCGTATCATTTGCTCAGGGAAATGGCCACCGTATAGTGTTTCAGTGGATCCTCGGACACTGCGGACTCGATGGAAATGAGACCGCCGACGCTCAAGCAAGGAGCGCCTTCAGCAGTGGCCTGCGTACAGCTGTACCGTTCTCTATAGTGAACACAACTTGTCTCCTTTCGGAATTGATGAGCAGGGCGACGGCTAGGTACTGGGCCCTGCCAGACACCCGCCACATCCGCCTTAAACGGCTAGATTCGACGATGACCTTTTCAGTTCCTCGCGGAATACCTCGCCCTATTGCATACGTTATCCGTAGACTACGTTTAAACGTGGCATTCACGCGCAAATACTTGCCCTTAATAGGACAAGCGGACTCCCCGCAATGTACCACATGTGGCGTGCTAGAGACTATAGAACATGTTTTTGTGGCGTGTCCAGCGTATGCACGTGAAAGACTCATGCGCTCATCTGCTCTGAAGCCTATGAACACATCGCTACTCTCTGAGGATTTGATCCTCGGCGCTTGGCCAGATAGTTTTAGAACTGTAAAGGCAACGCGAGCGCTCTCACGCTTTTTGAGCGACACGGACCTTGTCTCACGTTTGTGATGTCAGAAAGTGTGCCTTTTTTTTAAGTAGTTTTTCATCTGCCTCCTCCCATCATCATCGTCCCCCATCGTGACCTTCTTTTATCTCCTCTTCCCGTCCCCCAGAGCAGAGTAGCAGGCCAGATATTTATTTTTCAGGCCAACCTCTCTGTTTTTCCTATCAATAAACCCTCTCTCTCTCTCTCAATGTTACCTTTACTCATATTTCAGGAAAACCACACGGGTCTTGATTTTTGGCTGAACACTGAGCCACTGTGGCCGGCAAGCGGAAAATATTCCACCACGTTGTACACGGAAAGAGCGCAGTACCTCATCGCCAACAGAAATAAGTCAAAGGTATTGTTATAAGTATTAGTCTCATTTTAATATTGCCGCCAGGTGTCCCCGGGCGGCGCCTAGAGGACAAATAAGTGAGAGACGCGCGTGCTCTTGCAGCTGGGATACTGCTTCACTGCTTGCGGCCTGTGCCTAGCCCTTTTGGTTCCGAAACCTATTTGTGACAATATCTAGCATCAAATTTTCAATGAAACACATTTATGGAATGCATAAGATTATACGAGTTACAATGAATCCCTCTCGCAGCCGCTGTTTCTGCTGCTCAGCCATCAGGCACCACACGGTGCGGAAGCGTATGCCCCCTTCCAGGCGCCGCAGGAGAATATCGACAAGTTTCCCTACATAGGAGAGGAGAACAGAACGATATATGCAGGTAAAGGCAATCTTCTGTTTCCTGAATGACGCGCTGGTTGCTGCCACATGTTTCCTGTGTTGCCCAACATCTTAGTAAACCGGTGCTTTATTTGTTAAAGTGTCCCTGACCTCATGTGTTTATCGTAGACTGGGTGGTTATGTTCGTATCTGCAAAACGTTAAAGCCTTGTGTGTTACAAAAATGGCAAAAATTCTAAATACAGGCCCGTTTGCGCTGCCTCTCGGCATTAGAAATCTTTGATGTGAAATGTACTTTTTCAGCTTAACGCGATTCGCAATCCGATATTATGTTCAGCGCGATTAGATGATAGATGAAAACGCGTACCTCAGTGCCACTCTTCAGAGAACGATAACAACGAAGCTTGCCGAGGATACGCCCGTGGAGATAATTGCGCTATGGTTGCTATGGTGACAACACAGGAGAGGTGCTGAGGTTCAACTAAACTATGCTTGAACTAACGTTGGTTTTAATGAAAATAAGCATATATCTGCTTTAAGCAATCGCAAAATTAAAATACAAAGTAACCGCCAAAAGAAATAAACAGATACATCATGAGCGTGTAGGTGTCCTGATGCTGCAGACCATAGCAATGTAAAATACACTAAGTTGAAAAGATGTCAGGGGGATAGACGGCTGGCTGACGCCCTTGCCCTCGTGCAGTTGTATTAGTAGCAGTAAAACATTCCTACTACTATACGAGGGCTAGTGCATTCAACAGCCATGTATAGCTCTCGTAAGTAACCATCTGGAAACTGATGGGTCTATCGATGCCTTTCATACCGTATGCCATGACGAGACGAGTGTCTACGAGCCGACAGTGGCCGTGACATGTCAGTCATAAAGTTATCATTCTGTTACATTCCTACCATATGCAGTATACTGACAACACGTGTATGTTTAGTTTTTCTTTCCGCAATTATTTTAAATAGTTGCAGTGGCGGCTTTGGTTCATAACTTGGGTGCTTTGGAAAGTGCGATAGCGCAGCAAGTCGGCTAACACGCCCAT
The DNA here is from genome assembly GCF_052857255.1 of Amblyomma americanum. Classification (NCBI taxonomy): domain Eukaryota; kingdom Metazoa; phylum Arthropoda; class Arachnida; order Ixodida; family Ixodidae; genus Amblyomma; species Amblyomma americanum. The sequence continues at coordinate 183,192,893 of NC_135499.1, forward strand.
ATATATATATGTGTATCTGGCGACCATCCTTGAGCGTGAACCGTGTGACGTCACATATCAGTATATATGTACGGCCGCTCAGAATAAAGACGATTCATTTCCCTGGCGTGGCTTGGTCCTGATGTTATAACAAAGCAAGATGGCCATCGCTAAAATTTAAGGCACTTCAGCGCCATTAGAGGTAGCGCCCCTAGCGGTCTTGCTCCGCACTAAATAGAGAGGTGAACGTCTGCTCTGGACGCTCCAGCGACACACCCGGGAGCCACCACGACGTTTAAGCCTGCTTAGTAATGTGTTTGCAAGCCTACAACATGGTTTAAGTCACGAATGTCACAAGGAATGGGAAGAGGTTATGTGTGAGTTTGGCGTAATCAGTCGTACTTCCTGATAAAAATGATCTCAAAACTCTTAAACAGCTGTTTTTTGCATGAGTGGCATTAGGTATAATTGAACAGAACTGATGCGCGTGGTCTTCGTTGCAAAAAGAGCCCGATTCCAAATGTTCCCGGCTCAGGGAGCTTCCTTTAGAATTCGCGCTCGTCGTTTAACGTGCCTAAGTGTCCTCGTGGTTCAAACTAAATTCTCCGGCTGAGTGATCGAAATTACAAGACACCATTCACGCCAGCGTGCACTGACTGTATATTGCAGGGATGGTGGACGCGCTGGACCAGTCCGTAGGCAAGGTATTTCAAACGCTAAGCGATGCCGGCATGCTGGACAATGTGGTCATCGTCTTCGGCAGCGACAACGGTGGTGCCCCCTTCGGCGCCCACGCCTCGCGCAGCTTCAACTGGCCACTGCGCGGCGCTAAGGGCGCACTCTGGGAAGGAGCCACGAGGTCGGCCGCCTTCATCTGGAGTCCCCTGCTCAAGCGCAACCGCACAGTGTCCAACCAACTGATGCACATCACGGACTGGTTGCCCACGCTATACTCAATAGGCGGTGGGTGCACAAGTTTTTGCCACAAAAATTGCCTCAGAAATATGACGTCAACGTTTAGGCATGCAGTGCTGAAGTAGACGGTGTTAGGGTGGTTTTTAAGGGGAGGACAATGAGTGTGATTGGGTTACTCGTATGTTATGGTAGAAGCTCGGAGAAGCTACGAAAAAAACACTTGCCACCCCCAGTATACTCTTGCTGATGACCTGGACAGCACCAGTCTTGGAAGAACGATGCTAAGAGAATCTAAAATCTTAAGAAGAGAGAACTAAATACTTGAGAAATTGCAGACCGACCACTTAACTGCTCGTTGTTTACACGGCATTTACTAAAATAATCCCTAATCAAATTATATCAACCTTAGGTCTCAGTCAACGAAAGGACCAGGCGACCTTAGGGAAGGGCACTCAACAATACGTAAAATCCATTCCATCAGTGAAGTAACAGAGTAAAGCGAAGAATGTAATCACCCTCCACATAGCCTTCATAAATTACGAGAAAGCATTCGACTCTGTCGAAACATGAGCAGTCATGCAGGTCATGAAGCACATAACCTAGAATTTATTTTAGCAACATCGGTCAACATGACGAGTAGGGATAAATAGTTAGACATACAGATAAGAAAATACCCGTAAGAGGTGGCTGAAAGGTAGTGAAAATAATGCTTGCAGATCACATTATGTTGCTCGCACTCGCGATATGGAAATGAAGATATTTCAGTAGCCCAAAGCGATACAAGCTAGTAGCTGCAGCACTCTGGGACGCGAACACCGTCTCGCAGGATTATATCAGACGGTTGTGAAAATTACAGAACCGGAGCAAACAGCCTTACACAGAGACTCGATGAGCGTACTACTGCGGCAAGAAGTGAGCGAAATGTCACTTAGATTATTGAATATTTTCACTACAGCCAGAATAATAGCCGGCGTAATATTCGTTGAAAGGGAGGATGTACCCCAGCCCGCATAGAATCTGCAGTGCCTGTGCCAAAATTATCCCTGGTAATTACCTTACCGAGCATCCAAAAATCGCCCGCAAAATTATGTGCTTCTCATTATTTTGTTGTCACACCAAAGCTTGACCTGCTAGAAAAGGTGATGGCTATCAAACGAAGCATGAATTTATGCAGAGGCAGAACACCTGATGCGCAAAATAAGTGTTCGTCACCTATATGCACAAAATTTAGCAGCAAGTAAAAACTTACCAAGGATGACAGTTCAATTTTTCTTGGCATCAACTGCGCGCTAAAAACTGAAGCTTATGACCAAATCTGTATGCCTTGTTTAAGGAGCGCAGTATGCGGGCACATTTTCCGACATTTGAAATACCTAGAGTCAGTTTTGCACGCTGGCCAAATCAGTGTATCATATTATATGGGTCCCAATACGCGAGTGAGAGGGAGACGATAGCCACTGTCTCTGGCCGTATGGACAACTGGTCAGTGGTTGACTGCGAATGTTACATGCCAGCCACTGCACTGAAATCCCACTACAATACTTTTATTTTACAGCGAGAGCTGTTAAAGTCATGTCCTGTGGTTGTAGCGTCGTGGTGGTATTGCTAGTCGGCGTAACCGCATGGTGGCAACCATAGGAACAGGGAGGAGATTATAGTTGAAGGAGGTAGGCATAGCGAGAGCGGAGGAATGCGTAACCGGAAGAAGAGACACACATACTAGCACTTGTGTGCATGTCTCTTCTTTCGTGCGCTGTCTCGTTTCTGTTGATTTATGTGCTATTATAGTATTTATGTACTATTTATGTACTATTATTGCCATACTCGTCTACGTGCCGACACCCATCCTGTATCTTTGGTCATTGATATCTATTAGACAACTTTTTTTTTCCGTCAATCTAATCTCCAGTGCTGAGCAGCACGATAAGGCAGTCTACGTTAGGCCAAATTTTCTTGTTTTTTCTGTTACCAGTTCATTCTCGGTTAAGTAGAGGCGCCCTCCCAGGTGGCGTCCACTGTGTAAACAGGAAAAAGTGGTTAATAGACACATTGACCGTACTGCGCTAACGACACTTTGGTCGCTGTCATAGCCTTGTAATGCGAAGGTAAGATAACCGCTGGTCCTCAAGGGTAACGGAGTGGATTCCAAAAGAGGGCAAGCGTAACAGGGGGCGCCAGAAGGTTAGGTTGGCGCATCAGATTAAGAAACTTGCAGGAATAGGGTGGGCGCAGCTGGCAAAGAACAGGGTTAATCAGAGAGTCATGGGAGAGGCCTTTGCCCTGCAGCGGGTGTAGTCAGGCTGATAATGATGATGATAGCCAGTTAAACGTCCGTGCTTTCGCGCACGCTTTGTCCCTGGGCTCACCCATGCATGGTATGCATTTTCAGGAGGCGACGTTGCGGATCTGGGTAAAATGGACGGAAAGGACATGTGGAAAAGCCTGTCTCAGGGGTTGCCCTCACCTCGCGTCGAGATGGTCTACAACTACGACGAGTGGATTTTGAATGCCTCGGGCATTCGGCATGACGACTACAAGTTGGTACTGGACGGCACCCGCCTGTACAACCTGCGCTATCCCGTACCGGGCGGCAATCGTCCGTACGACGACCTCGACAAGCTGCTCGCTCAGTCAAGGGCGGCGAAGACTCTACGGCGTTTCTACGGAACAAAGGACCTGAACTTACCCAAGGACTGGAGAAAGACAGCTACGCTGAAATGTGGAAAGGTCAAGGAGAACTTTTCAGAGATGGACTCTGTTTATCTGTTCGATGTTGTTAAGGATCCCTGCGAGCTGAACAACATTGCCACCTCTCATCCTAAGGTTAGTACGAATGCTTGTACTCTGTAACCGCTCATCAAAAAAAAAAACGCGCAAAAAGAGTAAACTACGCGGTGGGGATGGCTGCGACAAGCGACAAACTCAGCACAAGATGAGCCATTCAGAATTTCGCGCTCGCCTTTATGTCTCCGCCGTTGAGTGCAATTCTGAGTACAAGAATATATGCCCTGGTGAGAGACAACGGGAAGGGCGCTAGTTTATTAAACGGGCCTGTGGTTCGCGAGAATGCTGATAATGGCAGCAAGGGGAAGTCCGGAGAAGCAACGAGGCCCGCAGAAAGCCACGTTTTCGAACCGCGCGCTTCCGAAGCTTCGCAGTGCCGCTGGGCCAACTCAGGCATTCGTGCGTCGCTGTGCGTGACTCGGCACATTGACCTTCTACACTCGGCGACAGCTAGCGTTGGCAGTTAAGGAAAAGGTACAGGAGGGGAACGTCTGTAACTGTGCCACCCCGCCAATATTTCGGCCGTACGATGGCGGGACGGCCGCCTCGCATGTTGCTCGTTGGGTGGTTGCTCCGCTCTGTCCCTGTGGCGTTCCACTTAACATAGGAACACTACGTGATGATGATGATATTGTGGGATACCCGTTGTAGCGGGCGGTCACAGCATTTGTGTCCTAGAGTGAGTATTCGGAGAGGAAAAGGAGAAATTTAAGAAAAAAGAAAAACGACACGCACAAAACCAAGTGTCACAACGCGGGCTCATCGTGACTGCGTCTCCACCAGCGTAGTCATTGGAACCGAACACCGCTATGACTGTCGCGTCATCTGCCATCGTCGTTGCAGCCCGGTCTTCGTGATCATTATTAGCCTATAAAAAGATGGTCTTCGTGATGGATACAGCTTTCTTGGCTGCACCGCGCCCTCCTTCGTCTTCATCCTCTTCGACTGCATCAAATCACAACGCACGTGGGAAGGTGGCCTCATCTACGTGTGGAGGTTTATGATTTATCGGGGTTTAACGTCCCAAGGAGACTCAGGCCATGAGGAACGCCGTATTGGAGGGCTCTGGAAGTTTCGACCACCTGGGTTTCTTTAACGTGCACTGACATCGCACAGCGCACGGAGCACAAAGTGCTCCGGGAGCTCTTTTTGCTTTCCGCAGGCCCTGCAGATAGCGGCTTGCACGTCAGCGGGGCGATCGGAGTGGCGGCGGTTCACGTGTGTGCGCAGCGCACCGGCACGCGCCTCGAAGAGCAGACCGCTGCCCCCGCTTTTGTCGTACAGTGATTCCAGTACAATTTCCTGTTCGTGCGCGCGTTTACAGGAGAGGTGTCGCCTGCTTCTGGAGAGCGGATTGTCAATGAGCGGTTTCCGGCACTCGGCCTGCACTTTGCGGCTCTGTTTGCGCTCGCTTTTCCCGGTGGTCTCTTTAATGGATTGGGTGAAGAAACCGGATTTTCCGCACAGTCGTTGGGCACGAACACACAATTTCGTTCTGGTCCATTTAAAATTCAGGTACCGGAACACTCGGCGCAGCCGTTCCTCGAAAGCGTATTTGCTGCTGGCCTTCCGAGCGTCGAACGACGACCAGCCGAGGTCGCCCTGGATTGCCTCAACGGCGACTCGACCATGCCACACCAGGGCTGCTCGGCCAACTTCTTGTTGTCCTTGCTCTGGCGAGGCATGTGTAGAGGCTGACATACAGACGACTGCATTCGCAAAAGTTAGGCCCGTAACGTGCACGGCCTTCCACAGCTCACGAAGCACCACAAATCGCCTACACCCTCATAGACAACGTTTGCTCAGAATGCAGCAGGCGTGCTGAGAATATAATCGTTCGAGCTCTTCGGGTGCTGCGTACAGGTCTCCTTGGCGATTAAGGGTGACGCCTAGGTATCGGTATTCGGGGGTCTGTGGCATGGGATGTGCGCTCGGCAGATGCACCGTGTAGACGTTGGTCTACGAGCCCGCGAAACGCAACGCGCCGACTTTTTCGAGTTGAAGCATAGCCCCAACTGTTCTATATGATCGGCAGATAGTGAGATCAACTGCGCTTCAACTTCGGCTAAGAGCACGATGTCGTTCGCCAGCACAAGTCCCGGGAGAGTCCAGACTTCAGGGATTCTCTCTCGTGTGCACGGAATGGTGAAAGCCAACACTGGACTGACCGAAGCGGTGCTCGAGCTCTGCTGTGTAAAGCATGTACAGAACCGGCGACATCGGGCCTCCTATTTTTTAGTCCCATCTGCACATTTACAGGCGTAGATTGGGCATCGGCTGCAGTATAGGCTACGAAGCAGTCCGATTCACTCTGATGGCATTCCGATAGCTGCCATTCCATGAAGCAGTTGCTCGTGGGGGACACTATCGTAAGCCCTGCTTGCATCTAGGAAGCACGCCACAAGCCGCCGTGACCCCTTTCGAGAGGTTTCTACACACTGCGTGACCACGAAGATGTCCTCGAGGCGACAACCTTGCCAGAATCCACTGCTGCTGCTGCTGCTAGGAAGAAAGAAAAGGAAAGTGCACGGGCCTGCCTACTGGCTCAAGCCGAGCCACGCTCGCTGCTGCGTGCGGAAAGTAGGATAGTTAAATGATAGGAGAGGAAATGTAGAAAGAAAAGGCGCGCGCTAATATGCCCCAGGCCGATATCTATTCTGCAATTCTGATAGGGTATCCTTCGCCTCGGCCCATGCGACTATCCAGCTGGTACTGCTGGGGCCATCTCTGGAAGCGTTTTGCAACCGGATGTGCGCAACCAGAGTCCTTGCCTATCAAAATGTGGTAGTCAATGAAACCGGTTATTCCGGGACTTTATAAAGTTAAGCTTCGCAGCTGTGCTAGGAATGCACCTTAAGTAACAAATATTTAGACTATATTTTTACGTGGCGCTCAGCCGAAGAATGAGGCGAGATGACTGATGGCAGTGAGGGTTGATTTAATGGCCGCTGGCCTAGCGCGAGAGCTCCGTCCCACGCCACTGCCAGCTTCGTCTTCTTCGTCATAATATTATTTTTTAAGAGGCAACTATGAATTGCAACCAGAGACGATATCCTTGCGTAGAAAGAGGTGACGGGTTTGTGTTCTTCGCAGCATTGCCAGTAAAAGTTGTCGAGGAGTATAGCGCTGTCGTCGAGAACAGCGATATCTTCATTTCTGTTAGTGTTTGATTATAAGAAAGCTTGTCATCAATAAAAAAAGAAAACAAAATGCTGTGCAGGCGATGACGTGCTGCTAACTTCACTTAGACTGCAGAGAGCGAGAATGGCCTGGCCCTCTCGTTATCGCTGTCCTCTTGCAACCCAAGCGCCAGGCATTTCCATTCCGCCACTCCGGTGATCGGTCACGTAATTATCTGTGCCTCCCTATAGCTTTCCAACGTTTAGGAAGCGTGCAAGAGGCGGCAAAGTGCAAATCATGCCACCGAACAGTGAAATAGGTTAAAAGTACTGGCTAAAAAAGTGCCACAACGAGGTTGTGCTACAGACGCTACTATCGTAATTTCAACAGAATAATCGCGAAACTCTCTCTTTACTAGACTAATCTCATTTACCAGAGTCTTTCTCAAGTTAGACTTCAAATATAATTTGCTGAACACGTAAAAGGTATGGTAAACATGACTTACTGCATGGGCTAAAAGCCTGAATCTTTAATGTCTCAATGGTCTCACAACCGCGGAAGTATCAGCAGGCGATTGGTTGATTTTGGCACTCGGTATTGATTTGCAGTGTGAGGCATTGCATGTCCGCGCTCTTTCAGTGCCTCGACGCATTCAGAAGAGAGCCATAATTATCCGAATTTTAATTAGCCATGGATTCTAGTGATCAATAAACTTATTGTTTGCACTAGTACACACAACGTTGCCATCGCGAACGAGTTAAATGTGCGCATCGGACCTTTCTTTTGTTGTCGGAGCATAATTCGTTTTAAACAAAAGGAACTGGAAGGCACACGCAGAGCCGCGTAGGGATGAACCTGCGTATTTTCATTCTGGATAAGAATCCCATCAGTCTCACGAACTAGAGAAGATACATTTGTCCAAATCAGAACTAAGACAGAGCACCGTTTTATCTCTGGACAGCGGATGAGTTCACCAACATCGCTAACAAATAATGGGAGACAGAATGACACAAAACAAAGGTAAACCACTGTTGAGAGGGACTCTCAACCCTTGTTCAATTTTTTTTGTGCTATCGAGAATTCCATCTTCCCACTTTCTCTCTACCGGGGAGACAAAAATTTAGAGAAGTGAGCCCTTCCGAAAGGTCGACAAGCTGAGTGGAAAAGTCGTTAAACAAGGATTCCTTTTCCATTAGCAGCAGCATCCTAGTATTCCCTAAGAGAGTGAATGAATCCAGGCCTATTCTTAATATTGCTGTCCTGCAACTGACTAGATTTAGATGTACACTAGATGCATCCTAATATCCATTTGTCCTTCCGACAGATTGTGGAGGCCCTCAAGCAGCGCATTGCTTCTTACGCCGCCGTAGCGGTCCCGCCGCTGACAGCACCTAAGGATCCTGCCGGATTCCCCGAGTACCACAACGGAACCTGGGCGCCCTGGTTGGAGTCGCCACTTTGAGAGCGGCTTGTTGATATCACCAGATCAGAACTTGTATTTTCCTACCTCACTGACTGGCAGTCGTCAAGAATGGCGGGTTCACGTAGGATGCGTCGGCTAACATTTGTGCGCTAGCTGCTAAAATGTCACAACAATATGAGATTATAAATACAAGGCAGATTATTTTTCTCCGCCTTCATTTCGTAATAAAATAGCGCTTGGTGAAAAAAAACACACCCAATGGAAGACCGTAATACGGAATCTGTTTTGATTTTACTTTTTTACACTCCAACTCGGATATTGTGAGCGTTTTGTGTCGGTAAAATATAATGAAAATATATTGACGGAACTGTACCTTGTAAACTTGCCCCGACGAACGGAATACCATTCCCGCAACTGCTGGAGAAATAAACATTAAGAACAAAAGCTATTTACATAGTGTTTATGAGCGTGTTCAAATAGTGACGGTAATCTGCGTCTCATGATCATTTTTTTGTATTGAATGAACTTTCCATTCTGTGGATAAATACGTCCACAACTTTCTTTGCCTACATCTGGTCAGAATACCACAAATGTGTGCACGTTTACACGGATGGATCTGCGTCTCCAAATGCATCAACAGCAGCTTTCGCAATCACTGCACAACAGACGACCCGCAGATTCATTTCGGGACACAAGTCTACTTCAACCGCTGCAGAGCTTGTGGGCCTTCGGGAATCTATTCGCCACATCTGCGGAGAACCGCATCAGGAGTGGTGCATTTTCACCGACTGTAAACCTGCGCTACACATTTTAGGATGCTTCCTACGCCACACAGCCTACCAAGCTCTGGCTCTTGATATCATTAGTCTCGTATCATTTGCTCAGGGAAACGGCCACCGTATAGTGTTTCAGTGGATCCCCGGACACTGCGGACTCGATGGAAATGAGACCGCCGACGCTCAAGCAAGGAGAGCCTTCAGCAGTGGCCTGCGTACAGCTGTACCGTTCTCCATAGTGAACACAACTTGTCTCCTTTCGGAATTGATGAGGAGGGCGACGGCTGGAAAATAAATGGAATTGAATTGAAAAAAAAAAATAGGTACTGGGCCCTGCCAGACACCCGCCACATCCACCTTAAACGGCTAGATCCGACGATGACCTTTTCAGTTCCTCGCGGAATACCTCGCCCTATTGCATGCGTTATCCGTAGGCTACGTTTAAGCGTGGCATTCACGCGCAAATACTTGCACTTAATAGGACAAGCGGACTTCCCGGAATGTACCACATGTGGCGTGCTAGAGACTATAGAACATGTTTTAGTGGCGTGTCCAGCGTACGCACGTGAAAGACTCATACTCGCATCTGCTCTGAAGCCTATGGACACATCGCTCCTCTCTGAGGATTTGATCCTCGGCGCTTGGCCAGATAGTTTTAGAACTGTAAAGGCAACGCGAGCGCTCTCACGCTTTTTGAGCGACACGGACCTTGTCTCGCGTTTGTGATGTCCGAAAGTGTGCCTTGTTTTTTTTAAAGTAGTTTTTAATCTGCCTCCTCCCATCATCATCATCGTCCCCTATTGTGACCTTCTTTTATCTCCTCTTCCCGTACCCCAGAGCAGAGTAGCAGGCCAGATATTTATTTTTCAGGCCACCTCTCTGCCTTTCCTATCAATAAACCCTCTCTCTCTCCACAACTTTCTTGGTAAACATCGTTTACCACAGGAGGTGAAAAGTGTCACCCTTGCGATTTCGCTAAATAGCCAGTTTGGATCCACGCAGAGGAAAGCATAAATTTCGTGAAAGCCGTCATTTTTCAGCCGCTATATGTAGCTTTTCTGTTGCAAGCATGCACGAAACGCTTTTCTGGCTTTTGGAATTTCGCAGAAAAAAAAACTCTCAGCATGGTTACGACTGTGTAACGCGAAGTACAGCAATAGCTGTTTAGGCGTTCAGTTTTGGTGATTTATTGCTGACGCACTGATGTAGTGGTCACGTGATGCACACCTGCACTGGCAGGCGGCTGATACAAACAGACACCCCTAGGCTTATGCGACCCAGGTTGACCGTGATGCAAGGTCCATGATCCACCCGGTGGGTGAATGTCATAAACGCACCCACCGGTTACGCTGACGACGACGAGAAATCCAGGGACGGACGCCTAACAGCTATCGCTTTAAAAGATTGTAAAAGTGAGTGCAAAAAGAGCTGCTTACGACGACAATGGCAAAAAAAAAAGAAGCGAGATCTTGAGGTTGCAATTTTTACATGGTATTCATCGATACTTTCTACCACCGTTACAGGAGATTTGCACTTCTTGAAGGATAAGCTTTTTATTTGCGTGTTCAAATTTCCTGCAATTAAAAATTTGCGTTAAGAGGGCAACATTGAATCCGGGTTTAGAAACCAATCACCTCCGAGTTTTGTTTAAATTTACTTGAAATTCCTTTAGTACCTGGTAACTGAGAGTGACAATAAACTGCTGCATTATATTCTCATAAATTGAGAAATGAAATGCTAAACGCAGAAAATATTTCGCTCAGCTACCGTTACCGGGCGTTATCCTTTAAAAAAAGTAATGCTTAAAAAACTGAACGCATTTGGTAGCATTTCTGTGAGCACAGCGATAGAATATCACAGATAATTTGGAGGCTTCCTGTACAGCTTATCAGCCCCGGTTTTATTAGGTCCAGCGTTAATAAGCCCCCTGTATCACTTTCTGCTTCCAGGTGTCGTTACTGTAAGGAAAAAAAAATCGCTGAGAATTTAGCGTCTTTAGGCAAAATGCGAATTCGGCGCGGCAGCATTTCGGTTTTGACTTCGATTTCGGCCCGAGGCTCGGTTTTTAAAGTCAGAAAAGTCAAGAAGGCTCCTGACAAAGACCGGCGAAATGGGTGAGTGAGGGGCCTTAACGTAGAACACTAAAAGTGGAAGGGACACATAAGCTCCGCCCTACGAGCATAACACGATAGAGTTAATGGTTTTTTGCCCATATATGCGGGATTGGCCATTCCCTACATTGCATCCATAGTTCGCTAGGAGTCCTCATACCACTCCTGGCGCAGTGGTGCAGTAAAGCGATGAGCCACTACCCTGCGACTGCAGGTGCTGCCACCATTGGGGCTTATCGTGAGACAAAAGTTGCTCTTTCCGAGCAACCTCTCGGGTCCAATCATCAATCAAGCTACCACCTGCCACGGTCGCTGGTTTGCTTACAATCCGGTAGGCAGACAGTGGTGAAATCGGTGAGTGGGGGGTCTTGCCGCTAGCAAACTAAAAATATTCACTCCTGCCAGCCTGAACGTTCTGATGTGATTTTAATATTTATATACGGTTAGTGTCGTCTGAGATATATATTTCCTTATTAATTTCCTTTATATGAGTTTTATATCATCGCTTACTGCCCATAAAATTATTGTTTCTGTGTTTTAGAACAACGACTCACTGGAATCTGGGTCTCTATTGCTCGATTTGAAAACGTGCCTTTAACTGAGCAGTGTATCCTGCTGCGCTAGCTGTCTGCGTTCTGTCATTATGGAATGTGCAGCAGTGAACACACAGCTGCGCAGCTGTGTGCCATTTCCGTATAGGTCCTCGGTCTGCCAGCGTTGCGCATTCCATAATGACATAACTGGAACGGCAGTTAAGGCTTAGCTACAAACCGCAGTTGGCTCTGGTATGGCTAGACAATATTACTTTGTGGAGTTTATTTAGTCAGGATATTGTTACACCGAAGGTAACGTTCTCGTCTGTTTTGTGTATTGTGCTTTACGGCTGTAATTATCCTACGTGAAAAAGTCTGTCCACAAAGCATGTCCAGCATTTAGTTAATTGTTGCACTTGCGATGACTCAGACGAAGGCGCCATACTGCATCTTCGGTAAACATGCCCCGGAGTTTTCTCGAAGCCAGTGCCATGCGCAGGGGCCCACTGCATTGTAGCCCTATGGGCACCGGTGGATACGGGCACATACCTGTTGGGTTTAACGACGAAGCTATTATACAAAGCGCAAACAACTTCGATAAGAAGCTTCTTGAGGCGCATATGACTCCGTTTCCGTAAACTGCGTTACGAAATAAGGTTACGAAATAAACTGCGTTTTGAAAATAAAGCAATAAAGTTTTTCGAGGCGTTTTAACAGAAAGGTTCGCATATAAAAAGTGAAAAAAGATTCATGCCCCAGAAAAATGTTATTTCCTTCTGCAGAGAACCAAACGCGATTTGGCGAAATCGCAGAAGCGACGTTTTCATCGCTACTGAACTACTCCCCGCCCCCCCCCCCCCTTCAAAAAAAAAAAGAAAATAACAACGGTGTTTGTCTCAATACTAAGCGCCGTACCTTCTTGTTGAAAGATCTGCCTATCACATATAAGCAATTCACCGCAGACAAAAAGGGGCTATCGGAACTAGATTTAGCGATTGCTCACTTTGCTTCTACATTGCAATGCCCCATACGTGAAACAAGCACCTCTCTAGAGCATGAGAGAAGATGTCTTTAAGGCCGAAATATCAGAGGGGCTGCAGATTCCATAGTGCCGCGAGCCGCACTTGGACTCGGCAGTTTTGGCTGCCCCTGGCATAAGAGGCGATTTCTCAAGCCATTATTTCTCAAGATCATTATTTTAAAAACTGTCGGAGATACTTCGCTGCGATCTACGCATGTGGATTGCACAGCAAGGCGCACATTGTGCACGTTGTAGAGCTCAAAACTATGCAACAAATTAACAGAAGTTAACTAATCAACTTTTGATTTTTTATTTTAGTTTGAAAGATAATAAGCGAAACTGAAGGCCGTCAGCATCGAACAACAGAGAAGGTGGGCTCAGCTTTTAATTTTTCTTTATCAGGAATGTGGTATAAATATCGAAGGTTAAAAATACGCGTTTGGAAGCTTGTTGAGCTGGCTTTACCTCGTTGCATATTTATAAAAAGGTCTCGCTTAAATTTTGAATGCCGCAGATACAGATGTCATTCGGGCTTTCCCGTAGCAGCAGTGGCAGCGCAGCGGACTGCACGCTCTGAGCCTTCATTCCGTCTGTTTTGCAGTTATCAGAAGCAAGAAAGAAAGCCGTCATTGGGATCGTCGTCTCTACCGGCAGGTGGTGCGAAAAACGACCGAAGCTTCTGCGCAGTTGGGACTTTGACGCTACCAGGATCACCAGAGCGCATAAAAGGAACCGCCCGGCATAGCCACTCCTCATTTGGCAGCAGTGGCAGCGCAGCGGACTGCACGCTCTGAGCCTTCATTCCGTCTGTTTTGCAGGTTGGTTTGTCAGCCCTCTTTATTTTAGCACGCTGCGCGTGCGTTCGCTGTCACTGCTGCCCTTGAGTGTTTCAATATACATTGTGCGAAGTTACTTTGCTGTGCATTTCGTTCAAAATGAGCAAACAAATCAGCGATCTGAGGGAAGAACTGCGGCAGGAGATAAAGGCAGCCCGTGAAACAGTTGAACGGGATTTACGTGCCGATATGAGGGAACTGCGTGCGGAAGCGCGTGAAAATGAAAAAAGTATGACTCACATGAATGAAGTTTTTGAAGAGCTTAAGGAAGATTGCAGTGACGTCAAGGCAGAGAATGCTGCACTAAGAGAAGAAAACAATGCACTGCGTGCTGAGCTTGATGCCCTTAAGAAACGCCTAGCTGGCAAGGAATTCCGTCTGACACAGACAGAGCAATACTCGAGAAACAAAAACGTTGAAATTAAAGGCTTAGATGAAAAACTCGACGAGGACGTCACCAGCATTGTTTGTGATATTGGTGCGCTCGCTGGTGTGGCCATTGCCCCTGAGGACATTGAGGCTTGTCATCGCGTCCCGTCCAAGAATAAGCCCAGCTGCATTGTCGTTCAGTTCAGTCAGCGCCAAAAGAGGGATTCCTTACTCGAAAAAGCTAGAAAGCTGCGCCTTAAAAATTCCGACCTTGGCAACACTTCAGAATCCCCTGTGTTTGTTAATGAACACCTGTGCCCTGCTCTCAAGCTTCTTTTGGGAAATGCTGCTGCCAGAAAGCGTTCTTCTGGCTGGAAGTATGTCTGGTGCCGCAACGGAAAAATTTTCGCTAGAAAGTCAGATGGCTCTGACGCATTGGTCATCAAACAGGAAAGCGATCTTGAAAAGATGCAGTGAAAGTGTCCCTGTATCAGCTAGGACTTACAAAAAGGGGGAAAAAAGCAAACAAACAATGGAGCAGAACATGGAAACTAATGTTCGTTGGAGCGGCGCTGTTAGGTCTAAAAACGTTTCCTGTCAGGACGTTGAACGCGTGATGGTACCACTAATTCACAAAAAATGGAACGGTATACGGTGGAAGTTTTCAGACTTCCACACAACAGATTGCAACGAAGCTAACGTAGCACCAACGATTACGCTTCGAGCGGAAACCAGAAACCCGCCTTCATCGCCCTTTTGTAACATGTACACTATGTTTGCAGTTGATTACGACAGTGCACGTCTCTTTCTTTTGTGCCCGTGGGCGCTTGAAGTCACCTTTGGCAGACCTTTAAAAGTTAAACCACTGCCGATATTGCTTGCACAAAGCATTCTCAATGAGTCGTCATATGTTGGCGCAGGTTTCTGCGTACATTTGATATCGAACAATCTGAATGCCAGCCTGAATGAATGGTATGAATGGTGCGCAACAGCGCGAAGTTGTCTTTCCGCATATTTCAAGCGCTGGTCGATTCATAGCGTGTTGCCGAGATATAAATCTGTCCTAATTCTCTCACGATGGCTTCGTGTATGAGCGGCTTAGTTGACGCGACGGAGCTGGACGGCTGTGCATTGGGTGATTCTCGACAGTGTTTGAACTGCATTCATTTTAATCTGCGATCTGGCAGGAATAAGGATGGCGCTCTTGAGGTTTTCTTTAGCCAAGCCAATATTATATTTAATGTAGTGATGTTTTCATAAACCTGGTTTGACTGTGAAGAGGACGTGATTAAGCTATCTGGCTACAAATCTTACTTTGTTAATCTTGTAGGTAAACGTGGTGGCGGTCTATCGATGCTCATTTCTAACGAAATTGAGTGCGAAGTTCTTGATGAGTTCTGTTGTGCTTCTACTGACTTCGAAGTGCTTGTACTAAAATCGCGCAAATACTTATTGTGTAGTTGTTATCGTCCACCATGCGGTGACGTCTCTTCATTTTTCACTTTCATGGATTCTTTGCTACAGTTTGTCAATGCTCAAAACCTCTACATTATATTGGGTGGAGACTTCAATATTAATTTTCTGGCTGAGAATAGCCCAAAGATGAAATTTGAATCCCTTTTGAATATTCACTCATGCCAAAATGTGATAACGTCACATACACGGCTAGCAGCTGGCTCCCAAACACTTCTTGATCTTTTTATAGTTAACTTCGAAACTTGTCGTATTAAATCTGGTATCATTAATTACTCTTTGAGTGATCCCCTTCCGATATTTCTCTCAGTGTATCACGGTTTTAAAATCAATGCGAAATCTGAGCTGCCTTTGCTCCGCTGGCAAATCAATCCGCGCACGTTATCTAGCTTTCGTGAATGCATTGCAGAAGTAAACTGGAATGACGTCCTCTCTGAATATAATCCTGACGTAGCTTATGACAAGTTCTTAAAAAAGTTTTTGTCTTTGTATAATTCCTGCTTTCCGAAAAAAAGTTTTCATAGGTCAAAGAAAATCCGGAAACCGTGGGTAACGTCAGAATTGCTAAACCGCATTAAAAAGCGTGACCGGCTTTTCCGGAAATTTATCAAAAGCAAGCACCCGGACGCGCTCGAAGCCTTTAAGAGGTATAGAAATCAAGTCATCAAAGAACTTCGTACTGCTAGGAATCGTCACCACTATAATCTTTTAACTTCCTCGAATCAGCAATCAGGTCAGGTTTGGCGTAGATTGCACCAAATTTTCGGCAAATCTCCGGAGACGATCACAAAGCTAGATAATAATGGCGTAGAAATATCAGGGGAGAGATTAGCAAATACTTTCAATGACCACTTCCCTTCTCTGGCCTCAGTGTCGTCCGGCGGAGACTACTCAACTTTCATGAAACCTTCTTGCCCACAAGCTGTGTTTTTGGAGCCGGTCTCGGAAACTGAAATAATAACTACGTTTGCGAGCCTAAAAAACAGCACCTCCACTGACATAATGGGCCTTCAAGTGAAGCCTGTAAAACATGTAATAGACTTAATTGCCCATACATTGGTGCATATATTCAACATCTGCCTTTCATCAGGGGTGTTCCCCCGGAGTATGCAGTGTGCCAAGGTAACCGTAATATATAAAAAGGGCGACCGAAACAACCTTTCTAATTACCGTCCGATTTCAATACTTCCAGTTTTTTCGAAAGGACTTGAGAAAGTCATTCTCAAACGACTAACTTCTTTCACCGATCACTGTAACATCTTAGCTCCCGCGCAATATGGCTTCAGAAAAAATAGGTCCACTGAATTAGCGCTACTTACGCAAAAAGAAATTATCCTGGAAAGTTTTGAAAACAAAAACATGGTCCTTGGTGTCTTCCTTGACTTTACAAAAGCCTTTGACTATATTAGTCACCGTATACTGATTGAAAAGTTGGAGTGTTATGGTATTCGCGGTGTAGCCCTTCAGTTAATTTCATCCTACCTTGAACACCGATCACAGTGTGTTGTGATAACAGGGCATTCTTCCATCGTAAAACCGGTTAAACTAGGCGTTCCGCAAGGAAACATTCTAGGTCCTTTTCTATTTGTTTTATATATAAATGACATAGTAAACACTGACCCAACGGCCAAGTACATAATTTATGCAGACGATACAAGTTTATTCTTTTCCGGCTCTTCCGGTGCAGATTTGTCCCGTCGTGCTAATCGTGCACTTCGTATAGTTAGTACCTGGGCAGCAAAAAATGGGTTGAAGTTAAATATTGGAAAAACCAAGGCTGTTATGTTTCATCCAAAAAATAAACTTTATGTACTACCACCAATTCTAATTGAGGGTATAGAGATAGAGGTTGTGCAGAGTTTCAAGTCGCTCGGTGTTATTTTTTCTGCAAATTTGTCCTGGGATCAGCACATAAATGACCTCATCAAAAAACTTTCGAAAACTGTTGGTCTCATGCGGCGTCATTGTTTTAGTTTTCCAAGAGCAGTTAATATTCTGCTTTACAACTCTTTATTCTCATCCACGCTCAACTACGGCGCACTTGTATGGGGAACCACAAGCAAAAATAATATTAATGATCTTCACTTGCTACAGAAACGTGCCATCCGCATAATTTGTAAAGCACCCTATTTAAGCCATACGAAGGACATGTACAGGCAGCTGAACATTGTTAGTGTAGAATCTATGTACACCTATAGACTGTCTAAACAATATAAATTAGAAGAATCTAAAAATATAAATGCATTAAAATTGCTGGCCGGACTGGAAAAGCACACTCCTACCTACCCAACGCGCAAGCGCGAACAATGGAATGTGAGTAAATGCCGTACGGGTTATGGAAATCAAATGTTGAAATTCCAACTGCCGACAATGCTAAATGATTTCTTGAAGGACAAGAACACAGATATACAATCTATTTCATTGAAAAACCTACGAAAGAAATTTGTATGGAATTAGAATGTGAACATGTTTTTCTTATTCTTTGGAACCATTTGTTTTTTTTTTTGCATTTACTTCTGTATCTCTACTTTTTACCAGATATATTTCAACTCTCTTATACGGGAGTCTAGGTTTGTGCACGCTTCTATATGTTATGTAATAATTTCATTACCTGTATGTCTTATTGATGTATGCACAACTTGGACTGGCGTATGTTTCACTGTCACTTATTAGTCTGCTTTATGCACTTATATATATATATATATATATATATATATATATATATATATATATATATATATATATATATATATATATATATATATATATATTATTATTACAGCAGTAGCTGCAGATTGCGTTCCCAAAATCCAAATGCTGTGTTTTCTTTTCTCTTTTTGTTTCCTCTTTATATTTTTACCATGCACTGCCTCTGTTTGCCATGTATTGGGGTGCGGGCCTAGTCAAGCCTATGTCAGGCTTTTTGTCTGTACTCCAAACATCCTTGAGATGTTGAATAAAGATTGTATTGTATTGTATTAAGCAGTAAACGGGATTTCGGCAGCGATACTGCGCTCAGCGACACCTTTTTATAACTATGCAGCTCGGAAAAGCCGACTAAATCAACTTTAAAATGCGTAACTTTGAAGTTGAGATTTTCGAACCACATTTCTGATGAAGAAATTTTGCAAAGTGGGCTAACCTTCGATGTTGGCAGCCTTCATATCTGCTGTATAACATGGCCCGCTAAAGTCAAAACTAAAAAAGCTGGTTAGGTAATTTCAGTTATTCAAGTGCTTAATTGCTGAGTTCAATCACAAACATAACGTCCATCTTGCTGTAAAACCCACTTGCACAGACTACACCGGACATATCTCTGCCAGTTTTTAAAAAGAAAATCTGTAAAAAAATAAAAAAAGGTCACCTCGTTCCCCGCATGTGCCGCAGCGTACGCACCTGGCTGAGCCAGAGTGCCGCTGGTCGTTTACATGCGCATCCTGTCCGTCATGTTTCCAACATTTATTCTTCGAATGGCACACCGCCGCTGCTCTAGTTCGTTCTGACGTGTATACGGACGCCGTGTACAACCTACGCAAGGCTTCGATTCTGACATAGACGCAAAGCTGTGCGGACGTAAGTGCAGCTTGAACGCAATTTTTCTCTTTTTTAAGGTCCCGGGCTCGAACCCGACCGCGGCGGCTGCGTTTTTATGGAGGAAAAACGCTAAGGCGCCCGTGTGCTGTGCGATGTCAGTGCACGTTAAAGATCCCCACGCGGTCGAAATTATTCCGGAGCCCTCCACTACGGCACCTATTCTTCCTTTCTTCTTTCACTCCCTCCTATATCCCTTCCCTTACGGCGCGGTTCAGGTGTCCAAAGATATATGAGACAGATACTGCGCCATTTCCCCAATGCGCCATTTCCTTTCCCCAAAAAACCAATTATTATTATTTTTAAGGCGCGGTGGTCACGCCATCTGACGGCGCATCTGTATAGGACGCGGGAAATGCAGGAGCCTGACTGATAGCATTAGTTAGTGGGTGCTCTCTTTCGTCTAGGGCTTAGCTTGTACCCGCGAAAATCGAGCTTTCCAGAACTATAGGCACATGTACTGGCATACGTTGCTGCATATACTGACTGTTATGGCTCAGAGAAAATTGACTAAAAATTCTGTCGGCTAAACCGCTGGGCTGTTAGCACTCAAAATTTCTCGCAGAGGTGGCATTTAGAGGTATTTTTTGTTTGATATTACGCCTGGGCTGAGTACTTGCCTAAATTGGTGAGAATTAACCGTCTAAATGTTCATCACCGAGACACTCAGCGCACACTGAGCAAGGTAACGAAACGGCCCGACAGCCTCTGCCATGTCCTGGTCGAACGCTTGCTCTCTGCGGAAACTATTATCAAATACTTCGACATTGCGGCTAATCGAGATCAGCTCTGGCTGGGATGATTGTTTGCACTACCTAAGTAGCTCTGCTCTTACGAAATCATTAGCGCAAGATGCTCTGCATATTTGCCAGGCGCTACTTCTATAATACAACTTTAATGTGTCGCTCTCATGTTTTTATTTTGAGGAGGACAGTCGAAAGCAACGCAGGTAAACAATTTCGCCGTTATGCGCCATGCTGTTCACTCTGGATTTTAAACATACCGAGAGCCAAGGCAAGACCTATATACTCTCGGTAAGCAACGATCTGCGACCGAATAACACGATGCGCGTGTAATGAAAAATGCATGCACCTAATGGCGCCCGTTTACAGTCAGGGAATTTCAGCAGCCCGCACTCAATAGCTCAATAGCTCGGGTGAACTCGAGATGACAAAAAAAAAAAACAGTGTGCGCATGCGCACTTCCAGCCATCAATGTTTCTTCAATGTGCAACTCCTCGCATGGTTTATATGAAAGCACCATGTATTTAAATCACATTTATGCGCAGTGGGAATCAGTAAATACGGTCTGAAGCCGCCGACACGGTGGTTGTAGGCCAGGAGAAGGGAAGGGCATTTGTTCAGTACCTTTAGGGCTGGACTCGAAACGTGTTTCCCGGATGTAGAAGTGTAGCGCGTGTAGGTCGTTTATCTTCAGCCAACCTAAATAGCCTTGCTCTTCGTCAACAACGCCTCGTCGCAGCAGACTGAGGGGCCCAAATATTAAGATGTTAAAAAGAACAGAGACAGTGAGTCTAGTATAGAATGTTCTCACTATACCAGCATCGCTGTGCTATATGGACCACAGCGTTTATGTCGAGTTCACTAGGGGCTTGATAAATTATTCCTCAACGTGCACTAAACTGCGGAAGGCACATGCGGGCGATGAGTGCTGTCGCGTTACTTAAAATGTTTTTTATGAATTTATTTGAAAGAAAGAATTTTTTTTTTTTGGCTAGCGGTGTTTGCACCGAATCGTTTCGTAGCAAAAAGCAGAGCCCCAAGGGGATTACTGGTCGGCTCTTCTGATCATTTATCCTTTTAAAAGCGTACTGCGCCATGGACGCCATTCGACAATCTTCTACGAGTTTTAGCGAATCAAAAAGAGGTAGTCAATGCAGTGCTAATATTGGTCGTACCGTCGTGCTACTTCTTGATCGGCAAATATCACTCACTGCACTCTTGCTGGAAGGCCACGTTACGCATCCAAAACGTTTCAACGGCGCTATAGTGTAGACCCGCCGCGGTGGCTCAGTGGTTAGGGCGCTCGACTATTGACCGGAGTTCCCGGGTTCGAACCCGACCGCGGCGGCTGCGTTTTTATGGAGGAAAAACGCTAAGGCGCCCGTGTGCTGTGCGATGTCAGTGCACGTTAAAGATCCCCAGGTGGTCGAAATTATTCCGGAGCCCTCCACTACGGCACCTCCTTCTTCCATTCTTCTTTCAATCCCTCCATTGTCCCTTCCCTTACGGCGCGGTTCAGGTGTCCAACGATGTATGAGACAGATACTGCGCCATTTCCTTTCCCCCCAAAACCAATTAAAAAAAAAATAGTGTAGTCTGCTGTATTTTTATTCGTTTTTGTAAACGCGTACATCAGCCATTTTTCGCCCTTGTAGAGTTTTGCTTTGCTTGCCCGACTTCCGTTTTATGTTTTTTTATATTCCCTTTACTCATTTTTGTGTGACCTTGACATGGCTTATCAAACTTCCGACGAAAGTGTATGTAGATAGATGGGCCCGAATGGCACTTTTATTGCCCTTCGACGGCTGTTTTTAATCCGCACATGTGCCTCATGCACGAGGCTGATCGTTTGCAGCTAGGTACTGAATGCGGTGAACAAAAAAAAAGCGTGGTAGGGTGATATTGCCAGCGAAAGAGACTACGGACGAAGAGATTTACCTCAGCATGTTGGAACCGCTTTCGGAGAAGACAGCACGCTCTCTCTACAGGATGTAAGTAAGCTACGCATGTTTCTGATTCTCGCGTTTGTTTCCAAAGATAATGCTCTACAGTAGCTAGTTTGGAGTTTGCAGCCGTGCGCTAGATGCTTCGTGGGCCTGCGACACTGCGGTCATGAAAATTAAAAATTCTATCAACGATAGTTAAGCACTGATAAACAAGTTTCCCTCTAAACGAATTCATTTGGGAAGAGTTGTCTTAACTGCAAGATGTCGCAGAAGAGCGCTGTCCTGCATGCGGCCTCCCATGCCTAATGTGCGCGCTTCTTGTATTCTGAAATTGAGGTGTCGTGAGCTGCCCCTCTTGCAAAGGTACTTAATGAGTTTAAATTGGCGCTTAATTCAATCTGCTCAATAAAACATTTGAATAAGTAATTAGCCTGGTGTTGAGATTTTTCATTGAGTTATCATAACAAATTGACTACCGCATTTCAATTGAAAAACTATACTGAGTTTCAACAAAGACTCAATGGAGCTCGCTCGGTACGTTCGGTCGAGTGGAAATGAAATGCGTATTGAGTGCGTTCATTCACTGTGCTGAGTGATACCAACCTACATCTTGGTCGAATACGTTACTGGAACTCTAAAAAATGATTTCTTTGGGTAAAAAGAAAAATTTTGGGGGCACATAAGTATGCTTACGCGGAGGAATGCGAAACCATGTTTTTGATCGCGATTTTAAAGCGAAAACTTTACTACCCTTTTCCGTAGCTTGTTCGGCGTGTGTTTCATATGGCCTTGAACCGAGGAGCGGATGTGGTGGCAGTATTCCCGAATACATTCAACAAAATTTTGAGAAACCGTTCGTTGTACAGCATTCTGGGTGGTGACAAAGCATTTCCCTTTACCTTACATGTTTTAGTCAAGTTGCAGGCTAGCTTGCGACAGGGGTGCGTACAAATGGCGTAAGCACCTTCATTTGCATGCTTTAAGGCGCGGTTAAGGTAGCGAAAAAGTAGGGAATTCGTACTCCCCAGAATGTATAGTTTATGATGACACAGTGAGTTAGAAAAAAGAATGCGGGGAAAAAAATGGGGGCGGGTGGGGGGGGGGGGGGGGGGACATGGGTGGCTGTTGATACTTCTGGGAGCGGGGATCGAGGTTTCAGGTGTAGCGGGATATTTCTGAGAGCTTCTCTTTCCCCGAGAGGCTTCATTTGCTGTAAGCGGTAGCCAGTGATTTCTCTGCCCGAGAGCAAGCAGACACATGCTCAGGGCAATACAAAACAGTAGCGTTAATTTCTTACAATTCCAGGGGTTCTTGTACGTTGAGGTAAATCCAAAGGGTGGCGATCCGACGCCCTCCCTTAAATAGCCCTTAAATGTCCTCTGTGGCTGGTTTTCCCGGCCACCGCGGGGCAGGCTGGTAAGGGGGGTAGGCGTCGAGATCTGTAGGTTCAGGAACGCCGGTCCTACAAGCTTGAACTTCATGACAGGGCTGGCTTCAATGCTCTATGCAACAAATGACAAATTTAGAATAGGATGCGTCGTGCATGTGAAAGATTCAGGACTTGGGCGCGTATGTTTGTGCCAAGAAGGGTGGCGGGGGAAAGTTATAAAGGGAGGGGAGACAAGGCCGTGGTGTGTACAGACTAAAGCATAAACCATCTAGTTCTCCCCTCTGTGAAACTGAGCTCCTCACTTCCCCGCTTCTCTGAAGCCGGAACGCAATATTTGTCTCCATATTGATATGTCAGCGAAAACCTCCAATCGCAAGGCAGTGGGGTTCTGTCCGTACACAGTGAAAAATGAAATAATTTTAGAGCGACAATAAATATTTAGCTTATAGTGCTGTTTTCACTTCGTTGACAGGGCTGCGAAAACCGGCGGTTTCATTCTGGTGCTTCTGCTGTTCTCGCCCCCGGCGGCGCAGGGCGCCGAAGAGAAGCCGCACATTGTCGTCTTCATTGCTGATGACCTGGTGAGTGGGCTCTCTGCATTCCGGGCTACAGGCTGCCAGCCAAGGCGCGAAAGTTTGCGTTTGATAAATAAAAAAAAATCACTAATGCCACTGCATTCATCCCGCCGCGATCGCTCAGTGGTTTTGATGCTCGGCTGCTCAATTGAAGGACGCGGGTTCGATCGCGGCCGCGGCGGTCGCATTTTGATGGAGGCGAAATGTTAGAGGCCCTTGTGTTGTGTGATGTCAGTGCACGTTGGAGAACAGCAGGTGGTCGAATGTTTCCGGAGCCCTCCACTACGTCGTGCATCATAACCTGAGTCGCTTTGGGACGTTAAACCCCGCAAAAGCCACTACATTCGCGCCTCCACTCATCGCACTCACCGAGAAAGAGAGTGTAGGCACACTTTTCAGCGCAACGCTTATTAATGCGATAGCATTAAAAACACCATGGGGCCTAAGCGCGTCGTCGGTCATAAAATTCGTCCATTGGCTGGAGAGAAGTGACGTCACCAAACGGGAGCATTCCCATTGGCCGGAGGAAATTGACGGCATCAGACCGGAGCATTCCCATTGCCTGCAACTAAACGACGTCACCAGACGGAAGCATTCTAATTGGCTGGAGGAAATTTGACCTCATCAGATCGGAAGTGGCGTCACTTTCGGTAAAGTAATCGAGAACTTCTAATGCCATCGCATTGCCAACACATAATGGCATCAGGTGTCCCTGTGAATTCTTTTTTTCTTGGCGCAAATCGTGAAGGCAGATAGCTATCCGCATACGGTTACAATGGATGACAGACGAGACACACGAATAATGTAAACGGAACTCATCCTGGATTGTTTCTCAGCAAGAAAATCCGACTATCTCATTTTTCTGTCTAAACTGCTCACAATGTTTCACTGAACTGTTCATGCTGAAAGACAGGTTTAGGCAGGTACCGAATCTCCGGAGCAGATAATGACATTTACTGAAGACGGATAGCTCCAACGGGATAAGCCTGCTGAAACCATTTCTTCTAGTAATTTTTGCAAGGTTTAACAAGAACTGCGAACAAAAGAAGTGTCACGTTCCGATTATTATTGAGTCACTGTTATCCATAACATGAACCCGATGCTGCAGGGATGGGGAGACGTAAGCTTCCACGGGTCCTCTCAGATTCCGACGCCCAACGTGGACGCCATGGCGGTGGATGGCATCATACTCAACAGCTACTACGTCCAGCCGTACTGCACTCCTTCCAGAGCAGCTCTCATGACGGGGCTGTACCCGATACGCACAGGTCGTGTATTAAGGCGATACCAACTGTAAAAGAGTGCAATAGTCGAATAGCAGTCCACGATACCGAAGGAGCTCTGATATTCATAACACAGGACACGTGTGACTGCAACACAGTAGATACAAAATACGGAGATGTTGTGACGCGGCGGGTCACGATCAGTTACGACCTCATAACAACCAGATTTAATTATACGCCAGTGGTGGACGAGGATTTTATGTGGCTGCCCTGTCTACAGCGCAGCCAAGCGCGCCAGTTGTGGCAGATCTTGAACACTACGTGTTTCCTTACAGGAGCACTTAGGACAGCTTCATCCAAGTTTTTTTTTTCAGTAAAAATCGACGACCTTTAGGCCTCTTAATTTCTATATTAATCTTTGATTGGGAGCAACGACAGATTTGCTGCTGAGAAAAGTGAATTTAAATATGATGCAGTTTTATATCGCCATTATTCTAACCGGTGACGTCAGTGATAAAAATGACTCATTTTTTATTGACTGGAAGCTAATGGCGGTGTGATCCAACCTTAGAGAGATCAGCGCCAAAAAAAAAAAAGAAAGCTTTGACGTCACCCAACCAAGCGGTGAAAGCGAGGTGCAGCGGCGATTTCTCTGTACTTCTTTTCGCTTTTCTAGCTCATAAAAACTCCACTTTCCGTGAAATCAGCCTCTTTCTTTGGTGTCATAACGTAATAATCAATCGACATAGACAAACTTCAATTTGTCTTCAGTGTTCTTTTGTCGGTTTGGAATAAGCCTTGGCTGCTATCAGTTAGTTTGGGAAACACGGAGAGCTAAGTGCAGTGAGCTAGCAAGACAGCAAAGTTTGAATAATCTAGATTTCCGTGATAGCGAGGCAGGAAAGTTTGAATCATCAAGATTTCCTTGATCACCTCACGCAGGCGCGTATTTAAAATCAAACAATAATTAATTAGCAAAATTAGGGAACCTTATTCACTTCAATGCATTCTTTTTCTTTTTCCGTCGCTGTCTTCGCGTTTCAGGCATGCAAGGCGTCCCGATTAACGCAGCTGAACCCTGGGGATTGCCCACAAATGTGCGGATTTTGCCTGAGTACCTAAAGGAACTTGGTTACCAGACTCACCTCGTTGGAAAGGTGCGAACGGATTAACTGTACGGCGCCCGTCTCTCCTATCCGGGCGTATGAACTCCATGCACTTTTGCTTTAAGCGATATGTGTAAATGTTGTTGAGTTAGTTATGCCTCTCGCGCTTTAACACGTTAAGTAATTATTGAGAATTATAGTTGTTACTGTAAAACTAAAAAGAGTTAGAAATTTCCTTTGTTGGCAGAGTTTCAATACGCTGGGGTCGACATTGAAGTCGATGCAGCTCTGAAAAAGAACTATTATACGGAAGGACGTGAGTTGGGGGTGTTGTTTAGCGCTTGACAAAGACACGCGCTTTTCGAAAGTTGTTGTGTTCTTGCACGACACATCGAAATTTCGTTGAGTCACAGGGCCGAGGCTAATCGCGTTTTCGAAATTCCAAATTCAGAAATACCTGTTGCTAACGGCCTGCTGAAAATCTCCAATTGCAACCGGGTGCCTCACTGCGATAGTTAAAAATTTTACTATCAGAAATTAGGTAACCAGCTACGTAGCTAACACGGTTCACCTTTGTGACGTCCGCCACACTGGTATTACTATGCCCAGAAAGTCAGCTTTATATCTCAAAAAACCCAGGTTTAAGTATTTGCGGCGGGCTTTTTTGAAACACCTTGTATATATCCATAGATGTGTTCTATGTCTGCAAGTGCACCTTTTTTGCTACGGAAGAGGGGGTGAAAAGCATGAAAGATTCTCATCTTTGACGGCAACATCCCATTCATTTCAACAGTGGCACCTGGGCTCTTACACTAAGAGTGTCACACCGCTCTACCGGGGCTTCGACAGCTTCTATGGATGCCACTACGGAGAGGAAGATTACTATTCCCACAACATGACATCTGTACGTAAAAAAATTCACAGGTTTAACATTCACATCATTCAGGGTGCATTTTTCCAACTTTGAACAGGATGATTCATCCAACAACCCAGAGGAGTATCATTCAGGATGAAGAAACTAAGGCTGGTCGCCACTTTACTGCCATTGGAGAACGTGAAAGCGCTTTTAACGTTTTGTTCTTTTTAAAGACGAGGTGAAATTCAAAGTACAGATAACATGAATATCGTAAAGGGCTGTGCGCTCTTTAACGTTTAAAGGGACCCACAACTGATCAAACTATGACATGAGATCGTTTTCGAAATGGAAAGATCTTGCCTCATATTGTGAGAATACAGCTCAGTATCAATGAATGAGCGAAGATTTATCATTCTTACTAATTTTCGCGCCGAAATCTCACGAAACAAGCTGAATCGACACCCTAAAAAGAAACTATATAGTTATAGCTGTTATTTAACATGCAGACAAGCTGAAAAGCTCCCCGAACGACCGCAGCAGTTAAGCTACTGTTTTTTTTTTACTTTCTGAGCCTGTATACTATTAGCACAGCTCTGAGTTCATTTTACACGTATGCGTATGGTTTTCTTTTTCAGGATAACCGCACAGGTCTCGACTTCTGGCTGAACAAGGAGCCATGGTGGCCAGACAGCGGAAAATACTCTACTTCGCTGTACACAAGAAGGGCTCAGTACATAATCGAAAACCGGCCCAAGTCGAAGGTATACGAGACTTAGCCTCTCTTTTGAGGAAAGATAAGACCGTTCATGCTCTTCAAATCTAGAGCGTCATAAAACTGTCAACATACTTGTTACACTTTCAGAGCTCTGAGGTGACTTCCAGGGCTCTTCTACTTCATGATCCGTTGTATGGAAGTCGTGTACTGATCTTGTAGTTCGAACTAAACACTTGTAATGATATTCAGTTGAATGTTCCTCTGATTTGGTTGAAGGGACCCTGAGGCCAAAGTTAAATTAGCCTCTACCGACAGATCACAGCATTCTAACAACATGCTAATTTAACTTAAAGCGAAGCTTTTAATGCTAAAAACAAAACAAAAATGAAATGCAGATGACGTAATAACTGGCCGATTTCGCCAGTAAACTGCGTGCGTGAAGACAGTTTTTTGTGTGCGGATCCCAGAGGCTTAGCCACATCCCTATTCAATTCGAAATGTCGATTAACGGAGTGCATTTAGGTTTCGACGTCGCGTGTGAATCGAGTGACGAGAAAATTTAAAATCGAATTTTCTCACTAATACATTCGTCTTTTGTCCCCGGGCGAACTTTGCATTGCCCAGAAATGCCATAAATAGGCAGAACTTAAAAAACTGGAGTTTTCTAAGCGTCCTTTACATACCCGTGCGTGGCTGTTGTCTAATAGCGTGATATTCAGTTTATTTGTGGAAGAAAATGCCAACAGCTTAGGGCAAGTATTTTTCTTGTGTAAATAGCTTAGAAGTTTGAATTTTGCAATGGCACTGCCGAGAAGCCCACCTGCGCGAACACCTCCAGCCGGCCATAATGTGATCGGTCTTATAATAGGGTCACGTTAGATAGCGAAAACCTTTCACACCTCCTGTGCTTTGCCATCGTGAAGCAGCTCATGATGTGCGCGTATTTGCATCCTATATCAAGAAATAAGACTTACAGCCGCGTTTAGCTTAAATCAAACGAGGTTCAATGCCACATATTGGTAACTATAAGACTCTATCATAGGCCATGGCATCAGCTCACGCTGATGCTTCTACGACTTTTTCTGAACGTTGCTGTATTTTTCTTCTTTCCAGCCGCTCTTGCTTGTGATGAGCTACCAGGCGACGCACTCTGCAACAGGCCCTGAAGTGTTCCAGGCGCCGCAGGAGAACGTGGACAAATTTCCCTACATTGGAGAGAGAAACAGAACGGTTTATGCCGGCAAGTGTAATCGCTATGCGCGTCGATGCGAGGTTCATGCGAAATTTTGAGTCAGTCAATCACTCCATCAATTGTTGGGCGTGTACGTTAAAGTCGAAAAGCAATTTCTCATTACGAAACGTTGTTTCAACTGTACGTCATTATCAGCTTTTCGCATTCATGGAATAAGGTGCCGCTGAAAGTTGTGATTCGTATCTATCGCGACACGTGGAATTCAATTCAGGGAGTTTCGGACGAAGGAGATTTTTATAATTTCTCGCATCTTGTTAAGATAAACTCGAAACTCACAAATGTGGGACTGTCGTCGTGGGCCATTTTGAGCGCTATAGTCTTGCTGCGGCTTTCCAGTAAATTCATAAATATCCTTCTTTCGGCGCCTTTGCTACATTAATGGCAAGCAGCTAGACGTTTCCACAGGCATGCTGCAGACACATTTGCGTGCAGACAAGCGGCTCATATGAATTGGCAAGTGACTTTCTGTCCCAATATGGTGCCAGCATTCTTTTTCTGTTATGGTTATAACCATCGCTATGAATTTTCATTTTTCCCATGAGATTGAGGTATACAACACCCTCTAGAACAGCATCGACCCAATCGATGGCCCTGCATGCCTGCACGCTGCTTGTGCTATCGCCTGACGCGATTTCTTCATACCACTTCGGGAGCGAAAAGGCATGCCTGTTTTCAATGCATACCTGCGTTGCGCCGGGAGTTATATCCTTTTAACGATTCCGGAGTTGTTGCTACAAACAGTAGGTCGGTGAGAAATTTTCCTCAAAACATTGATTTCACTCTTGCCTGGAGTATTTGGACACGTAAGGTGAATGCAAATTTACGTACAGGTAGATTACTACAGTAACTTAATGAATGGACACCTCAGACGGCGCATTATGAAAAATGACGTATCAGGATAGGTTCCACTATAACGGATATATACGTGTCGACAGAGCGAGTCTGAGCGGTTACGAACGGTGAACGAATGATGTCCGATGATAAATTATTACGCTTGAATTAGGTGCCTCATGGACGACGCCAAATGCACATTTCAGATTGCCTCTTTAAACATGTTGCCTCTTTAAACACGCTTGAAGAACATGATGCAAGATCATAACCAACACCACGCGATCAAGACGACGCGGTATAACGTACATCGCTTCTCTGGAACCGGAAGCAAAAAGGTCAAACGCCTGTGTTGTGTGAATAAACCTTACCCATGTTTACCTTCCTTTGGACACTTAAGCCCGTTTTCGGTTCCCCATTCAAAATACACCATTCAGATATTTCATTACCTGCATTACATTACATCTATGCTTGGAAATGAAGGGCTCTCTCACGGTCTCTACACTACAGGCATGGTAGACGCCCTAGACCAGTCTGTCGGCCAAGTGTTCCGGGCCTTAGGCGACGCCGCCATGCTGGAAAACACGGTCATCGTCTTCAGCAGCGACAATGGCGGCGCCGTGTGGGGTTACCAAAAAAACCGAGGCATCAACTGGCCGCTACGGGGAGCGAAAACCTCGCTCTGGGAGGGAGGTACAAGGGCAGCCGCCTTCGTATGGAGTCCCCTGCTAAACCGGAAACGGAGGGTGTCCGACCAGCTGATGCACATCACGGACTGGCTGCCCACGTTCTATTCAATCGCCGGTTTGTATACGCTATTTATTCTGTTTCAGCTTCCACGTCACATAGGCACGGCCGACAGCTGAGCAAGGAAGGCTGCAACTTACCTCGAAAGAGAAGAGACTACAACAGTGTGCATGACACTGTATTGGCGAAGCAACTGACTAGTTGACTTCTGACACATTGCGGAATGTGCATACAGATTTTATCATCATGCACTTAATATGATCGTCCTAACTGCCACGTAAAGACGAAACCACCGCAACTCTAGAGGGTATAGGTGCACCAAAAAGATAAAAATAAGCACTTCTTTATTTTATGGTAGTGACTGTTCCATAGAAAAAGTAAGGAACCCATAGCAATAAGAATGCTTCTTGGTTTTAGTTTTTCTGCGTCCTTAAACACCTTTATGCACTTTAGTTTTATAACGTGCGATCAGCGAAAGCACAGGAGAGGAACAGATCAGGACATATATGCATGTGTCACATGAGCAGGCTTGGAAGGAGAATGCAGTGGTATTAAGTCTGTCTGCAGTAGGAGTGATGCTGACGTCAAACACGTGTATGCGGACGTTGCAAATTGCCTTATTGGATATGCGTTTTCAGGAGGCAACTGGAAGAATTTGCCCGGGCTGGACGGACACGACATGTGGCGACAGTTGTCTTACGGACAGCAGACACCTCGCAGCGAGGTGTTGTACAACTATGACAACATATTTCAAAACTCCTCGGCGCTTCGAAATTCGCGCTACAAGCTTGTCTTGGATGGTACGCGTGTCTACAATCAGCGCTACCCAATACCGGGTAATAGCAGTCAGTGCCAGGACTTGGACAAACTTCTCGCCCAGTCCACTGCAGCCGACGTGCTCAGGAAGCTGTACAAAACAGATCGTTTACACTTTCCCAGGGACTGGAGGCGTAGAGCTACGCTGACGTGCGGCGCAGGAATCAGGGAAAACTTTTCCTCCAGCACCTCTGTCTACCTCTTCGATATCGTGGAAGACCCCTGTGAGCTGAATAATCTTGCCAGCTCACTCCCGAATGTGAGTGTTCATTGTTAGTCAAGTTAGATGGTCCTCGACCAGGGTTTTCCCGAGACTTAAGAGGGGTTTTGGATTGTGTGGAAAATTTCGGAGTTGTATTGCAACAGCCGGAGGAAGAGACATACGTGTTGATGACGCACGAAGTATGGGGGACGTTGGTTGCTTTCGGCTAAATTTTGGGTAATATTATAAGGGAGTCGGGAGCAAACACTTCTCTTTGGGATGGTATTCATGTGAAACATTATGAGCAGGTTGATCTGTGCTGGACGCACTGTTAGCACAGTTGAACAAAAATTCTCACAAGATGGTTACGGCTCCGCAACACAATTTCACCATCAGTTAGATCGCCGCTTCGGCTTTCCCTCGACTCCATATCGGCAACAGCCTTGCCAAAATGGCGAACTGGATCTTCACGAGGTCGGGGCTTCGATCCCTATCATAAGACCGCCTCAAAACGCGTGTGGGCCACCAGAGCGTTGAGTATCTATGGCGGTAGAAGAGAGAGAACCACAAATGTTTTGCCGTTAGAGTCGCAGCCGTCTCTCAAGCCTCTTCGTCCCTCTTCGCCGCTGCTACCGCTACTCTGGGGAGGAAAAGGCGCAGCCCATTGAAGCGCGTATCGCTTCCGCTACCCCTACTGCTTAAAGCGTTGTGCGCGCCATCTGTGCGCATGCGCGGACCGCCTTTATGGCGCTAGATGGGCTTCAGGCGCCGGCCAGCTGCGCGCACACGTGCCGCGTCGGTGCACCTCTGAGTGCTGCACCAATGGGAAGTTCCTCCCGTTCCCCTCTTTCCTTCCTCTCTCCACTTCTGAAGCCGTCACTCTGCGGACGGCGGACGCGGCCATCGCAGGGAACGAGCATTAACAGCTCTCACTGTGAAATCACAAGGAGCAGCCAGATGCATGCGCAAAGATAAGATTGTTGTTGTCGGATGTAATATAAGGAATTGGATTGTGCTCAAGACGTGCGATACGCGGTTTTAATAAGTGGGAACTCGCAGTGAAATTCTTTTACCTGAGCCAGACTGAAGTCCCTGCAGTATGCAAGCTCATTTGTGCCGTAGTTAAAGCCCAGTGACATCGCTCTCTTGAGGCAGAGCTGTAACTCAAACGCGATGTGTTTGTACCCCGTGAAAAGACAGGGGTGCTTATCATGGCGAGCAGCGCACATAAAATGTCAGGAAGGGACCGTTCTCCTACATCAATCAGGCCGGCTTCAAGCTACAGGCTTGAAGTGAACCGATTGCGGCAAGAGTAGTAAAAACGCGCTATGCGGGGAAGTTGAGAAGCGTTACTGTAAGGCACATACGTTGCACTGAGCCTTAAAGCATCCAGCGGAAACTACATACGACACAATAAAAACAGGCACTCACTATAATTTTTGCAACCACTCCTAACGGACTTAAATATGGTTTGGCATGTATATGCAGGTAGTATAAGGCAGTTTTAGTACAGCGTGCGTAGATATATGCAAAGCGATAAGTAAGTACGCTAAAAAAGTGTGCTTCGTAGTGCGCATTATTTCAAATTGAGTCTTAACATGCGCACAAGTTAAATAGGCTTTTTCCCCAGTCTAGAGTGCCTGGCTCCTGCGTATGCTAAAAAAGCGTTTTTAACATGGAGGCGCTCTTATACGATCGACCCCTCGCTTCGTACTGCTTTTTCAGTACGTTCTCTGGCCATAGATGGGCCTTAGGTTTTCGCTTCGTCTCATCTCGCCTATATAACAATGTCTTTGAGTCATAATTTTTTTTTGGCTTCGAGTGACAAGCTTACAGCTCCTAGGCCTTAAGTAGAATGTCTGTTTGTTTACAAAAATGGTTCTCGGTCTGAAAAGCAAATGGCGGTACTAAGCTGAAGATATCTTTGCGTCTTCGTCTGAATACGCCTAAATGTGCGAACGTGACGAACATCGAAACGTCAAACAAAATACTTGAGCTCAGCGTTCGGAAGCATGCATTCTCTGTTCTAAGACTTCCTAATATACCGGTTATCACTCTGGTGGCAGTGTGTGTCTCTACTTTCATTTTTTCTCCATTCTTGTTTACGCTGGTTTGTTGTAATGTCAGCCGTACATCAATTTTATTTAGCTTGTAGTAATTTACAATTCAAGAATGCAGCGGCGAATGCCCCCTAATGGAGACCATCCAGCCAATGGCACCGTCGAAAGCACGGGGCTTTGTCCTTAGCCTCTTTTCAACCTCCCTCTTAACCCCTCGTCACCCCTAGCCCGAACAATTGTGCCGGATTGCTGACAATATGAATGACAGCAGGTAACATTTGTTGAACGCCGAAACACCTACGCAGTACTATAAACGTCGTCTTTTGAATGTCAAGGCTACGACACCTCACCCCATGAGACGAACAGCAAATAAGAATATTCCGCGAGAAATCCCAGGACAAATCGAATCCACGCATCGTCACAAAGGGTTTCACTCTTCGATCTGCCACATGTTAAAGAACGTAGCAACTTGTTGCTATCGGGGTTCGCGCTGAATGTTATGAGTTATGCTAGAGCGGGGTCTAGATGTGTTCATTCTGGGCGGCAATATGGTTGCTGCGCCAGTTATACTTACGGATTTGTAATGAAAGTTGACTATATTCTCGAGCACAGAAGCCGTGCTGAAGAGTGGTTTTCTTTTTTAATATTGTACCCGTGTCGTTTCTGCTGATTTATTTATTCTACCAGCCTACTTTTTGTCTCGCTTTGCCGCTTCAAATTCTTTTAAGGATATTTTACCTCGCCTAGTGAACGCTCCCAGATTACGTTTAGAAATTTAGAGAAAAGAAGGGCGTCCACTTCGTGAGTGAATACGGTATATGGCTCTTTAATTCCAAGGAGTTGAGCAGCAGCACGCTTTGATTATAGATTTTTCTGATTAATTCTGTAGCGATATGCACAAACTGTTTTTTTTTTAAATTGAAGGCCTCAACCGCAAACAAACAAAAAAGAACGTCAAAAGAAAGCGCCGTCCCGAATCTTCAGCATCAATTGTGAACGGTCCCACTGGGTCGACTTTTTGCAACGGTCCCCTTTTTGCCTGCAATGGTTAATACGAGGGTGGCGGTTTGCAGTGACTTTAACTGCTACTTTTAAAACTTTCACCCCTTAAGTCGTGCGCTTGCGCCGTGCTGTAACATACATGGAAACTAACTTTTCGAAAATGCATTTAGGTCGACGACTATACTGAGGCAATTGTGAATGCTGATGATCCCGATAGTGCCGCTTGTGCATGACCGATGGTTGGAAGAGTGCTGTATTCTTCATCTGTGATTGTGACAGGTTGTGGCGTCTATGAAGAAACGCATGGATTTCTACCGCGAATCTGCCGTACCACCGAGGAACAAGCCAGTTGACCCTGCAGGTTTTCCCGAGTACCACAACGGAGTCTGGTCACCGTGGCTTGCATCGCCGTAGCGAATATTGAGCAATAAATGCCAAGCTTACAGAATATAAAGCACTAGAGGCCCTAACTGCATATATGGATGTATAGTGGGCATGGGCGAGGTCTTCTTCTGTCGACCTCATCCTACGGTCTGTCTGTATTCACAGTGAAGGGATATATGTTAGGAGCGTCCTCTTTAAATGGGGATGGAGGCAGGTGCCACCATGCTCGACATCCTTTTTCTTTACATTTCTATAACCAATCAGTCAGATTTAAAGGCATTATCGATACACTTGCCATTTTGCTTTAAATATAAACATGATTTTACGTTTGGCGAATTTGAAATCCTGAACTTGTATCTTTACGTCGCCGTCCTGCTTTTGAGCTACCAATCTTCCAATCGCTTTCTGCTGACGTCTACCGCCAATTCATTCCCATTACCTTTGTAATCGCTAAAACATAGTTCCCCAGTGAGAGTTACTGTGCCTGTATCACGTCTGAATTGATGCTACCACATCCTAGCATAAGATGTTCAATTGTTTTTATACATTTACCACACACTGCCCATGTGTCATCCTAATCAAAAAATATCTTTTAAAGACCATCTCTTAGGCGCCCGTTCCATGTGTTCCGCGCCGTTGTCTTCGGCGTAACTTGACAGCTGGCATGTGTAGGTGCGAGACAGGTGGCGAGTTGGCAGGTAGTAGCAGACCGAAACTCCACCTGCCATGATGAGAGCAAAGGAACAGACAACCAGAGCGTAGCTGCCACGGGAAGGTGCCGGAGGGTGGCGACATAGAGTTTCTTACTATTCAGTAGAGGGAAAGCTGGCGCCCCGCCTATGGGAGTTTGCATGGAGCTTCCTCGAGACCACGTGTACCACCATAGACGCTCTAAGCATCATGGGGCGGAGAGCTACCGACTGCAGAGCCACAATTTCTGGCCAAAAAATGATGAAAAAATAAACGTTGTTTGATAATCAAGAATGCGGTAACATTCAATATCCTGTCTATAAATTGCAACACACGAGCAAATAAGCATGTAAATGTAATGTTTGCCCAAAATAAGCCATGGCTTGCTCTCCTATTGGCCAAATATTGCAGACCACAAAAGCCAATATTTCGTGCTTAACAAGCGCACTTTTAGAAATATATATGTTTGCAAAAAAAAATGTTGTTGTTTGAACACTTTAAGAGGTTCTCTAATGGCACTTTGGAAAACAGAAACTTTTTATTGCCGTCGTGTGCTGTTGCGTTTTCGTTACTATGGCGTTTGCGCACTACGTTTGCGCCAAAGTCGTCTGAGCTGTGGACGGGACGGGACATCTCACTAACGCCACTCTGTGTTCCTGAAAAAAAAAAAAAACGACTTCCCCGCACCAAGTAGCTCATCGCCCCATATGACGCTTTGAGCGCCCATGGTGGCCGAGGTGCAGCGCCGCCAGCTTTCCCTTTAGTTAATAGTAAGAAACTCCATGGATGGCTAGGAGCGTAACAAGCCACCTGCCAGCGGTGGCAGGGGGCGTGTGAAGAGCTGCGCTCAAATTTCGTATTGCCGACTATGGTAATCTTCTGTACATTTTTTTTATAACTTCGTGTCCTAAGACACCCTGATCTCGTTTATTTGAGTAGGGCGCTGCTTTCCAGCTATAACTGATCCATTCATGCCCGATATGTCTTTTCTCTTTTCCATTTTCTGTACAGGTCTATAGCCTGCTTTTTCTCCATTGAATTAACCTAGTTCTTACCCTCTGCGTTTTTGATATGTCGTTTAAAGCTTTTTATTTCTCCGTCCTGGTTTCCTGCATACTTACTGGTCAGTTTTCTGGGCCTTTCCCGCCACTCTGTGTTGACGCTCTTTCTGTACAAGTATT
The DNA here is from genome assembly GCF_052857255.1 of Amblyomma americanum. Classification (NCBI taxonomy): domain Eukaryota; kingdom Metazoa; phylum Arthropoda; class Arachnida; order Ixodida; family Ixodidae; genus Amblyomma; species Amblyomma americanum. Next base: position 183,229,540 of record NC_135499.1, read on the forward strand.
TAAATACCTTCATTTTCATTGTTATATCCCCTCATCCCTTTCCCCCATGCAGGGTAGAGAACCGGTTTATTCTTGCAGTTAACCTCACTTTCTTTCCTTCTCCTCCTCTTTCTTAAAAACCTTCACTGCCCACCTCTAATCGTCCAATTTCCTCAGGCGTTGTTCATATAGTATTTTATTCAAAGCTTCCCGTGCTTCTAGCGATGTCCAGCCCTTGTCCCGCTGTCCTGCTTCATTTGTGTTTTGTTTTTCATAGGCCCCGTGCTAATCTGCCAACAGCTCCTTCATTTATTTCTAACCCCGACTGAACCTCTGTATTCAGACACCAAACTACATTCCCGAAAGCAAACTCTGGCACCACTACTGCTTTCCAAATATCTCTAAGCACTGCATACCTGTTGTACTCCCATAATGCTCTGTACTGCATTATCGCGGCATCCCTTTGCCCTTTCTCTCCAGCAGTCTTTTTGCGCTTTTCCATGTACGCCTGTCCGTAGACCGCAGCGCCAACTGGCGAGGTGAGAGAGAAACGCCAGGAAGAGGGTAGTGCCGGCGTCCGGCATTGGTCTGGAGGGCCCGGATGGCGGCTAATACCAATAGTGTCCCGGACTGGGGACTCCACCTAGTATGTAAGGAGGCTTCCCACTAGGGGGAGCCCCCGAACACCTCCCTGTACATATATCGAATAAATGTTTTTCAACACAACCACCACCACCACCACCAAGCCGCCATAACCGGACGGCAATATACGCGCTTTTCTCGCTTGGTCAGTGGCTTACGCTCATCGATCTTGCTTTATTCAATCCAGGCCACGGCGGCTGTGTCCATGCAGATGAAACGCAAAAGGCGTCATTGTGGCTGTGCGATGTTAGCGCCCGTTAGTGAGCCCAAGGTGATATAAATTAATCCAGAGCTCTCCAGTACGGCGTCTCTCATAGCCCATGTGTCTATTCAGGACGTTAAATCCTACAAATAATTAAATTAAATTAATTAGCTAAGACATGGAGACAAAATCAGGCAAATGCGTTGGTGTCTCAGTGGGCAGAGAGAATAGTCCGACCAGTCCGATCATTTTTGGCTCGAGGGAGAGGCAGCAGAAGGGAACATTTGTCGAGAGGCTGGGATAGTACGCATCTCGGCATTAGAGATCTTTGATGTGAAATATAATTTTTCCGCTTAACGCGATTCGCTATCCGATATTGTGTTCGTCGCGATTAGGTGATAGATGAAAACGCGTACCTCAGTGCCGCTCTTCAGAGAACGAGAACAACGAAGCTTGCCGAGGATACGCCAGTGGAGATAATTGCGCTATGGTTGCTATGGTGACAACACAGGAGAGGTGCTGAGGTTCAACTAAACTATGCTTGAACTAACGTTGGTTTGAATGAAAATAAAGCATATATCTACTTTAAGCACTCGCAAAATTAAAATACAAAGTAACCGTCAAAAGAAATAAACAGATACATCATGAGCTTGTAGGTGTCCTGATGCTGCCGACCATAGCAATGTAAAATACACTAAGTTGAAAAGTTGTCAAGGTGATAGACGGTTGGCTGACGCCCTTGCCCTCGTGCAGTTGTATTAGTAGCAGTAAAACATTTCTACTACTATACGAGGGCTAGTGCTTTCAACAGCCATGTATAGCTCTCGTAAGTAACCATCTGGAAACTGATGGGTCTATCGATGCCTTTCATGTCGTATGCCATGAAGAGACCAGTGCTTACGAGCCGACAGTGGCCGTGACATGTCAGTCATAAAGTTATCATTCTGTTACATTCCTACCATATGCAGTATACTGACAACACGTGTATGTTTAGTTTTTCTTTCCGCAATTATTTTAAATAGTTGCAGTGGCGGCTTTGGTTCATAACTTGGGTGCTTTGGAAAGTGTGATAGCGCAGCAAGTCGGCTAACACGCCCACATGTGTATCTGGCGACCATCCCTGAGCGTGAACCGTGTGACGTCACATATCAGTATATATGTACGGCCGCTCAGAATAAAGACGATTCATTTCCCTGGCGTGGCTTGGTCCTGATGTTATAACAAAGCAAGATGGCCATCGCGAAAATTTAAGGCACTTCAGTGCCATTAGAGGTAGCGCCCCTAGCGGTCTTGCTCCTCACTAAATAGAGAGGTGAACGTCTGCTCTGGACGCTCCAGCGACACACCCGCGAGCCACCACGACGTTTAAGCCTGCTTAGTAATGTGTTTGCCAGCCTACAACATGGTTTAAGTCACGAATGTCACAAGGAATGGGAAGAGGTTATGTGTGAGTTTGGCGTAATCAGTCGTACTTCCAGATAAAAATGAGCTCAAAACTCTTAAACAGCTGTTTTTTGCATGAGTGGCATTAGGTATAATTGAACAGAACTGATGCGCGTGGTCTTCGTTGCAGAAAGAGCCCGATTCCAAATGTTCCCGGCTCAGGGAGCTCCTTTTAGAATTCGCGCTCGTCGTTTAACGTGCCTAAGTGTCCTCGTGGTTCAAACTAAATTATCCGGCTGAGTGATCGAAATTACAAGACACCATTCACGCCAGCGTGCACTGACTGTATTTTGCAGGGATGGTGGACGCGCTGGACCAGTCCGTAGGCAAGGTATTTCAAACGCTAAGCGATGCCGGCATGCTGGACAATGTGGTCATCGTCTTCGGCAGCGACAACGGTGGTGCCCCCTTCGGCGCCCACGCCTCGCGCAGCTTCAACTGGCCACTGCGCGGCGCTAAGGGCGCGCTCTGGGAAGGAGCCACGAGGTCGGCCGCCTTCATCTGGAGTCCCCTGCTCAAGCGCAACCGCACAGTGTCCAACCAACTGATGCACATCACGGACTGGTTGCCCACGCTATACTCAATAGGCGGTGGGTGCACAAGTTTTTGCCACAAAAATTGCCTCAGAAATATGACGTCAACGTTTAGGCATGCAGTGCTGAAGTAGACGGTGTTAGGGTGGTTTTTAAGGGGAGGACAATGAGTGTGATTGGGTTACTCGTATGTTATGGTAGAAGCTCGGAGAAGCTACGAAAAAAACACTTGCCACCCCCCGTATACTCTTGCTGACGACCTGGACAGCACCAGTCTTGGAAGAACGATGCTAAGAGCATCTAAAATCTTAAGAAGAGAGAACTAAATACTTGAGAAATTGCAGACCGACCACTTCACTGCTCGTTGTTTACACGGCATTTACTAAAATAATCCCTAATCAAATTAGATCAACCTTAGGTCTCAGTCAACGAAAGGACCAGGCGACCTTAGGGAAGGGCACTCAACAATATATAAAATCCATTCCATAAGTGAAGTAACAGAGTAAAGCGAAGAATGTAATCACCCTCCACATAGCCTTCATAAATTACGAGAAAGCATTGGACTCTGTCGAAACATAAGCAGTCAAGCAGGTCATGAAGAAAATAACCTAGAATTTATTTTAGCAACATCGGTCAACATGACAAGTAGGGATAAATAGTTAGACATACAGATAAGAAAATACCCGTAAGAGGTGGCTGAAAGATAGTGAAAATAATGCTTGCAGATCACATTATGTTGCTCGCGAAATGAAAAATGAAGATATTTTAGTAGCCTAAAGCGATACAAGCCAGTAGCTGCAGCACTCTGGGACGGACGCGTACACCGTCTTGCAGGATTATATAAGACGGTTGTGAAAATTACAGAACCGGAGCAAACAGCCTTACACAGAGACTCGATGAGCGTACCACTGCGGCAAGAAGTGAGCGAAATGTCGCTTAGATTATTGAATATGTTCACTACAGACAGAAATAGCCGGCGTAATATTCGTTGAAAGGGAGGATGTACCCCAGCCCGCATAGAATCTGCAGTTCCTGTGCCAAAATTATCCCCGGTAATTACCTTACCGAGCATCCAAAAATCGCCCGCAAAAATATCTGCTTCTCATTATTTTGTTGTCACACCAAAGCTTGACCTGCTAGAAAAGGTGATGGCTATTAAACGAAGCATGAATTTATGCAGAGGCAGAACACCTGATGCGCAAAATAAGTGTACGTCACCTATAAGCACAAAATTTAGGAGCAAGTAAAAACTTACCAAGGATGACAGTTAAATTTTTTCTTGGCATCAACTGCGCGCTAAAAACTGAAGCTTATGACCAAATCTGTATGCCTTGTTTAAGGAGCGCAGTATGCGGGCACATTTTCCGACATTTGAAATACCTAGAGTCAGTTTTGCACGCTGGCCAAATCAGTGTATCATATTATATGGGTCCCAATACGCGAGTGAGAGGGAGACGATAGCCACTGTCTCGGGCCGTATGGACAACTGGTCAGTGGTTGACTGCGAATGTTACATGCCAGCCACTGCACTGAAATCCCACTACAATACTTTTATTTTACAGCGAGAGCTGCTAAAGTCATGTCCTGTGGTTGTAGCGTCGTGGTGGTAGTGCTAGTCGGCGTAACCGCATGGTGGTAACCATACGAAAAGGGAGGAGATTATAGTTGAAGCAGGTAGGCATAGCGAGAGCGGAGGAGTGCGTAACCGGAAGAAGAGACACACATACTAGCACTTGTGTGCATGTCTCTTCTTTCGTGCGCTGTCTCGTTTCTGTTGATTTATGTACTATTATAGTATTTATGTACTATTTATGTACTATTATTGCCATACTCGTCTACGTGCCGACACCCATCCTGTATCTTTGGTCATTGATATCTATTAGATAACTTTTTTTTCCGTCAATCTAATCTCCAGTGCTGAGCAGCAGGATAAGGCAGTCTACGTTAGGCCAAATTTTCTTGTTTTTTCTGTTACCAGTTCATTCTCGGTTAAGTAGAGGCGCCCTCCCAGGTGGCGTCTACTGTGTAAACAGGAAAAAGTGGTTAATAGACACATTGACCGTACTGCGCTAACGACACTTTGGCCGCTGTCATAGCCTTGTAATGCGAAGGTAAGATAACCGCTGGTCCTCAAGGGTAACGGAGTGGATTCCAAAAGAGGGCAAGCGTAACAGGGGGCGCCAGAAGGTTAGGTTGGCGCATGCGATTAAGAAATTTGCAGGAATAGGGTGGGCGCAGCTATCAAAGAACAGGGTTAATCAGAGAGTCATGGGAGAGGCCTTTGCCCTGCAGCGGGTGTAGTCAGGCTGATAATGATGATGATAGCCAGTTAAACGCCCGTGCTTTTGCTCACGCTTTGTCCCTGGCCTCACCCATGCATGGTATGCATTTTCAGGAGGCGACGTTGCGGATCTGGGTAAAATGGACGGAAAGGACATGTGGAAAAGCCTGTCTCGCGGGTTGCCCTCACCTCGCGTCGAGATGGTCTACAACTACGACGAGTGGATTTTGAATGCCTCGGGCATTCGCCATGACGACTACAAGTTGCTACTGGACGGCACCCGCCTGTACAACCTGCGCTATCCCGTACCGGGTGGCAATCGTCCGTACGACGACCTCGACAAGCTGCTCGCTCAGTCAAGGGCGGCGAAGACTCTACGGCGTTTCTACGGAACAAAGGACCTGAACTTACCCAAGGACTGGAGAAAGACAGCTACGCTGAAATGTGGAAAGGTCAAGGAGAACTTTTCAGAGATGGACTCTGTTTATCTGTTCGATGTTGTTAAGGATCCCTGCGAGCTGAACAACATTGCCACCTTTCATCTTAAGGTTAGTACGAATGTTTGTACTCTGTAACCGCTCATCAAAAAAAAAACAAACGCGCAAAAAGAGTAAACTACGCGGTGGGGATGGCTGCGACAAGCGACAAACTCAGCACAAGATGAGCCATTCAGAATTTCGCGCTCGCCTTTATGTCTCCGCCGCTGAGTGCAATTCTGAGTACAAGAATATATGCCCTGGTGAGAGACAACGGGAAGGGCGCTAGTTTATTAAACGGGCCTGTGGTTCGCGAGAATGCTGATAATGGCAGCAAGGGGAAGTCCGCAGAAGCAACGAGGCCCGCAGAATGCCACGTTTTCGAACCGCGCGCTTCCGAAGCGTCGCAGTGCCGCTGGGCAAACTCAGGCATTCGTGCGTCGCTGTGCGTGACTCGGCACATTGGCCTTCTACACTCGGCGACAGCTAGCGTTGGCAGTTAAGGAAAAGGTACAGGAGGGGAACGTCTGTAACTGTGCCACCCCGCCAATATTTCGGCCGTACGATGGCGGGACGGCCGCCTCGCATGTTGCTCGTTGGGTGGTTGCTCCGCTCTGTCCCTGTGGCGTTCCACTTAACATAGGAACACTACGTGATGATGATGATATTGTGGGATACCCGTTGTAGCGGGCGGTCACGGCATTTGTGTCCTAGAGTGAGTATTCGGAGAGGAAAGGGAGAAATTTAAGAAAAAAGAAAAACGACACACACAAAACCAAGTGTCACAACGCAGGCTCATCGCGACTGCGTCTCCGCCAGCGTAGTCATTGGAACGGAACACCGCTATGACTGTCGCGTCATCTGCCACCGTCGTTGCAGCCCGGTATTCGTGATTATTATTAGCCTATAAAAAGATGGTCTTCGTGATGGATACAGCTTTCTTGGCTGCACCGCGCCCTCCTTCGTCTTCATCCTCTTCGACTGCCTCAAATCACAACGCACGTGGGAAGGTGGCGTCATCTACGTGTGGAGGTTTATGATTTATCGGGGTTTAACGTCCCAAGGCGACTCAGGCCATGAGGAACGCCGTATTGGAGGACTCTGGAAGTTTCGACCACCTGGGGTTCTTAACGTGCACTGACATCGCACAGCGCACGGAGCACAAAGTGCTCCGGGAGCTCTTTTTGCTTTCCGCAGGCCCTGCAGATAGCGGCTTGCACGTCAGCGGGGCGATCGGAGTGGCGGCTGTTCACATGTGTGCGCAGGGCACCGGCACGCGCCTCGAAGAGCAGACCGCTGCCCCCGCTTTTGTCGTACAGTGATTCCAGTACGATTTCCTGTTTGTGCGTGCGTGTACAGGAGAGGTGTCGGCTGCTTCTGGAGAGCGGATTGTCAATGAGCGGTTTCCGGCACTCGGCCTGCACTTTGCGGCTCTGTTTGCCCGGTGGTCTATTTAATGGATTGGGTGAAGAAACCGAATTTTCCGCACAGTCGTTGGGAACGAACACACAATTGCGTTCTGGTCCGTTTAAAATTGAGGTACCGGAACACTCGGCGCAGCCGTTCCTCGAAAGAGTATTTTCTGCTGGCCTTCCGAGCTTCGAACGACGACCAGCCGAGGTCGCCCTGGATTGCCTCAACGGCGACTCGACCATGCCACACCAGGGCTGCTCGGCCAACTTCCTGTTGTCCTTGCTGTGGCGAGGCATGTGTAGAGGCTGACATACAGACGACGGCATTCGCAAAAGTTAGGCCCGTAACGTGCACGGCCTTCCACAGCTCACGAAGCACCACAAATCGCCTACACCCTCTTAGACAACGTTTGCTCAGAATGCAGCAGGCTTGCTGAGAATATAATCGTTCGAGCTCTTCGGGTGCTGCGTACAGGTCTCCTTGGCGATTAAGATTGACACCTAGGTATCGGTATTCGAGGGTCTGTGGCATGGGATGTGCGCTCGGCAGATGCACCGTGTAGACGTTGGTCTACGAGCCCGCGAAACGCAACGCGTCCGACTTTTTCGAGTTGAAGCATAGCCCCGACTGTCCTATATGATCGGCAGATAGTGAGATCAGCTGCGCTTCAACTTCGGCTAAGAGCACGATGTCGTTCGTTAGCACAAGTCCCGGGAGAGTCCAGACTTCAGGGATTCTCTATCGTGTGCAGGGAATGGTGAAATCCAACACTGGACTGAACCAAGCGGTGCTCGAGCTCTGCTGTGTAAAGCATGTACAGAACCGGCGACATCGGGCATCCTTTTTTTAGTCCCATCTGCACATTTACAGGCGTAGATTGGGCATCGGCTGCAGTATAGGCTACGAAGCAGTCCGATTCACTCGGATGGCATTCCGATAGCTGCCATTCCATGAAGCAGTTGCTCGTGGGGGACACTATCGTAAGCCCTGCTTGCATCCAGGAAGCACGTCACAAGCCTGCCGTGACCCCTTGCGAGAGATTTCTACACACTGCGTGACCACGAAGATGCCCTCGAGGCGACAACCTTGCCAGAATCCATTGCTGCTGATGCTGCTGCTAGGAAGAAAGAAAAGGAAAGTGCACGGGCCTGCCTACTGGCTCAAGCCGAGCCACGCTCGCTGCCGCGTGCGGAAAGTAGGATAGTTAAATGATAGGAGAGAAAATATAGAAAGAAAAGACGCGCGCTAAAATGCCCCGGGCAGATATCCATTCTGCAATTCTGATAGGATATCCTTCGCCTCGGCCCATGCGACTATAATGCTGGTGCTACTGGGCCCATCTCTGGAAGCGTTTTGCAACCGGATGTGCGCAACCAGAGTCCTTGCCTAACCAAAACGTGGTAATCAATGAAACCGGTTATTCCGGGACTTAATAAAGTTAAAAATTCCCAGCTGTGCTAGAAATGCACCTTAAGTAAAAAATATTCAGACTATATTTTTACGTGGCGCTCAGCCGAAGAATGAGGCGAGATGACTGATGGCAGTGAGAGCTGATTTAATGGCCGCTGGCCTAGCGCGAGAGCTCCGTCCCGCGCCACTGCCAGCTGCGTCTTCTTCGTCATAATATTATTTTTTAAGAGGCAACTATGAATTGCACCCAGAGACGATATCCTTGCGTAGAAAGAGGTGGCGGGTTTGTGCTCTTCGCAGCATTGCCAGTTTAAGTTGTCCACGAGTATAGCGCTGTCGTCGAGAACAGCGATATCTTCATTTCTATTAGTGTTTGATTATAAGAAAGCTTTCATCAATAAAAAAAGAAAACAATATGCTGTGCAGGCGATGACGTGCTGCTAACTTCACTTAGACTGCAGAGAGCGAGAATGGCCTGGCCCTCTCGTTATCGCTGTCCTCTTGCAACCCAAGCGCCAGGCATTTCCATTCCGCCACTCCGGTGATCGGTCACTTGTAATTATCTGTGCCTCCCTATAGCTTTCCAACGTTTAGGAAGCGTGCAAGAGGCGGCAAAGTGCAAATCATGCCACCGAACAGTGAAATAGGTTAAAAGTACTGGCTAAAAAAGTGCCACAACGAGGTTGTGCTACAGACGCTACTATCGTAATTTCAACAGAATAATCGCGAAACTCTCTCTTTACTAGACTAATCTCATTTCCCAGCACCTTTCACAAGGTAGACTTCAAATATAATTTGCTGAACACGTAAAAGGTATGGTAAACATGACTTACTGCATGGGCCAAAAGCCTGCATCTTTAATGTCTCAATGGTTTGACAACCGCGGAAGTATCAGCAGGCGATTGGTTGATTTTGGCACTCGGTATTGATTTTCAGTGTGAGCCATTGCATGTCCGCGCTCTTTCAGTGCCTCGACGCATTCAGAAGAGAGACATAATTTTCCGCATTTTAATTAGCCAGGGATTCTAGTGATCAATAAACTTATTGTTTGCACTAGTACACACAACGTTGCCATCGCGAACGAGTTAAATGTGCGCATCGGACCTTTCTTTTGTTGACGGAGCATAATTCGTTTTAAACAAAAGGAACTGGAAGGCACACGCAGAGCCGCGTAGGGATGATCCTGCGTATTCTCATTCTGGATAAGAATCCCATCAGTCTCACGAACTAGAGAAGATACATTTGTCCAAATCAGAACTAAGACAGAGCACCGTTTTATCTCTGGCCAGCGGATGAGTTCACCAACATCGCTAACAAGTAATGGGAGACAGAATGACACAAAACAAAGGTAAACCACTGTTGAGAGGGACTTGGCCAGCGGACAGAATCATCTCTCAACCCTTGTTCAATTTTTTTTGTGCTATCGAGAATTCCATCTTCCCACTTTCTCTCTACCGGGGAGACAAAAATTAAGTGAAGTGAGCCCTTCCGAAAGGTCGAGAAGCTGAGTGGAAAAGTCGTTAAACAAGGATTTCTTTTCCATTAGCAGCAGTATCCTAGTATTCCCTAAGAGAATGAATGAATCCAGGCCTATCCTTATTATTGCTGTCCTCCAACTGACTAGTTTTAGAAGTACACTAGATGCATCCTAATGTCCATTTGTCCTTCCGACAGATTGTGGAGGCCCTCAAGCAGCGCATTGCTTCTTACGCCGCCGTAGCGGTCCCGCCGCTGACAGCACCTAAGGATCCTGCCGGATTCCCCGAGTACCACAACGGAACCTGGGCGCCCTGGTTGGAGTCGCCACTTTGAGAGCGGCTTGTTGATATCACCAGATCAGAACTTTTATTTTCCTACCTCACTGACTGGCGGTCGTCAAGAATGGCGGGTTCACGTAGGATGCGTCGGCTAACATTTGTACGCTAGCTGCTAAAATTTCACAACAATATGAGATTATAAATACAAGGCTGATTATTTTTCTGCGCCTTCATTTCGTAATAAAATAGCGCTTGGTGAAAAAAAACACACCCAATGGAAGACCTTAATACGGAATCTGTTTTGATTTTACTTTTTTACACTCCAACTCGGAGATTGTGAGCGTTTTGTGTCGGTAAAATATAATGGAAATATATTGACGGAGATTGTGAGCGTTTTGTGTCGGCAAAATATAATGTAAATATATTGACGGAACTGTACATTGTAAACTTGCCCCGACGAACGGAATACCATTCCCGCAACTGCTGGAGAAATAAACCTTAAGAACAAAAGCTATTTACATAGTGTTTATGAGCGTGTTCAAATAGTGACGGTAATCTGCGTCTCATGATCATTTTTTGTATTGAATGAACTTTCCATTCTGTGGATAAATACGTCCACAACTTTCTTTGCCTACATCTGGTCAGAATACCACAAATGTGTGCACGTTTACACGGATGGATCTGCGTCTCCAAATGCATCAACAGCAGCTTTCGCAATCACTGCACAACAGACGACCCGCAGATTCATTTCGGGACACAAGTCTACTTCAACCGCTGCAGAGCTTGTGGGCTTTCGGGAATCGATTCGCCACATCTGCGGAGAACCGCCTCAGGAGTGGTGCATTTTCACCGACTGTAACCCTGCGCTACACATTTTAGGACGCTTCCTACGCCACACAGCCTACCAAGCTCTGGCTCTTCATATCATTAGTCTCGTATCATTTGCTCAGGGAAACGGCCACCGTATAGTGTTTCAGTGGATCCCCGGACAGTGCGGACTCGATGGAAATGAGACCGCCGACGCTCAAGCAAGGAGCGCCTTCAGCAGTGGCCTGCGTACAGCTGTACCGTTCTCTATAGTGAACACAACTTGTCTCCTTTCGGAATTGATGAGGAGGGCGACGGCTGGAAAATAAATGGAATTGAATTGAAAAAAAAAATAGGTACTGGGCCCTGCCAGACACCCGCCACATCCGCCTTAAACGGCGAGATCCGACGATGACCTTTTCAGTTCCTCGCGGAATACCTCGCCCTATTGCATGCGTTATCCGTAGGCTACGTTTAAATGTGGCATTCACGCGCAAATACTTGCACTTAATAGGACAAGCGGACTTCCCGGAATGTACCACATGTGGCGTGCTAGAGACTATAGAACATGTTTTAGTGGCGTGTCCAGCGTACGCACGTGAAAGACTCATACTCGCATCTGCTCTGAAGCCTATGGACACATCGCTCCTCTCTGAGGATTTGATCCTCGGCGCTTGGCCAGATAGTTTTAGAACTGTAAAGGCAACGCGAGCGCTTTCACGCTTTTTGAGCGACACGGACCTTGTCTCGCGTTTGTGATGTCCGAAAGTGTGCCTTGTTTTTTTTAAAGTAGTTTTTCATCTGCCTCCTCCCATCATCATCATCGTCCCCCATTGTGACCTTCTTTTATCTCCTCTTCCCGTACCCCAAAGCAGAGTAGCAGGCCAGATATTTATTTTTCAGGCCACCTCTCTGCCTTTCCTATCAATAAACCCTCTCTCTCTCTCCACAACTTTCTTGGTAAACATCGTTTACCACAGGAGGTGAAAAGTGTCACCCTTGCGATTTCGCTAAATAGCCAGTTTGGATCCACGCTGAACAAAGCATAAATTTCACGAAAACCGTCATTTTTCAGCCGCTATATGTAGCTTTTCTGTTGCAAGCATGCACGAAACGCTCTTCTGGCTTTTGGAATTTCGCAGAAAAAAACCCTCAGCAGGGTTACGACTGTGTAACGCGAAGTGCAGCGATAGCTGTTTAGGCATTCAGTTTTGGTGATTTATTGCTGACGCACTGGTGTAGTGATCACGTGATGCTCACCTGCACTGGCAGGCGGCTGTTACAAACAGCCACCCCTAGGGTTATGCGACCCAGGTTGACCGTGATGCAAGGTCCATGATCCACCCGGTGGGTGAATGTCATAAACGCACCCACCGGTTACGCCGACGACGACGAGAAATACTGGGACGGACGCCTAACAGCTATCGCTGTAAAAGATTGTAAAAGTGAGTGCAAAAACAGCTGCTTACGACGACAATGGCAAAAAAAAAAAAAGCGAGAACTTGAGGTTGCAATTTTTACACGGTATTCATCGATACTTTCTACCACCGTTACAGGAGATTTGCACTTCTTGAAGGATAAGCTTTTTATTTGCGTGTTCAAATTTCCTGCAATTAAAAATTTGCGTTAAGAGGGCAACATTGAATCCGGGTTTAGAAACCAATCACCTCCGAGTTTTGTTTAAATTTACTTGAAATTCCTTTAGTACCTGGTAATTGAGAGTGACAATAAACTGCTGCATTATATTCTCATAAATTGAGAAATGAAATGCTAAACGCAGAAAATATTTCGCTCAGCTACCGTTACCGGGCGTTATCCTTTAAAAAAAGTAATGCTTAAAAAAACTCAATGCATTTGGTAGCATTTCTGTGAGCACAGCGATAGAATATCACAGATAATTTGGAGGCTTCCTGTACAGCTTATCAGCCCCGGTTTTATTAGGTCCAGCGTTAATAAGCCCCCTGTATCACTTTCTGCTTCCAGGTGTCGTTACTGTAAGGAAACAAATCGCTGAGAATTTAGCGTCTTTGGTCACATGCGAATTCGGCGCGCTAGTACTTCGGTTTTCACTTCGATTTCGACCCGAGGCTCGGTTTTCAAAGTCAGAAAAGTCAAGCAGGCTCCTGACAAAGACCGGCGAAAGTGGTGAGGGGGGGGGGGGGGGGGGGGGGGGCTTAACGTAGAGCACTAAAGTGGAAGAGACACATAAGCTCCGCCCTACGAGCATAACACGATAGAGTTAATGGGTTTTTGCCCATATATACGGAATTGGCCATTCTCTACTTTGCATCCATAGATCGCTAGGAGTCCTCATACCACTCCTGGCGCCGTGGTGCAGTAGTTAAGCGATGAGCCACTACCCTGCGACTGCAGGTGCTGCCACCATGGGGGCTTATTGTGAGGCACAAGTTGCTCTTTCCGAGCAACCTCTCGGCTCCAATCATCAATCAAGCTACCACCTGCCACGGTCGCTGGTTTGCTTACAATCCGGTAGGCAGACAGTGGTGAAATCGGTGAGTGGGGGGTCTTGCCGCTAGCAAACTAAAAATATTCACTCCTGCCAGCCTGAACGTTCTGATGGGATTTTAATATTTATATGCGGTTAGTGTCGTCTGAGATATATATTTCCTTATTAATTTTCTTTATATGAGTTTTATATCATCGCTTACTGCCCATAAAATTATTGTTTCTGTATTTTAGAACAACGACTCACTGGAATCTGGGTCTCTATTGCTCGATTTGAAAACGTGCCTTTAACTGAGCAGTGTATCCTGCTGCGCTAGCTGTCTGCGTTCTGTCATTATGGAATGTGCAGCAGGGAACACACAGCTGCGCAGCTGTGTGCCATTTCCGTATAGGTCCTTGGTCTGCCAGCGTTGCGCATTCCATAATGACATAACTGGAACGGCAGTTAAGGCTTAGCTACAAACCGCAGTTGGCTCTGGTATGGCTAGACAATATTACTTTGTGGAGTTTCTTTAGTCAGGATATTGTTACACCGAAGGTAACGTTCTCGTCTGTTTTGTGTATTGTGCTTTACGGCTGTAATTATCCTACGTGACAAAGTCTGTCCACAAAGCATGTCCAGCATTTAGTTAATTGTTGCACTTGCGACGACTCAGACGAAGGCGCCATACTGCATCTTCGGTAAACAGTGCCATGCGCAGGGGACCACTGCATTGTAGCCCTATGGGCACCGGTGGATACGGGCACATACCTGTTGGGTTTAATGACGAAGCTATTATACAAATCGCAAAAATCTTCGATAAGAAGCTTCTTGAGGCGCATATGACTCCGTTTCCGTAAACTGCGTTACGAAATAAGGTTACGAAATAAACTGCATTTTGAAAATAAAGCAATAAAGTTTTTCGAGGCGTTTTAACAAAAAGGTTCGCATATAAAAAGTGAAAAAAGATTCATGCCCCAGAAAAATGTTATTTCCTTCTGCAGAGAACCAAACGCGATTTGGCGAAATCGCAGAATCGACGTTTTCATCGCTACTGAACTACTCCCCGCCCCCCCCCCCCCCCTCAAAAAAAAAAGAAAATAACAACGGTGTTTGTCTCAATACTAAGCGCTGTACCTTCTTGTTGAAAGATCTGCCTATCACATATAAGCATTTCACTGCAGACAAAAAGGGGCTAACGGAACTAGACTAAGCGATTGCTCACTTTGCTTCTACATTGCAATGCCCCATACGTGAAACAAGCACCTCTCTAAAGCATGAGAGAAGATGTCTTTAAGGCCGATATATCAGAGGGGCTGCAGATTCCATAGTGCCGCGAGCCGCACTTGGACCCGCCAATTTTGGCCGCCCCTGGCATAAGAGGCGATTTCTCAAGCCTTTTACAGATCATTATTTTAAAAACTGTCGGAGATACTTCGCTGCGATCTACGCATGTGAATTGCACAGCAAGGCGCACATTGTGCACGTTGTAGAGCTCAAAACTATGCAACAAATTAACAGAAGTTAACTAATCAACTTTTGATTTTTTATTTTAGTTTAAAAGATAATAAGCGAAACTGAAGGCCGTCAGCATCGAACAACAGAGAAGGTGGGCTCAGCTTTTAATTTTTCTTTATCAGGAATGTGGTTGTAAATATCGAAGGTTAAAAATACGCGTTTGGAAGCTTGTTGAGCTGGCTTTACCTCGTTGCATATTTATAAAAAGGTCTCGCTTACATTTTGAATGCCGCAGATACAGATGTCATTCGGGCTTTCCCGTAGCAGCAGTGGCAGCGCAGCGGACTGCACGCTCTGAGCCTTCATTCCGTCTGTTTTGCAGTTATCAGAAGCAAGAAAGAAAGCCGTCATCGGGATCGTCGTCTCTACTGGCAGGTGGTGCGAAAAACGACCGAAGCTTCTGCGCAGTTGGGACTTTGACGCCACCAGGATCATCAGAGCGCATAAAAGGAACCGCCCGGCATAGCCACTCCTCATTTGGCAGCAGTGGCAGCGCAGCGGACTGCACGCTCTGAGCCTTCATTCCGTCTGTTTTGCAGGTTGGTTTGTCAGCCCTCTTTATTTTAGCACGCTGCGCGTGCGTTCGCTGTCACTGCTGCCCGTGAGTGTTTCAATATACATTGTGCGAAGTTACTTTGCTGTGCATTTCGTTCAAAATGAGCAAACAAATCAACGATCTGAGGGAAGAACTGCGGCAGGAGATAAAGGTAGCCCGTGAAACAGTTGAACGGGATTTACGTGCCGATATGAGGGAACTGCGTGCGGAAGCGCGTGAAAATGAAAAAAGTATGACTCACATGAATGAAGTTTTTGAAGAGCTTAAGAAAGATTGCAGTGACGTCAAGGCAGAGAATGCTGCACTAAGAGAAGAAAACAATGCACTGCGTGCTGAGCTTGATGCCCTTAAGAAACGCCTAGCTGGCACGGAATTCCGTCTGACACAGACAGAGCAATACTCGAGAAACAAAAACGTTGAAATTAAAGGCTTAGATGAAAAACCCGACGAGGACGTCACCAGCATTGTTTGTGATATTGGTGCGCTCGCTGGTGTGGCCATTGCCCCTGAGGACATTGAGGCTTGTCATCGCGTCCCGTCCAAGAATAAGCCCAGTTGCATTGTCGTTCAGTTCAGTCAGCGCCAAAAGAGGGATTCCTTACTCGAAAAAGCTAGAAAGCTGCGCCTTAAGAATTCCGACCTTGGCAACACTTCAGAATCCCCTGTGTTTGTTAATGAACACCTGTGCCCTGCTCTCAAGCTTTTTTTGGGAATGGCTGCTGCCAAAAAGCGTTCTTCTGGCTGGAAGTATGTCTGGTGCCGCAACGGAAAAATTTTCGCTAGAAAGTCAGATGTCTCTGACGCATTGGTCATCAAGCAGGAAAGCGATCTTGAAAAGATGCAGTGAAAGTGTCCCTGTATCAGCTAGGACTTGCAAAAAGGGGGAAAAAACAAACAAACAATGGAGCAGAACATGGAAACTAACGTTCGTTGGAGCGGCGCTGTTAGGTCTAAAAACGTTTCCTGTCAGGACGTTGAACGCGTGATGGTACCACTAATTCACAAAAAATGGAACGGTATACGGTGGAGGTTTTCAGACTTCCACACAACAGATTGCAACGAAGCTAACGTAGCACCAACGATTACGCTTCGAGCGGAAACCAGAAACCCGCCTTCATCGCCCTTTTGTAACATGTACACTAGGTTTGCAGTTGATTACGACAGTGCACGTCTCTTTCTTTTGTGCCCGTGGGCGCTTGAAGTCCCCTTTGGCAGACCTTTAAAAGTTAAACCACTGCCGATATTGCTTGCACAAAGCATTCTCAATGAGTCGTCATATGTTGGCGCTGGTTTCTGCGTACATTTGATATCGAACAATCTGAATGCCAGCCTAATGCACCGCCTCCAGTATGAATGGTGCGCAACAGCGCGAAGTTGTCTTTCCGCATATTTCAAGCGCTGGTCGATTCATAGCGTGTTGCCGAGATATAAATCTGTCCTAATTCTCTCACGATGGCTTCGTGTATGAGCGGCTTAGTTGACGCGACGGAGCTGGACGGCTGTGCATTGGGTGATTCTCGACAGTGTTTGAACTGCATTCATTTTAATCTGCGATCTGGCAGGAATAAGGATGGCGCTCTTGAGGTTTTCTTTAGCCAAGCCAATATTATATTTAATGTAGTGATGTTTTCAGAAACCTGGTTTGACTGTGAAGAGGACGTGATTAAGCTATCTGGCTACAAATCTTACTTTGTTAATCGTGTAGGTAAACGTGGTGGCGGTGTATCGATGCTCATTTCTAACGAAATTGAGTGCGAAGTTCTTGATGAGTTCTGTTGTGCTTCTACTGACTTCGAAGTGCTTGTACTAAAATCGCGCAAATACTTATTGTGTAGTTGTTATCGTCCACCATGCGGTGACGTCTCTTCATTTTTCACTTTCATGGATTCTTTGCTACAGTTTGTCAATACTCAAAACCTCTACATTATATTGGGTGGAGACTTCAATATTAATTTTCTGGCTGAGAATAGCCCAAAGATGAAATTTGAATCCCTTTTGAATATTCACTCATGCCAAAATGTGATAACGTCACCTACACGGCTAGCAGCTGGCTCCCAAACACTTCTTGATCTTTTCATAGTTAACTTCGAAACTTGTCGTATTAAATCTGGTATCATTAATTACTCTTTTAGTGATCACATTCCGATATTTCCCTCAGTGTATCACGGTTTTAAAATCAATGCGAAATCTGAGCTGCCTTTGCTCCGCTGGCAAATCAATCCGCGCACGTTATCTAGCTTTCGTGAATGCATTGCAGAAGTAAACTGGAATGACGTCCTCTCTGAATATAATCCTGACGTAGCTTATGACAAGTTCTTAAAATATTTTTTGTCTTTGTATAATTCCTGCTTTCCGAAAAAAAGTTTTCATAGGTCAAAGAAAATCCGGAAACCGTGGGTAACGTCAGAATTGCTAAACCGCATTATAAAGCGTGACCGGCTTTTCCGGAAATTTATCAAAAGCAAGCGCCCGGACGCCCTCGAAGCCTTTAAGAGGTATAGAAATCAAGTCACCAAAGAACTTCGTACTGCTAGGAATCGTTACCACTATAATCTTTTAACTTCCTCGAATCAGCAATCAGGTCAGGTTTGGCGTAGATTGCACCAAATTTTCGGCAAATCTCCGGAGACGATCACAAAGCTAGATAATAATGGCGTAGAAATATCAGGGGAGAGATTAGCAAATACTTTCAATGACCACTTCCCTTCTCTGGCCTCAGTGTCGTCCGGCGGAGACTACTCAACTTTCATGAAACCTTCTTGCCCACAAGCTGTATTTTTGGAGCCGGTCTCGGAAACTGAAATAATAACTACGTTTGCGAGCCTAAAAAACAGCACCTCCACTGACATAATGGGCCTTCAAGTGAAGCCTGTAAAACATGTAATAGACTTAATTGCCCATACATTGGTGCATATATTCAACATCTGCCTTTCATCAGGGGTGTTCCCCCGGAGTATGCAGTGTGCCAAGGTAACCGTAATATATAAAAAGGGCGACCGAAACAACCTTTCTAATTACCGTCCGATTTCAATACTTCCAGTTTTTTCGAAAGGACTTGAGAAAGTTATTCTCAAACGACTAACTTCTTTCACCGATCACTGTAACATCTTAGCTCCCGCGCAATATGGCTTCAGAAAAAATAGGTCCACTGAATTAGCGCTACTTACGCAAAAAGAAATTATCCTGGAAAGTTTTGAAAACAAAAACATGGTCCTTGGTGTCTTCCTTGACTTTACAAAAGCCTTTGACTATATTAGTCACCGTATACTGATTGAAAAGTTGGAGTGTTATGGTATTCGCGGTGTAGCCCTTCAGTTAATTTCATCCTACCTTGAACACCGATCACAGTGTGTTGTGATAACAGGGCATTCTTCCACCGTAAAACCGGTTAAACTAGGCGTTCCGCAAGGAAACATTCTAGGTCCTTTTCTATTTGTTTTATATATAAATGACATAGTAAACACTGACCCAACGGCCAAGTACATAATTTATGCAGACGATACAATTTGTCCCGTCGTGCTAATCGTGCACTTCGTATAGTTAGTACCTGGACAGCAAAAAATGGGTTGAAGTTAAATATTGGAAAAACCAAGGCTGTTATGTTTCATCAAAAAAATTAACTTTATGTACTACCACCAATTCTAATTGAGGGTATAGAGATAGAGGTTGTGCAGAGTTTCAAGTCGCTCGGTGTTATTTTTTCTGCAAATTTGTCCTGGGATCAGCACATAAATGACCTCGTCAAAAAACTTTCGAAAACTGTTGGTCTCATGCGGCGTCATTGTTTTACTTTTCCAAGAGCAGTTAATATTCTGCTTTACAACTCTTTATTCTCATCCACGCTCAACTACGGCGCACTTGTATGGGGAACCACAAGCAAAAATAATATTAATGATCTTCACTTGCTACAGAAACGTGCCATCCGCATAATTTGTAAAGCACCCTATTTAAGCCATACGAAGGACATGTACAGGCAGCTGAACATTGTTAGTGTAGAATCTATGTACAGTACTCACGGATTGAAATAGGACATTCGGAGCGCGTGGCCGTCGCTTCATGGAGCGCCGCCCGTAGATGCTCATGGAACCAAGGTGGTGCATTGTGGTATGGCACGAGGGGGAGAACATCTACAAAGCAGAATTGTTCCTTCCAGTCGCCAATGAGCCGGCCTGTGGTTTAGCACATGCCTGCGTGGCACTGCAAGGCTTGCGCTTCGAATGTCCTATTTCAATCCGTGAGTACTGT
The DNA here is from genome assembly GCF_052857255.1 of Amblyomma americanum. Taxonomy (NCBI): domain Eukaryota; kingdom Metazoa; phylum Arthropoda; class Arachnida; order Ixodida; family Ixodidae; genus Amblyomma; species Amblyomma americanum. The sequence continues at coordinate 183,249,248 of NC_135499.1, forward strand.
ACACCTATAGACTGTCTAAACAATATAAATTAGAAGAATCTAAAAATATAAATGCATTAAAATTGCTGGCCGGACTGGAAAAGCACACTCCTACCTACCCAACGCGCAAGCCCGAACAATGGAATGTGAGTAAATGCCGTACGGGTTATGGAAATCAAATGTTGAAATTCCAACTGCCGACAATGCTAAATGATTTCTTGAAGGACAAGAACACAGATAAACAATCTATTTCATTGAAAAACCTACGAAAGAAATTTGTATGGAATTAGAATGTGAACATGTTTTTCTTATTCTTTGGAACCATTTGTTTTTTTTTGCATTTACTTCTGTATCTCTACTTTTTACCAGATATATTTCAACTATCTTATACGGGAGTCTAGGTTTATGCACGCTTCTATATGTTATGTAATAATTTCATTACCTGTATGTCTTATTGATGTATGCACAACTTGGACTGGCGTATGTTTCACTGTCACTTATTAGTCTGCTTTATGCACTTATATATATATTTTTTATTATTACAGCAGTAGCTGCAGATTGCGTTCCCAAAATCCAAATGCTGTGTTTTCTTTTCTCTTTTTTTTCCTCTTTATATTTTTACCATGCACTGCCTCTGTTTGCCATGTATTGGGGTGCGGGCCTAGTCAAGCCTGTGTCAGGCTTTTTGTCTGTACTCCAAACATCCTTGAGATGTTGAATAAAGATTGTATTGTATTGTATTAAGCAGTAAACGGGATTTCGGCAGCGATACTGCGCTCAGCGACACCTTTTTATAACTATGCAGCTCGGAAAAGCCAACTCAATCAACTTTAAAATGCGTAACTTTGAAGTTGAGATTTTCGAACCACATTTCTGATGAAGAAATTTTGCAAAGCGGGCTAACCTTCGATGTTGGCAGCCTTCATGTCTGCTGTATAACATCGCCCGCTAAAGTCAAAACTAAAAAAGCTGGTTAGGTAATTTCAGTTATTCAAGTGCTTAATTGTTGAGTTCAATCACAAACATAACGTCCATCTTGCTGTAAAACCCACTTGCACAGACTACACCGGACATATCTCTGCCAGTTTTTAAAAAGAAAATCTGTAAACAAATAAAAAAAGTCACCTCGTTCCCCGCATGTGCCGCAGTGTACGCACCTGGCTGAGCCAGAGTGCCGCTGGTCGTTCACTTGCGCATCCTGTCCGTCATGTTTCCAACATTTATTCTTCGAATGGCACACCGCCGCTGCTCTAGTTCGTGCTGACGTGTATACGGACGCCGTGTACAGCCTACGCAAGGCTTCGATTCTGACATCGACGCAAAGCTGTGCGGACGTAAGTGCGGCTTGAACGCAATTTTTCTCTTTTTTAAGGTCCCGGGTTCGAACCCGACCGCGGCGGCTGCGTTTTTATGGAGGAAAAACGCTAAGGCGCCCGTGTGCTGTGCGATGTCAGTGCACGTTAAAGATCCCCAGGCGGTCGAAATTATTCCGGAGCCCTCCACTACGGCACCTATTCTTCCTTTCTTCTTTCACTCCCTCCTATATCCCTTCCCTTACGGCGCGGTTCAGGTGTCCAAAGATATATGAGACAGATACTGCGCCATTTCCTTTCCCCAAAAAACCAATTATTATTAATATTATTTTTTAAGGCGCGGTGGTGACGCCATCTGACGGCGCATCTGTATAGGACGCGGGAAATGCAGGAGCCTGACTGATAGCATTAGTTAGTGGGTGCTCTCTTTCGTCTAGGGCTTAGCCTGTACCCGCGAAAATCGAGCTTTCCAGAACTCTAGGCACATGTACTGGCATACGTTGCTGCATATACTGACTGTTATGTGGCTCAGAGAAAATTGACTAAAAATTCTGTCGGCTATACCGCTGGGCACTCAAAATTTCTCGCAGATGTGGCATTTAGAGGTATTTTTTGTTTGATATTACGCCTGGGCTGAGTACTTGCCTAAATTGGTGAGAATTAACCGTCTAAATGTTCATCACCGAGACACTCAGCGCACACTGAGCACGGTAACGAAACGGCCCGACAGCCTCTGCCATGTCCTGGTCGAACGCTGGCTCTCTGCGGAAACTATTATCAAATACTTCGACATTGCGGCTAATCGAGATCAGCTCTGGCTGGGATGATTGTTTACACTACCTAAGTAGTTCTGCTCTTACGAAATCATTAGCGCAAGATGCTCTGCATATTTGCCAGGCGCTACTTCTATAATACAACTTTAATGTGTCGCTGTCATGTTTTCATTTTGAGGAGGACAGTCGAAAGCAACGCAGGCAAAAAATTTCGCCGTTTTGCGCCATGCTGTTCACTCTGGCTTTCAAAGATGCCGAGAGCCACGGCAGGACCTATATACTCTCGGTAAGAAACGATCTGCGACCGAATAACACGATGCGCGTGTAATGGAAAATGCATGCACGTAATGGCGCCCGTTTACAGTCAGGGAATTTCAGCAGCCCGCACTCAATAGCTCAATAGCTCGGCGTGAACTCGAGATGACAAAAAAAAAAAACAGTGTGCGCATGCGCACTTCCAGCCATCAATGTTTCTTCAATGTGCAACTCCTCGCATGGTTTATATGAAAGCACCATGTAGTTAAATCACATTTATGCGCAGTGGGAATCAGAAAATACGGTCTGAAGCCGCCGACACGGTGGTTGTAGGCCAGGAGAAGGGAAGGGCATTTGTTCAGTACCTTTAGGGCTGGACTCGAAACGTGTTTCCCGGATGTAGAAGTGTAGCGAGTGTAGGTCGTTTATCTTCAGCCAACCTAAATAGCCTTGCTCTTCGTTAACAACGCCTCGTCGCAGCAGACTGAGGGGCCCAAATGTTAAGATGTTAAAAAGAACAGAGACAGTGAGTCTAATATAGAATGTTCTCACTATACCAGCATCGCTGTGCTATATGGACCACAGCGTTTATGTCGAGTGCACTAGGGGCTTGATAAATTATTCCTCAACGTGCACTAAACTGCGGAAGGCACATGCGGGCGATGAGTGCTGTCGCGTTACTTAAAAAATTTTTTTTGAATTTATTTGAAAGAAAGAATTTTTTTTTTTTGCTAGCGGTGTTTGCACCGAATCGTTTCGTAGCAAAAAGCAGAGCCCCAAGGGGATTACTGGTCGGCTCTTCTGATCCTTTATCCTTTTAAAAGCGTACTGCGCCATGGACGCCATTCAACAATCTTCTACGAGTTTTAGCGAATCAAAAAGAGGTAGTCAATGCAGTGCTAATATTGGTCGTACCGTAGTGCTACTTCTTGATCGGCAAATATCACTCACTGCACTCCTGCTGGAAGGCCACGTTACGCATCCAAAACTTTTCAACGGCGCTATAGTGTAGACCCGCCGCGGTGGCTCAGTGGTTAGGGCGCTCGACTACTGATCCGTAGTTCCCGGGTTCGAACCCGACCGCGGCGGCTGCGTCTTTATGGAGGAAAAACGCTAAGGCGCCCGTGTGCTGTGCGATGTCAGTGCACGTTAAAGATCCCCAGGTGGTCGAAATTATTCCGGAGCCCTCCACTACAGCACCTCCTTCTTCCATTCTTCTTTCACTCCCTCCCTTGTCCCTTCCCTTACGGCGCGGTTCAGGTGTCAAACGATATATGAGACAGATACTGCGCCATTTCCTTTCCCCCCAAAACCAATTAAAAAAAATAGTGTAGTCTGCTGTATTTTTATTCGTTTTTGTAAACGCGTACATCAGCCATTTTTCGCCCTTGTAGAGTTTTGCTTTGCTTGCCGGACTTCCGTTTTATGTTTTTATATATTCCCCTTACTCATTTTTGTGTGACCTTGACATGGCTTATCAAAGTGCCGACGAAAGTGTAGATAGATGGGCCCGAATGGCACTTTTATTGCCCTTCGACGGCTGTTTTTAATCCGCACATGTGCCTCATGCACGAGGCTGATCGTTTGCAGCTAGGTACTGAATGCGGTGAACAAAAAAAAAAGCGTGGTAGGGTGATATTGCCAGCGAAAGAGACTACGCACGAAGAGATTTACCTCAGCATGTTGCAACCGCCTTCGGAGAAGACAGCACGCTCTCTCTACAGGATGTAAGTAAGCTACACATGTTTCTGATTCTCGCGTTTGTTTCCAAAGATTATGCTCTACAGTAGCTAGTTTGGAGTTTGCAGCCGTGCGCTAGATGCTTCGTGGGCCTGCGACACTGCGGTCATGAAAATTAAAGATTGTATCAACGATAGTTAAGCACTGATAAACAAGTTTCTCTCTAAACGAATTCATTTGGGAAGAGTTGTCTTAACTGCAAGATGTCGCAGAAGAGCGCTGTCCTGCATGCGGCCTCCCATGCCTAGGTGTGCGCGCTTCTTGTATTCTGAAATTGAGGTGTCGTGAGCTGCCCCTCTTAAAAAGGTACTTAATGAGTTTAAATTGGCGCTTAATTCAATCTGCTCAATAGAACATTTGAATACGTAATTAGCCTGGTGTTGAGATTTTTCATTGAGTTATCATAACAAATTGACTACCGCGTTTCAATTGAAAAACTATACTGAGTTTCAACAAAGGCTCAATTGAGCTCGCTCGGTACGTTCGGTCGAGTGGAAATGAAATGCGTATTGAGTGCGTTCATTCACTGTGCTGAGTGATACCAACCTACATCTTGGTCGAATACGTTACTGGAACGCTAAAAAATGATTTCTTTGTGTAAAAAGAAAAACTTTGGGGGCACATAAGTATGCTTACGCGGATGAATGCGAAACCATGTTTTTGATCGCGATTTTAAAGCGAAAACTTTACTACCCCCTTCCGTAGCTTGTTCTGCGTGTGTTTCATATGGCCTTGAACCGAGGAGCGGATGTGGTGGCAGTAAATTTTGAGCAACCGTTCGTTGTACAGCATTCTGGGTGGTGACAAAGCATTTCCCTTTACCTTACATGTTTTAGTCAAGTTGCAGGCTAGCTTGCGACAGGGGTGCGTACAAATGGCGTAAGCACCTTCATTTGCATGCTTTAAGGCGCGGTTAAGGTAGCGAAAAAGTAGGGAATTCGTACTCCCCAGAATGTATAGTTTATGATGACACAGTCAGTTAGAAAAAGAATGCGGGGAAAAAAATGGGGGCGGGTGGGGGGGGGGGGGGGTGGGGAGGGGGGGGGGGACGTGGGTGGCTGTTGATACTTCTGGGAGCGGGGATCGAGGTTTCAGGTGTAGCGGGATATTTCTGAGAGCTCCTCTTTCCCCGAGAGGCTTCATTTGCTGTAAGCGGTAGCCAGTGATTTCTCTGCCCGAGAGCAAGCAGACACATGCTCAGGGCAATACAAAACAGTAGCGTTAATTTCTTACAATTCCAGGGGTTCTTGTATGTTGAGGTAAATCCAAAGGGTGGCGATCCGACGCCCTCCCTTAAATAGCCCTTAAATGGCCTCTGTGGCCGTTTTTCCATGCCACCGCGGGGCAGGCTGGTAAGCGGGGTAGGCGTCGAGATCTGTAGGTTCAGGAACGCCGGTCCTACAAGCTTGAACTTCATGACAGGGCTGGCTTCAATGCTCTATGCAACAAATGACAAATTTAGAATAGGATGCGTCGTGCATGTGAAAGATTCAGGACTTGGGCGCGTATGTTTGTGCCAAGAAGGGTGGCGGGGGAAAGTTATAAAGGGAGGGGAGACAAGGCCGTGGTGTGTACAGACTAAAGCATAAACCATCTAGTTCTTTCCTCTGTGAAACTGAGCTCCTCACTTCCCCGCTTCTCTGAAGCCGGAACGCAATATTTGTCTCCATATTGATATGTCAGCGAAAACCTCCAATCGCAAGGCAGTGGGGTTCTGTCCGTACACAGTGAAAAATGAAATAATTTTAGAGCGACAATAAATATTTAGCTTATAGTGCTGTCTTCACTTCGTTGACAGGGCTGCGAAAACCGGCGGTTTCATTCTGGTGCTTCTGCTGTTCTCGCCACCGTCGGCGCAGGGCGCCGAAGAGAAGCCGCACATTGTCGTCTTCATTGCTGATGACCTGGTGAGTGGGCTCTCTGCATTCCGGGCTACAGGCTGCCAGCCAAGGCGCGAAAGTTTGCGTTTGATAAATAAAAAAAATCACTAATGCCACTGCATTCATCCCGCCGCGATCGCTCAGTGGTTTTGATGCTCGGCTGCTCAATTGAAAGACGCGGGTTCGATCGCGGCCGCGGTGGTCGCATTTCGATGGAGGCGAAATGTTAGAGGCCCTTGTGTTGTGTGATGTCAGGGCACGTTGGAGAACATCAGGTGGTCGAATGTTTCCGGAGCCCTCCACTACGTCGTGCATCATAGCCTGAGTCGCTTTGGGACGTTAAACCCCGCAAAAGCCACTACATTCGCGCCTCCACTCATCGCACTCACCGAGAAAGAGAGTGTAGGCACACTTTTCAGCGCAACGCTTATTAATGCGAGAGCATTAAAAACACCATGGGGCCTAAGCGCGTCGTCGGTCATAAAATTCGTCTATTGGCTGGAGAAAAGTGACGTCACCAAACGGGATCATTCCCATTGGCCGGAGGAAATTGACGTCATCAGACCGGAGCATTCCCATTGCCTGCAACTAAACGACGTCACCAGACAGAAGCATTCTAATTGGCTGGAGGAAATTTGACCTCATCAGATCGGAAGTGGCGTCACTTTCGGTAAAGTAATCGTGTACTTCAAATGCCATCGCATTGCCAACGCATAATGGCATCAGGTGTCCCTGTGAATTCTTTTTTTCTTGGCGTAAATCGTGAAAGCAGATAGCTATCGAGATACGGTTCCAGTGGATGAGAGACTAGACACACGAATAATATTAATGTAAACGGAACGCAGCCTGGATTGTTTCTCAGCAAGAAAATCCGACTATCTCATTGTTCTGTCTAAACTGCTCACAATGTTTCACTGAACTATTCATGCTGAAAGACAGGTTTAGGCAGGTACCGAATCTCCGGAGCAGATAATGACATTTACTGAAGACGGATAGCTCCAACGGGATAAGCCTGCTGAAACCATTTCTTCTAGTAATTTTTGCAAGGTTTAACAAGAACTGCGAACAAAAGGAGTGCCACGTTCCGATTATTATTGAGTCACTGTTATCCATAACATGAACCCGATGCTGCAGGGATGGGGAGACGTAAGCTTCCACGGGTCCTCTCAGATTCCGACGCCCAACGTGGACGCCATGGCGGCGGATGGCATCATACTCAACAGCTACTACGTCCAGCCGTACTGCACTCCTTCCAGAGCAGCTCTCATGACGGGGCTGTACCCGATACGCACAGGTCGTGTATTACGGCGATACCAACTGTAAAAGAGTGCAATAGTCGAATAGCAGTCCACGATACCGAAGGAGCTCTGATATTCATAACACAGGACACGTGTGACTGCAACACAGTAGATACAAAATACGGAGATGTTGTGACGCGGCGGGTCACGATCAGTTACGACCTCATAACAACCAGATTTAATTATACGCCAGTGGTGGACGAGGATTTTATGTGGCTGCCCTGTCTACAGCGCAGCCAAGCGCGCCAGTTGTGGCAGATCTTGAACACTACGTGTTTCCTTACAGGAGCACTTAGGACAGCGTCATCCAAGTTTTTTTTCAGTAAAAATCGACGACCTTTAGGCCTCTTAATTTCTATATTAATCTTTGATTGGGAGCAAAGACAGATTTGCTGCTGAGAAAAGTGAATTTAAATATGATGCAGTTTTTTATCGGCATTATTCTAACCGGTGACGTCAGTGATAAAAATGACTCATTTTTTATTGACTGGAATGTAATGGCGGTGTGATTCAACCTTAGAGAGATCAGCGCCAAAAAAAAAAAAAGAAAGCTTTGACGTCACCCAACTAAGCGGTGAAAGCGAGGTGCAGCGGCGATTTCTCTGTACTTCTTTTCGCTTTTCTAGCTCATAAAAACTCCACTTTCCGTGAAATCAGCCTCTTTCTTTGGCGTCATAACGTAATAATCAATCGACATAGACAAACTTCAATTTGTCTTGAGTGTTCTTTTGTCGGTTTGGAATAAGCCTTGGCTGCTATCAGTTAGTTTGGGAAACACGGAGAGCTAAGTGCAGTGAGCTAGGAAGACAGCTAAGTTTGGATAATCTAGATTTCCGTGATAGCGAGGCAGGAAAGTTTGAATCATCAAGATTTCCTTGATCACCTCACGCAGGCGCGTATTTAAAATCAAACAATAATTAATTAGCAAAATTAGAGAACCTTATTCACTTCAATGCATTCTTTTTCTTTTTCCGTCGCTGTCTTCGCGTTTCAGGCATGCAAGGCGTCCCGATTAACGCAGCTGAACCCTGGGGATTGCCCACAAATGTGCGGATTTTGCCTGAGTACCTAAAGGAACTTGGTTACCAGACTCACCTCGTTGGAAAGGTGCGAACGCATCAACTGTACGGCGCCCGTCTCTCCTATCCGGGCGTATGAACTCCATGCACTTTGCTTTTAGCGATATGTGTAAATGTTGTTGAGTTAGTTATGCCTCTCGCGCTGTAACACGTTAAGTAATTATTGAGAATTATAGATGTTACTGTAAAACTAAAAAGAGTTAGAAATTTCCTTTGTTGGCAGAGTTTCAATACGCTGGGGGCGACATTGAAGTCGATGCAGCTCTGAAAAAGAACTATTATACTGAAGGACGTGAGTTGGGGGTGTTGTTTAGCGCTTGACAAAGACACGCGCTTTTCGAAAGTCGTCGTGTTCTTGCACGACACATCGAAATTTCGTTGAGTCACAGGGGCGAGGCTAATCGCGTTTTCGAAATTCCAAATTCAGAAATACCTGTTGCTAACGGCCTGCTGAAAATCTCCAATTGCAACCTGGTGCCTCACTGCGATAGTTAAAAATTTTACTATCAGAAATTAGTTAACCAGCTACGTAGCTAACACGGTTCACCTTTGTGACGTCCGCCACACTGGTATTACTATGCCCCGAAAGTCAGCTTTATATCTAAAAAAACCCAGGTTTAAATATTTGCGGCGGGCTTTTTTGAAACACCTTGTATATATCCATAGATGTGTTCTATGTCTGCAAGTGCACCTTTTTTGCTACGGAAGAGGGGGTGAAAAGTATGAAAGATTCTCATCTTTGACGGCAACGTCCCATTCATTTCAACAGTGGCACCTGGGCTCTTACACTAAGAGTGTCACACCGCTCTACCGGGGCTTCGACAGCTTCTATGGATGCCACTACGGAGAGGAAGATTACTATTCCCACAACATGACATCTGTACGTAAAAAAATTCACAGGTTTAACATTCACATCATTCGGGTGCATTTTTCCAACTTTGAACAGGATGATTCATCCAACAACCCAGAGGAGTATCATTCAGGATGAAGAAACTAAGGCTGGTCGCCACTTTACTGCCATTGGAGAACGTGAAAGCGCTTTTAACTTTTTGTTCTTTTTAAAGACGAGGTGAAATTCAAAGTACAGATCACATGAATATCGTAAAGGGCTGTGCGCTCTTTAACGTTTAAAGGGACCCACAACTGATCAAACTATGACATGAGATCGTTTTCGAAATGGAAAGATCTTGCCTCATATTGTGAGAATACAGCTCAGTATCAATGAATGAGCGAAGATTTATCATTCTTACTAATTTGGCGCCGAAATCTCACGAAACAAGCTGAATCGACATCCTACGAAGAAACTATATAGTTATAGCTGTTATTTAACATGCAGACAAGCTGAAAAGCTCCCCGAACGACCGCAGCAGTTAAGCTACTGTTTTTTTTTTACTTTCTGAGCCTGTATACTATTAGCACAGCTCTGAGTTCATTTTACACGTATGCGTATGGTTTTCTTTTTCAGGATAACCGCACAGGTCTCGACTTCTGGCTGAACAAGGAGCCATGGTGGCCAGACAGCGGAAAATACTCTACTTCGCTGTACACAAGAAGGGCTCAGTACATAATCGAAAACCGGCCCAAGTCGAAGGTATACGAGACTTAGCCTCTCTTTTGAGGAAAGATAAGACCGTTCATGCTCTTCAAATCTAGAGCGTCATAAAACTGTCAACCTACTTGTTACACTTTCAGAGCTCTGAGGTGACTTCCAGGGCTCTTCTACTTCATGATCTGTTGTATGGAAGTCGTGTACTGATCTTGTAGTTCGAACTAAACACTCGTAATGATATTCAGTTGAATGTTCCTCTGATTTGGTTGAAGGGACCCTGAGGCCAAAGTGAAATTAGCCTCTACCGACAGATCACAGCATTCTAACAACACGCTAATTTAACTTAAAGCGAAGCTTTTAACGCTAAAAACAAAACAAAAATGAAATACAGATGACGTAATAACTGGCCGATTTCGCCAGTAAACTGCGTGCGTGAAGACAGTTCTTTGTGTGCGGATCCCAGAGGCTTAGCCACATCCCTATTCAATTCGAAATGTCGATTAACGGAGTGCATTTAGGTTTCGACGTCGCGTGTGAATCGAGTGACGAGAAAATTTAAAATCGAATTTTCTCACTAATACATTCGTCTTTTGTCCCCGGGCGAACTTTGCATTGCCCAGAAATGCCATAAATAGGCAGAACTTAAAAAAACTGGAGTTTTCTAAGCGTCCTTTACATACCCGTGCGTGGCTGTTGTCTAATAGCGTGATATTCAGTTTATTTGTGGAAGAAAATGCCAACAGCTTAGGGCAAGTATTTTTCTTGTGTAAATAGCTTAGAAGTTTGAATTTTGCAATGGCACTGCCGAGAAGCCCACCTGCGCGAACACCTCCAGCCGGCCATAATGTGATCGGTCTTATAATAGGGTCACGTTAGATAGCGAAAACCTTTCACACCTCCTGTGCTTTGCCATCGTGAAGCAGCTCATGATGTGCGCGTATTTGCATCCTATATCAAGAAATAAGACTTACAGCCGCGTTTAGCTTAAATCAAACGAGGTTCAATGCCACATATTGGTAACTATAAGACTCTATCATAGGCCATGGTGACGCTGATGCTCCTACGACTTTTTCTGAACGTTGCTGTATTTTTCTTCTTTCCAGCCGCTCATGCTTGTGATGAGCTACCAGGCGACGCACTCTGCAACAGGCCCTGAAGTGTTCCAGGCGCCGCAGGAGAACGTGGACAAATTTCCCTACATTGGAGAGAGAAACAGAACGGTTTATGCCGGCAAGTGTAATCGTTATGCGCGTCGATGCGAGGTTCATGCGAAGTTTTGAGTCAGTCAGTTACTCCATCATTTGTTGGGCGTGTACGTTAACCTCACAAAGCAATTTCTCGTTATGAAACGTTGTTTCAACTGTACGTCATTATCAGCTTTTCGCATTCATGGAATAAGGTGCCGCTGAAAGTTGTGATTCGTACCTATCGCGACACGTGGAATTCAATTCAGGGAGTTTCGGACGAAGGAGATTTTTATAATTTCTCGCATCTTGTTAAGGTAAACTCCTAACTCACAAATGTGGGACTGTCGTCGTGGGCCATTTTGAGCGCTATAGTCTTGCTGCGGCTTTCCAGTAAATTCATAAATATCCTGCTTTCGGTGCCTTTGCTACATCAATGGCAAGCAGCTAGACGTTACCACAGGCATGCTGTAGACACATTTGCGTGCAGACAAGCGGCTCATATGAATTGGCAAGTGACTTTCTGTCCCAATATGGTGCCAGCATTCGTTTTCTGTTATGATTATAACCATCGCTATGAATTTTCATTTTTCCCATGAGATTGAGGTATACAACACCCTCTAGAACAGCATCGACCCAATCGATGGCCCTGCATGCCTGCACTCTGCTTGTGCTATCGCCTGACGCGATTTCTTCATACCACTTCGGGAGCGAAAAGGCATGCCTGTTTTCAATGCATACCTGCTTTGCGCCGGGAGTTATATCCTTTTAACGATTCCGGAGTTGTTGCTACAAACAGTAGGTCGGTGAGAAATTTTCCTCAAAACATTGATTTCACTCTTGCCTGGAGTATTTGGACACGTAAGGGGAATGCAAATTTACGTACAGGTAGATTACTACAGTAACTTAATGAATGAACACCTCAGACGGCGCAATATGAAAAATGACGTATCAGGATAGGTTCCACTATAACGGATATATACGTGTCGGCAGAGCGAGTCTGAGCGGTTGCGAATGGTGAACGAATGATGTCCGATGATAAATTATTACGCTTGAATTAGGTGCCTCATGGACGACGCCAAATGCACATTTCAGATTGCCTCTTTAAACATGTTGCCTCTTTAAACACGCATGAAGAACATGATGCAAGAACATAACCAGCACCACGCGATCAAGACGACGCGGTATAACGTACATCGCTTCTCTGGAACCGGAAGCAAAAAGGTCAAACGCCTGTGTTGTGTGAATAAACCTTACCCATGTTTACCTTCCTTTGGACACTTAAGCCCGTTTTTGGTTCCCCATTCAAAATACACCATTCAGATATTTCATTACCTGCATTACATTACATCTATGCTTGGAAATGAAGGGCTCTCTCACGGTCTCTACACTACAGGCATGGTAGACGCCCTAGACCAGCCTGTCGGCCAAGTGTTCCGGGCCTTAGGCGACGCCGCCATGCTGGAAAACACGGTCATCGTCTTCAGCAGCGACAATGGCGGCGCCGTGTGGGGTTACCAAAAAAACCGAGGCATCAACTGGCCGCTACGGGGAGCGAAAACCTCGCTCTGGGAGGGAGGTACAAGGGCAGCCGCCTTCGTATGGAGTCCCCTGCTAAACCGGAAACGGAGGGTGTCCGACCAGCTGATGCACATCACGGACTGGCTGCCCACGTTCTATTCAATCGCCGGTTTGTATACGCTATTTATTCTGTTTCAGCTTCCACGTCACATAGGCACGGCCGACAGCTGAGCAAGGAAGGCTGCAACTTACCTCGAAAGAGAAGAGACTACAACAGTGTGCATGACACTGTATTGGCGAAGCAACTGACTAGTTGACTTCTGACACATTGCGGAATGTGCATACAGATTTTATCTTAATGCACTTAATATGATCGTCCTAACTGCCACGAAACCATCGCAACTGTGGAGGGTATAGGTGCACCAAAAAGATAAAAATAAGGACTTCTTTATTTTATGGTAGTGACTGTTCCATGAAAAAGTAAGGAACCCATAGCAATAAGAATGCTTCTTGGTTTTAGTTTTTCTGCGTCCTTAAACACCTTTATGCACTTTAGTTTTATAACGTGCGATCAGCGAAAGCACAGGAGAGGAACAGATCAGGACATATATGCATGTGTCACATGAGCAGGCTTGGAAGGAGAATGCAGTGGTATTAAGTCTGTCTGCAGTAGGAGTGATGCTGACGTCAAACACGTCTATGCGGACGTTGCAAATTGCCTTATTAAATATGCGTTTTCAGGAGGCAACTCGAAGAATTTGCCCGGGCTGGACGGACACGACATGTGGCGACAATTGTCTTACGGACAGCAGTCACCTCGCAGCGAGGTGTTGTACAACTATGACAACATATTTCAAAACTCCTCGGCGCTTCGAAATTCGCGCTACAAGCTTGTCTTGGATGGTACGCGTGTCTACAATCAGCGCTACCCAATACCGGGTAATAGCAGTCAGTGCCAGGACTTGGACAAACTTCTCGCCCAGTCCACTGCAGCCGACGTGCTCAGGAAGCTGTACAAAACAGATCGTTTACACTTTCCCAGGGACTGGAGGCGTAGAGCTACGCTGACGTGCGGCGCAGGAAACAGAGAAAACTTTTCCTCCAGCACCTCTGTCTACCTCTTCGATATCGTGGAAGACCCCTGTGAGCTGAATAATCTTGCCAGCTCACTCCCGAATGTGAGTGTTCATTATTAGTCAAGTTAGATGGTCCTCGACAAGGGTTTTCCCGAGACTTAAGAGGGGTTTTGGATTGTGTGGAAAATTTCGGAGTTGTATTGCAACAGCCGGAGGAAGAGACATACGTGTTGATGACGCACGAAGTATGGGGGACGTTGGTTGCTTTCGGCTAAATTTTGGGTAATTTTATAAGGGAGTCGGGAGCAAACACTTCTCTTTGGGATGGTATTCATGTGAAACATTATGAGCAGGTTGATCTGTGCTGGGCGCACTGTTAGCACAGTTGAACAAAAATTCTCACAAGGTGGTTACGGCTCCGCAACACAATTTCACCATCAGTTAGATCGCCGCTTCGGCTTTCCCTCGACTCCATATCGGCAACAGCCTTGCCAAAATGGCGAACTGGATCTTCACGAGGTCGGCGCTTCGATCCCTATCATAAGACCGCCTCAAAACGCGTGTGGGCCACCAGAGCGTTGAGTATCTATGGCGGTAGAAGAGAGAGAACCACAAATGTTTTGCCGTTAGAGTCGCAGCCATCTCTCAAGCCTCTTCGTCCCTCTTCGCCGCTGCTACCGCTGCTCTGGGGAGGAAAAGGCGCAGCCCATTGAAGCGCGTATCGCTTCCGCTACCCCTACTGCTTAAAGCGTTGTGCGCGCCATCTGTGCGCATGCGCGGACCGCCTTTATGGCGCTAGATGGGCTTCAGGCGCCGGCCAGCTGCGCGCACACGTGCCGCGTCGGTGCACCTCTGAGTGCTGCACCAATGGGAAGTTCCTCCCGTTCCCCTCTTTCCTTCCTCTCTCCACTTCTGAAGCCGTCACTCTGCGGACGGCGGACGCGGCCATCGCAGGGAACGAGCATTAACAGCTCTCGCTGTGAAATCACAAGGAGCAGCCAGATGCATGCACAAAGATAAGATTGTTGTTGTCGGATGTAATATAAGGAATTGGATTGTGCTCAAGACGTGCGATACGCGGTTTTAATAAGTGTAAACTCGCAGTGAAATTCTTTTACCTGAGCCAGACTGAAGTCCCTTCAGTATGCAAGCTCATTTGTGCCGTAGTTAAAGCCGAGTGACATCGCTCTCTTGAGGCAGAGCTGTAACTCAAACGCGATGTGTTTGTACCCCGTGAAAAGACAGGGGTGCTTATCATGGCGAGCAGCGCACATAAAATGTCAGGAAGGGACCGTTCTCCTACATCAATCAGGCCGGCTTCAAGCTACGGGCTTGAAGTGAACCGATTGCGGCAAGAGTAGTAAAAACGCGCTATGCGGGGAAGTTGAGAAGCGTTACTGTAAGGCACATACGTTGCACTGAGCCTTAAAGCATCCAGCGGAAACTACATACGACACAATAAAAACAGGCCCTCACTATATTTTTTGCAACCACTCCTAACGGACTCAAATATGGTTTGGCATGTATATGCAGGTAGTATAAGGCAGTTTTAGTACAGCGTGCGTAGACATATGCAAAGAGATAAGTAAGTACGCTAAAAAAGCGTGCTTCGTAGTGCGCATTATTTCAAATTGAGTCTTAACATGCGCACAAGTTAAATAGGCTTTTTCCCCAGTCTAGAGTGCCTGGCTCCTGCGTATGCTAAAAAAGCGTTTTTAACATAGAGGCGCTCTTAGACGATCGACCCCTCGCTTCGTACTGCTTTTTCAGTACGTTCTCTGGCCATAGATGGGCCTTAGGTTTTCGCTTCGTGTCATCTCGCCTATATAACAATGTCTTTGAGTCATAAATTTTTTTTTGGCTTCGAGTGACAAGCTTATAGATCCTAGGCCTTAAGTAGAATGTCTGTTTGTTTACAAAAATGGTTCTCGGTCTGAAAAGCAAATGGCGGTACTAAGCTGAAGATATCTTTGCGTCTTCGTCTGAATACGCCTAAATGTGCGAACGTGACGAACATCGAAACGTCAAACAAAATACTTGAGCTTAGCTTTCGGAAGCATGCATTCTCTGTTCTAAGACTTCCTAATATACCGGTTATAACTCTGGTGGCAGTGTGTGTCTCTACTTTCATTTTTTCTCCATTCTTGTTTACGCTGGTTTGTTGTAATGTCAGCCGTACATCAATTTTATTTAGCTTGTAGTAATTTACAATTCAAGAATGCAGCGGCGAATGCCCCCTAATGGAGACCATCCAGCCAATGGCACCGTCGAAAGCACGGGGCTTTGTCCTTAGCCTCTTTTCAACCTCCCTATTAACCCCTCGTCACCCCTAGCCCGAACAATTTTGCCGGATTGCTGACAATATGAATGACAGCAGGTAACATTTGTTGAACGCCGAAACACCTACGCAGTACTATAAACGTCGTCTTTTGAATGTCAAGGCTACGACACCTCACCCCATGAGACGAACAGCAAATAAGAATATTCCGCGAGAAATCCCAGGACAAATAGAATCCACGCATCGTCACAAAGGGTTTCACTCTTCGATCTGCCATATGTTAAAGAACGTAGCAACTTGTTGCTATCGGGGTTCGCGCTGAATGTTATGAGTTATGCTAGAGCGGGCTCTAGATTTGTTCATTCTGGGCGGCAATATGGTTGCTGCGCCAGTTATACTTACAGATTTGTAATGAAAGTTGACTATATTCTCGAGCATAGAAGCCGTGCTGAAGAGTGCTTTTCTTTTTTAATATTGTACCCGTGTCGTTTTTGCTGATTTATGTATTCTACCAGCCTACTTTTTGTCTCGCTTTGCCGCTTCAGATTCTTTTAAGGTTATTTTACCTCGCCTAGAGAACGCTCCCATAAAACGTTTAGAAATTTAGAGAAAAGAAGTGCGTCCACTTCGTGAGTGAATACGGTATATGGCTCTTTAATTCCAAGGAGTTGAGCAGCAGCACGCTTTGATTATAGATTTTTCTGATTAATTCTGTAGCGATATGCACAAACTGTTTTTTTTTTTTAAATTGAAGGCCTCAACCGCAAACAAACAAAAAAGAACGTCAAAAGAAAGCGCCGTCCCGAATCTTCAGCATCAATTGTGAACGGTCCCACTGGGTCGACTTTTTGCAACGGTCCCCTTTTTGCCTGCAATGGTTAATGCGAGGGTGGCGGTTTGCAGTGACTTTAACTGCTGCTTTTAAAACGTTCACCCCTTAAGTCGTGCGCTTGCGCCGTGCTGTAACATACATGGAAACTAACTTTTCGAAAATGCATTTAAGTCGACGATTATACTGAGGCAGTTGTGAATGCTGATGATCCCGATAGTGGCGCTTGTGCATGACCGATGGTTGGAAGAGTGCTGTATTCTTCATCTGTGATTGTGGCAGGTTGTGGCGTCTATGAAGAAACGCATGGATTTCTACCGTGAATCTGCCGTACCAACGAGGAACAAGCCAGTTGACCCTGCAGGTTTTCCCGAGTACCACAACGGAGTCTGGTCACCGTGGCTTGCATCGCCGTAGCGAATATTGAGCAATAAATGCCAAGTTTACAGAATATAAAGCACTAGAGGCCCTAACTGCATATATGGATGTATAGTGGGCATGGGCGAGGTCTTCTTCTGTCGACCTCATCCTACGGTCTGTCTGTATTCACAGTGAAGGGATAAATGTTAGGAGCGTCCTCTTTAAATGGGGATGGAGGCAGGTGCCACCATGCTCGATATCCTTTTTCTTTACATTTCTATAACCAATCAGTCAGATTTAAAGGCATTATCGATACACTTACCATTTTGCTTTAAATATAAACATGATTTTACGTTTGACGAATTTGAAATCCTGAACTTGTATCCTTACGTCGCCGTCCTGCTTTTGAGCTACGAATCTTCCAATCGCTTTCTGCTGACGTCTACCGCCAATTCATTCCCATTAGCTTTGTAATCGCTAAAACATAGTTCCCCAGTGAGAGTTACTGTGCCTGTATCACGTCTGAATTGACGCTACCACATCCTAGCATAAGATGTTCAATTGTTTTTATACATTTACCACACACTGCCCATGTGTCATCCTAATCAAAAAATATCTTTTAAAGACCATCTCTTAGGCGCCCGTTCCATGTGTTCCGCGCCGTTGTCTTCGGCGTAACTTGACAGCTGGCATGTGTAGGCGCGAGACAGGTGGCGAGTTGGCAGGTAGTAGCAGACCGAAACTCCACCTGCCATGATGAGAGAAAAGGAACAGACAACCAGAGCGTAGCTGCCACGGGAAGGTGCCGGAGGGTGGCGACATAGAGTTTCTTACTATTAAGTAGAGGGAAAGCTGGCGCCCCGCCTATGGGAGTTTGCATGGAGCTTCCTCGAGACCACGTGTACCACCATAGACGCTCTAAGCATCATGGGGCGGAGAGCTACCGACTGCAGAGCCACAAAATCTGGCCAAAAAATGATGAAAAAATAAACGTTGTTTGATAATCAAGAATGCGGTAACATTCAATATCCTGTCTATAAATTGCAACACACGAGCAAATAAGCATGTAAATGTAATGTTTGCCCAAATTAAGCTATGGCTTGCTCTCCTATTGGCCAAATATTGCAGACCACAAAAGCCAATATTTCGTGCTTAACAAGCGCACTTTTAGAAATATATATGTTTGCAATAAAAGAAAAATTGTTGTTTGAACACTTTAAGAGGTTTTCTAATGGCACTTTGGAAAACAGAAACTTTTTATTGCCGTCGTGTGCTGTTGTGTTTTCGTTACTATGGCGTTTGCGCACTACGTTTGCGCCAAAGTCGTCTGCGCTGTGGACGGAACGGGACATCTCACTAACGCCATTCTGTGTTCCTAAAAAAAAAAAAAACGACTACCCCGCACCAAGTAGCTCATCGCCCCATATGACGCTTTGAGCGCCCATGGTGGCCGAGGTGCAGCGCCGCCAGCTTTCCCTCTAGTTAATAGTAAGAAACTCCATGGATGGTTCGGAGCGTAACAAGCCACCTGCCAGCGGTGGCAGGGGGCGTGTGAAGAGCTGCGCTCAAATTTCGTATTGCCGACAATCGTAATCTTCTGTACATTTTTCTTATAACTTCGTGTCCTAATACACCCTGATCTCGTTTATTTGAGTAGGGCGCTGCTTTCCAGCTATAACTGATCCATTTATGCCAGATATGTCTTTTCTCTTTTCCATTTTCTGAACTGGTCTATAGCCTGCTTTTTCTCCATTGAATTAACCTAGTTCTTACCCTCTGCGTTTTTGATGTGTCGTTTAAAGCTTTTTATTTCTCCGTCCTGGTTTCCTGCATACTTACTGGTCAGTTTTCTGGGCCTTTCCCGCCACTCTGAGTTGACGCTCTTTCTGTGCAAGTATTTGAATACCTTCCTTTTCATTGTTATATCCCCTCATCCCTTTCCCCCATGCAGGGTTAAAAAGCTTAACTGCCCACCTCTAATCGTCCAATTTCCTCAGACGTTGTTCATATAGTATTTTATTCAAAGCTTCCCGTGCTTCTAGCGATGTCCAGCCCTTGTCCCGCTGTCCTGCTTCATTTGTGTTTTTTTTCATAGGCCCCGTGCTAATCTGCCAACAGCTCCTTCATTTATTTCTAACCCCGACTGAACCTCTGTATTCAGACACCAAACTACATTCCCGAAAGCAAACTCTGGCACCACTACTGCTTTCCAAATATCTCTAAGCACTGCATACCTGTTGTACTCCCATAATGCTCTGTACTGCATTATCGCGGCATCTCTTTGCCCTTTCTCTCCAGCAGTCTTTTTGCGCTTTTCCATGTACGCCTGTCCGTAGACCGCAGCGCCAACTGGCGAGGTGAGAGAGAAACGCCAGGAAGAGGGTAGTGCCGGCGTCCGGCATTGGTCCGGAGGCCCGGATGGCGGCTAATACCAATAGTGTCCCGGACTGGGGACTCCACCTAGTATGTAAGGAGGCTTCCCACTAGGAGGAGCCCCCGAACACCTCCCTGTACATATATCGAATAAATGTTTTTCAACACAACCACCACCACCACCACCAAGCCGCCATAACCGGACGGCAATATACGCGCTTTTCTCGCTTGGTCAGTGGCTTACGCTCATCGATCTTGCTTTATTCAATCCAGGCCACGGCGGCTGTGTCCATGCAGATGAAACGCAAAAGGCGTCATTGTGGCTGTGCGATGTTAGCGCCCGTTAGTGAGCCCAAGGTGATATAAATTAATCCAGAGCTCTCCAGTACGGCGTCTCTCATAGCCCATGTGTCTATTCGGGACGTTAAATCCTACAAATAGTTAAATTAAATTAATTAGCTAAGACATGGAGACAAAATCAGGCGAATGCGTTGGTGTCTCAGTGGGCAGAGAGAATAGTCCAACCAGTCCGATCATTTTTGGCTCGAGGGAGAGGCAGCAGAAGGAAACATTTGTCGAGAGGCTGGGTTAGTACGCGTGTCACCGCCAGTGATGGTCTACACTGCACATTTATAATCCGGGGATTTATTCTCCAGTACCACCGCTAATCAAAACGCAGCGTTAGGCCTGGTCAGGCTAATTGCGAATTGTTTGGCTTTGAGGTGTTTTCACCGCGTGGAATAGTCCGTCTTGCACAATCAGTGGGTCCAGATGTACAAAAGCCGTGCGAATTCGCTGATCTCCACTAGGTAGCTGGATACCGCATTCCCGCTTTCCGAGGCGGGTGCGAGTGAAGCCCCTCGCCTTGTCCCGAACGCGCTATCCAGACCTCTAGTAAAATCAATGGGTGAGGACGTGTCATTGCAACACGGTTATTTTGAAACCCGGTGGTTTCTAAGGCAATGAACGACATGGTGACTGTTATAAAAGCTGACAAGGTAGCATAACACGCTCTAAACCGTGCGATGTTTACCTCGCCCTTGGCAATAATTGCATGTGCAGGGATGAAGCATTAATCAAGGAACCCCCTCATTTGGCGGGTACATGCTACCATAGCAGCATTACATTCAGGCTATATTAAACCGTTTGCTCTAAATCCGCTTTGTAACTCGTCCGATGCTCGCGCGGCCAAACGCGTTTTTAGGTCCCTTGCATTGTGGCTGATCTACTGGACTAAAGCCACACGGCACTTGCCGGGAAGCACAGGATATAGAGCGGGAGCAGGATGCACTGTACACTACTCTTTTTACTTACAGCCATCTGGTCGGTTTCCCATATTTTCATCGGTAGTCGCAGTTGAGCGTACAAGTGTACAAACATATAACCAGGTCCATTGCCCAACCGAACTTCCTGCTATGGCGGCACACGCTGTGTATGCAGTAGAGGCTGCTCCCTCTACCCTCCCTGGCCTAAATGCCAGTGGCGGTGCACATGCGAGCATCGACTGCCTGCGCTGTGATGGCAATAAGCTCCTGACCTTGCAGTGTGCAGCACGAGCGATCAGGGGCATTGGCACTCGCCAGCAGATGGCTTTACTGCCTGTACTGCGCGGATAAACATCCGCTACACACGCAGATGCCAGATTGCACCCCCCCCCCCCCCCAAGATCACAAAAGTCTAGCTTCTTGTACCACCTTCCATAAAAATTGCAGCCTATACTTTCTGGGGAGGAGCTGGCTGGGCCCACAATCCTCAAAAATAAAAAATAAAATAAGAAGGGTATGGTTACGAAAACCATGCTTTGAAGCAATAAAAAAGTGAATTGATTCGAGGTTTTTAAATAACTGACTGTACAATATACGCTAAGATATCTTGCAGGACACTGAAGCTGAAGGCATAGAACTGTAATTTTACACCAGTTTCCCATCCCCTGATTTAAAGGTCGGATTGACACCTGCGACCGTCCAGCCCCATGGAGCCAATCCAGTCTCGAACGAGGCTTAAAATATAATACACAGACACTGTGCCATTATGCTGTGACATTTCTTCACAATATAGGATGGTACTTTATCAGGACCAATAGATTTCGAGGTGCCCAATGTCCGCAAAAAGACAGTCGATACCTTGAAGTCAAAAGGAACTCGAGTTGAAGCTATTCCGATCTTCGGTAAATACCTGTTTATTTGTAAGTATGTGGAGTGAATCTAGAGAAGTCAGAAAGATTGCCTGGAAGCTAATGTTTTTTACTGTCGCAACCTCTCTCTAAATAATTTAACAGCGAAAACAACAAAAGAAAATGGTCTAACGGAATACCACCGCCGTACAAAAGTCTCGTTGCAGAAAAAGTAGGCCTTACCAGCACAGGGGTAGTAAATATTTGTGAACTGTGTTAGTGGGTTTTACATTTATATTTACTTGAGCCACTGGAGTTAGTGACAGTAACCGAACAGGCAGGCTACTATCCTTAAACTGGTGTTAGGCAAAAACCCATCGGTCGGCGAGACAGCTGCATATCACAGATGAGTGACGGTCACCCGGCTTCAGTCTTCCTGTAAGCATACAAAGCGCAACTGCTTTCAAATGCACCTATTTGCGCCTATTTACTAATTTATCGTAAGATAGCTATTTACTGGCATATGCGTATGAGGCGGTATATATGAGATTAAGACCAGCAGTGTGAAAGCCGAGGTCAGCCTTTATGAATAATTTATATCGTCATCTAAACATTGTAGTGTTTTTTTCTTTTCCGCAGAATGTAGCATGAGTATGAACCGCCCTAAGTTATTAGGGCTTTCGCGTTGTTGTTATTCTCGTTATGAGGGGGCTCAAGCATTGTGTGCGTAGGGGTCGACGTTCAGAGTGCATTGGACTTCGACCGCTTGCGTGAGAGGCCAGCGATCTATCACAGCCATTTATTTTTAAGTACTACTGAGTGCTTGCTAAAATTATGCCGTCGCTTCCAATACGAAGAAAAAGAACATGTGGCCTTAAAGCTTCGAGGTCTTTTTGAGGTATCGAGGCCGAGGTCTTCGTTCTGTCAGTGACTGGCAGTACTGGCAGTACTGACTAAGAGAACGAAGCATTTCACTGCTCTAGCGCAAATTCTGGTGCGAGCTTATGATACAGGAAATCAGAGTTGAAGGAACTCGCCCGGTCGGTGACACAGACTAATTACGGAGCTGTAGCTAGTAGTAATCACGAACATGAAAAATTTTCTGTCCTTTGCTTTATTCGTGCACCGTGACCGTGGCCACAGTTCTTTCACAGGATCTCCATTCACTTTATTATCCTGTCCAGTTCATGATACTGAGGGGGAAAACACATATATATGTACCTATGACGTAAAAAACAAAACGAACAGCGCTCATGGAAAAATACAGGAAAGCAGAGATGGTTCGAAAGGCTCTTGAAATAGATTTAATCAAAGATAACTTTTAAAATTACCGATTGTGAAGCATTGAAAAAATATATGCTTCAGAAATTTCTTGGAGTTTAAAGCTAATTACACAAGCTCCTGTGCTAAATAAGAAGGATTGATTTAAATGGAGCATTCAAGTCGCAGGCAAATTGCGAGACTTCACATGCGGGGGCTAAAAATTACATGTCAAGGCACAGGTAGGAGCCCCGCTTAATTCACAACGCCGCCTATTTTGTCTTTGCTAGCGGATTCGGACGAGTATCTCCACGGGCGCTACCTGTTACTCCGGAATGTTTTGCTACAACCACAGTGCGCTGACTGCGATACCTCGATCCTGAGTGAAAAGCAATTTCCCACATAGACTTTCTGCCGATAACCTTCAGACCTATGCAAATTACTCCGGTTGGCGAGCTGGACCACGAAAGAAACAAGACGCGTCAGCGATTGAACTCACCACCGGAAAGTTTTTTGAAGTACCCCATTGGAGCTACTCATCGCGTAACCTAATGTGGGAAGTGAAAGGTACTTTGCTTGGCTTCTTCCTTGGCCCAAGTAGTCCGTCTGCTAGCGTTAAGCAGAGGATGCGGTAAATATTCAGTGTATATGAAAGCAGAGTATGAAATGAAAGGTTCGGGCGAATAAATGTGATTTTTGTCCGGCTGTAGTACACTTGCAATCAATGCATCTTCAACCAAGCAGTATAGTTAGCAGCGCTTTAGCAAGTCCCTTAGCTTCTGTAACATTGCTAGAAGCTGGTGCAAGACAGGCTCGGTACATGGTTTGCGCATGGCCAAGGTTTGTATACGTCCGGTCATGGGCATGTATCTAGCATAAATTTCAGCTAAAGGATTGAACTGTTGCCCACAGAACATAGACAGCAGTAGCGGGACAGTCAATAAGCTCTCCGCAGGTGGCACTGAATTTATTCTTGACGCGCTATTTATGCTAGCTGAAAACAGTAGGATATTATCTTGGAAAGATTAGAGTTCTGTACTGGGCTAAATTTTAGCCTCAGGTTACTCCACAACAATGTAAGTACTACATGCTACAAAGGAAATGCTCTAGTTGAAACGGACTCAGTGAAATATACTTCAATAAATTGTTGAGAAAATTGCTGGAGTGGCTCAGTGGTGAAGATACTTTGCAGTTGAATATGAGAGGCCTGATTATTGACACCTGGCTGCGGAAGGCGTATTTTGATAGAAGGAAACGCAAAAACACTCTTGTTTTGTACGGCGTACGTTAAAAGAGCCCAGGTGGAGTAAACGATATCCTGCGTTCTGCATTACAGCGCTTTTCTCATAGCCGATCAGGAAAAAAACAGCAAGACGACGCCAGAAAAATGCCTCTTTAAACGTCAGCGCTTTAAATACAAGACCTGTATTGAGTATCCACCTTCTTGCGTGCCTTTAAAGAGGCATAATATCAAAACATGTATTTCAAGTGGGAATCAGAAGTACGATTTGAAGCCCGCCGCGGTGGCTCAGTGGTTAGGGCGCTCGACTACTGATCCGGAGTTCCCGGGTTCGAACCCGACCGCGGCGGCTGCGTTTTTATGGAGGAAAAACGCTAAGGCGCCCGTGTGCTGTGCGATGTCAGTGCACGTTAAAGATCCCCAGGTGGTCGAAATTATTCCGGAGCCCTCCACTACGGCACCTCTCTCTTCCTTCTTTCACTTCCTCCTTTATCCCTTCCCTTACGGCGCGGTTCAGGTGTCCAACGATATATGAGACAGATACTGCGCCATTTCCTTTCCCCCCAAAACCAATTATTATTAAGCCGCCATCTAGGCAGTCTTAAGCCAAGGAGACGAGATTAACGAAGAGTGTGTATGACAAACGGCGTCTTTTAAAAAGGTCAGCTGAGAACGTATCGCCATGGCTAGAAAAGTGCCACGCGTGGAGGTCGTATATCTTTAGACCGTGCACAGACCAAACTGCTTTGCAGCTTGTCAACGACGTCTTGACGCAGCGGGCTGCGGGATCCCGATGCAACAACATAGGCAAGGAAAGCTGCACCAGCATAACTGCGCCGTGAACTGCTGCTGCTCGCGAGAGTGGAGTAAGGACCTGCCAACCCTGTTTTCGACGCGAAAGAAACTGCGGGAGGTAGATGCGGGCGGTCAGTGTGCTTCAAGTTAGTTGGTTCATATGGTTTCTATATATATATATATATATATAATAAAAATATAATAAATATGTAAGCCTTGCGGCGCTTTCAGATAATCATGATTGATCCGAACGCTCAGTCCGCGGAGGTTCACGGTTTGCTTCCGGGTTCCAGAATTCTTGTTAGTGTACGCGCTGGAACCGACGTTTGACAGTATTCGACACGTTCTTAGCGAACAAAGAAGACGCCCAATCCATGCAGACAAAAGTCAAGCATAACCTATATTTGTGTGATAGCAGGCATTATTGCTAGGCTTCGTACTTTGAAAGAGTACGTTGAATCGTACGTGTCGAGAACCCCTTACCGGGAGTACTTTAAATATTGCTTTATTTTTATCCAGCGATGTGGAGGGGAACGTCAGCCGCTCTTCGTGCTTTCTTCAGCATCGCTGTCATTCATTATCGTGCCCTACTTTCTTTTGCTCTTCACCTAGTCGACCACGTGGCGAGTAGAAGTTCGGACAAGTGTATTGCTGCCGGATTTATGTGCCTTTTGAACAGTGCCCCTTAAAAAAAAATGCCTGCCCGGTGCATCATCGTTTCACAGAGAAGCCGGTCGGCAGAGAACAGTGCCGACATGCGTCACTTCCTGTGAAGGAGTCTTCACGCATGAAGAGTCTCTACTCAACACTTTGACAACTGCTTTCGCCCACAAGGATGTTGGCTGTATACAAGACGTAAGCAGTATTTTGCACTTATTCCTTCGCTCAAAGAACACTTATCGTGTAGTGCTCGCCTTGAGTCTGGAATAAGACTGTCGGTGAGCTCCAGGTGCTTCACAAAGACGGAGTCCTGAAAGCCAGATCTTAGCGCGAGGCGTGAGCAAGTTTTCCTGTAGGCGCTTTGGGAAGTGGAGAGTTGGTTGACATGCCTGAAAAATTCAGCCCGCTAAGAATTACACATTAAGCCATTAAGATAAGAATTTACCTGCGTTATGGCAGTGATATCGCGAAGATACGAGAAAAGATAGGGCACGTGTCGTTCTCGCAGCTGGTTTATTAGGAAAAGAGAATGGAAACTTTATATATTTCATGAAAACAGCAGAAACCATTTAAGTAACCAGAAAGACACACAATACCATGACAGTGTTACAATCTCCGAATGTAATCAGCTTCTTTCAGGCAGAGCACGAGATACGGGTGGCTAACAAATTTCGCCCTAGATTAGTAGAATCGGCCCGATATCTGTTTCTCGGCATGTTCCGCTTGTGTTTTTTAATACCTCTGTGTTGCTTCACTTGTGAGCTAACGTTGTCAAGAGTGTTTGGATAACTTGCGTTTCTCGGCATGTTGCCTCATTGCTTCAATTGCGTCATCTGCCGAAAACACTCCTACCTGTGTAGTCGTCCTGATGCCCCCCGCCGCGGTGGCTCAGTGGTTAGGGCGCTCGACTACTGATCCGGAGTTCCCGGGTTCGAACCCGACCGCGGCGGCTGCGTTTTTATGGAGGAAAAACGCTAAGGCGCCCGTGTGCTGTGCGATGTCAGTGCACGTTAAAGATCCCCAGGTGTTCGAAATTATTCCGGAGCCCTCCACTACGGACCTATTTGTTCCTCTCTTCTTTCACTCCCTCCTTTATCCCTTCCCTTACGGCGCGGTTCAGGTGTCCAACGATATATGAGACAGATACTGCGCCATTTCCTTTCCACCAAAAACCAATTATTATTATTATTATGCCAACGTGGAAACTTCCGCTAGTTAAGATGCATTTTAATTGAGATTTGCCAAAAATTGAAAGCATTAAAAATAATTAGGCCCCTTCGTTTGTCGCATCCCGAGTAGACTTCCTGAGAGTTAGGTTAAACCCGATTTCTGCCACAAAATTTGACCCGCCGCGGTGGCTCAGTGCTTAGGGCGCTCGGCTACTGATCCGGAGTTCCCGGGTTCAAACCCGACCGCGGCGGTTGCGTTTT
Source organism: Amblyomma americanum (assembly GCF_052857255.1). Classification (NCBI taxonomy): domain Eukaryota; kingdom Metazoa; phylum Arthropoda; class Arachnida; order Ixodida; family Ixodidae; genus Amblyomma; species Amblyomma americanum. The sequence continues at coordinate 183,276,233 of NC_135499.1, forward strand.
TATGGAGGCCAAACGCTAAGGCTCCCGTGGGCTGTGGGATGTCAGTGCACGTTAAAGATCCCCAGGTGGTCGAAATTATTTCGGAGCACTCCACTACGGCACCTATTTCTTCCTTTCTTCTTTCACTCCCTCTATCCCTTCCTTTACGGCGCGGTTCAGGTGTCCACCGATATGTGAGACAGATACTGCGCCATTTCCTTTCCCCCCAAAAAACCAAACCATATTCTGAGTGCACAACAAAGAAGGGGAAACAAGAATAATTGCGGACGTTTTTTTATTTTTCATTCAGAAGTTTTTCAGTTAAATGTTGATGATCTTACACCTTTTTTAACGCATGTTATTCATAGCGTGACGCGAACTGACGGATAAGTTATAAAAGTTTCAGAAGGGAGAGATCAGAACATAAGTTCAGAACAGACGTTTTATTTCGATCGTTATACAGCCTATACCGCAGACTGCACTCACAACGCCCTGCTCCAGGGCTACTGTGCATATGGATGCAATGGCTGCCGTGATGTTGAATTACTAGTTTCGCAGTGTACAATCTAAGCAAGAAAGGCCTCACATAAATGCATATCGATGCCGCATATAGGGATGGCAAAAGTACACGACAAAAAATAATTTCAATTAAAAAGGATAAACAGAAATAGTGACCTTGTAAACAGTTTCCGAACCCAAAGTAATTTCTAGATTCTACATCAAAATAATGATTAAAACGTTGGCCATATGTTATGTTCCACAAAGTGTTGAGCGATGATAGTGCATTATCTATGTTTGAAAAAAAATAACCCGAAAAAACCAGAATTATGCAACTTGCTTTTTGAATAACTGAATTTCTATCGGAATCTGAACTGAAAAGTTATAAACCGATTTTAATCCCCGTACTCCAGAAAAAATAAAGCCTGAAAACGAGAGGCGCTAAATAGGATGTCAAAAACAATAATGCATTTTCCTGCTTTCGGCGCGATCTGTGCGCATTTTTCAACTCATACAGATTTTGTTGCTAAAAATATTGTCTGGGTTCCTAAAATATATAAATCAAATATTTACTTCGCAAAATTGTACTTATTATGCATTTTCAGTACTTTTAAAGCGTTCCTACTTTACTATTCCTAGAGGAGCAGGTAACAGGCCATCCGTAATTAGTAATTTAGGTAAATTACCTAATTTAAGAACTGAGTTGACTAAAGCTTCGAGAGCGCTGCGACATGAAGCTCGAGGACTCAAACGACCAGCGAAGACTTCTATACATCAAGACGCGCTGGCCGCCACATGATTTTTTTACACCATTCATGCTGGTCAGTGGCCTCCGCTTTGGTGTGTGTACAAGGAGAAAAGACTCAGTGGTGGCTACACCAGGAAAAGTACCTCCCGGAATGAATCCTCTGCGGGAAGCTTTTCTTCCAGTTGCCACACAGTATTTTCTGCTATTGAGATTGCTAAGGGCCTTACTCACTGTCCAGTGCCGTCTACGCAGACTGGATGTGAAGACAGGTCTGTGAATAGGACCTAAACCTCACTGCGAGAGATGGAAGGGGGCCACTTCTAAAGGGGCGGCGGCAGAAGTTAACCTCTATGCTAGTGCTTGAATTCTAGTTTTATACCACGGCGGTCAGGGCTGTGCTTAAACCAGATGCCTATGCATTACGGTTGCTGTCAGGAAGGTTGAAAACAATGCTTTCAGTTAACACCCGCCCACAGTCTGCAGATAAGAGATGATTTAGTGCGCCGAAATAGCAAATGATTGAAAGATATATTGATCAAAAGACAGTGGATCTAGGCGGTTCCGCAGACTTCATCCTTTGTGTCCGGAGTTCATATTAAGTGGATTTCCTATATTACCGCCAAAAATACAATGTTAGACAGGATCCGCGTTTATGTCTTTAAGAATTATGTTATGCGTTCCTGCTTCTTCAAATCAGACAGCATCGGGGAAGATCTGAAGTTCTCCAGCGCACTCCTGCGCTCCTAGCCAAGGCTCTTACTATTGACAATCTCGTTAAAGGACCAGATTGTTAGCTATCGGCCATTCCAGCAGCCACAGAAGCCGGTGGCAGGTCGGCTTCATTGTCATCGTCATATCAGATTTCTGACAGTCGTCAAGTGCTCGTACTTCGCGCACAGTGGCTTCCTCAGTTCGTGCATCTATGACGCCAGCATCATCATCCCCACCAACAAAGTCAGGCCTGCATCGACGACGCGTTGCCACAAATGCGCATGCGTCTAATCAAGTGTTTTATGCAATGTCATCTACTGTTCCTGGACCCATTAAGCTGAGAAGAAAGCACCGCGCATGCGTGTGCAGAGCGTGTCAAAAACCTGGTATCAGCTGCACAGTGTGCCGCGTGCGCGACGCTTGCACGCGGCGGTAGAAAGGTGGAGAGCCGGTTGAAAAGGCGACACGTGTCAAGTGATTGCCAGAAAGAGACACCACGTGACTGGAAGACTGGAGTCCAAACTTCTCAACTCACTGCCGTTTATTGACCCCCGACCCGTCGCAATAGCTTCGCTTCACACGCGGCCCCTATCTCGCACCCACCTCGATCTTCATTTTACTTAAAACGCCTTTCTCGTCTCGCACACTCTGACGTAATGACTCAGCTTCTAGGTTGTTTGCGCGCGCTTTGCCAGAGTTTGTCTACAGTTTGAATGGCGCCTCTTTTTGTTGCTTTCTTTGGTCGCCATATTCTTTCCGGGGCGATGTCATGGTAGACGCTTTTCGTGTTTGGTTTGGTTTGGTTTAGGGGGGTTTAACGTCCCAAAGCGACTCAGGCTATGAGAGACGCCGTAGTGAAGGGCTCCGGAAATTTCGACCACCTGGGGTTCTTTAACGTGCACTGACATCGCACAGCACACGGGCCTCTAGAATTTCGCCTCCATCGAAATTCGACCACCACAGCCGGGATTGAACCCGCGTCTTTCGGGTCAGCAGCCGAGCTCCATAACCACTGAGCCACCGAGGCGGTTAGACGCTTTTCGGTTCCTGCGCTTGTGGGAACTGGGAGCTTTTCCAAGAAGGGGCGAGTTTAAGGCGCTTGGTCGTTCGTTGTATCCAGTGGTGTGGTCACAGTTGTTCGTTGAATCAGAGATGCAGTGGTCTCGAATTACAAGGAAAGGTTTACGAGGTGGCTTGGTTTAAGCGCCGTTCGCTGTACGCGAGTCGCGCGAGTTAGAATTTCCCAGCTGATGCCATGGGTCTCCGAATACAACGTTAAGTGTCGAAAGGAAAGCAGGTAGATAAAAAAGGATTCCAGCAATCGTTCTTTTTTTGCTGAAACTGCCTCGGCCTCGTCATTAAGGAAACGTACCGCGAGAGTTCTTCCCTGATTGATTAATATCTGGCAAAAAAAGTACAAAATCGTCTTTTTTTAACCTATGGCGTGTTTCACGCGCATTGAAAAACGACTGCAGCAAATTAATCGACACAATGAGCAAATGGGTACATAGTGCCTAATAGACGCTGTTGCTCCCATTTTTAATCTCTTTTCGGCAAGTTGCATCTTCCAGTTGGTGCTCTTCCTGTTCGATTGGCGGCCGGCGGAAGGCGCCAAAGCGAGGCCGCACCTTATCTTCTTGCTCGCCGACGACATGGTGAGTTGTCCGCGATCACCATTCCAAGCTGCACGTCAAAGTCTAATGGTCTACGCTTCATTCAAGTAGCCGTTATTGCATTACATCCTTGTCTATGTTTTCCTGGAAAGAAAGGCATCTGCACTACCGTGCGTGGTATCTAGCCCCTATTTAAGTATTTTGTGACTGGAGTTTTTTTTTTGTGGGTTCTAAGCGTTAAAGTTAAACCATCAATCCCAAGAGTTTTGGGGACACCGAGCAAATGTGACAACTGCCCAAGCACAGTGGGGCGCTTTGTTGCTTATACCTTCTTGATCTGCACATGTAATTAATGTAGCCTGAATATGGCGGAGGTTACGGCTAAAGATTTGTGAACTAATCTAACCATGTTTCGGGGTTTACAGGGGTGTCACACTTTGAGATGCGAAATGGTTAGTCAGAGAAGTCGGCTGGGCTAGCAGCCTGTGGAGGCTATTCACAGCCAAAGAACATCAAAATATCTTGCTGAAATTAGATTTAAATTCCTGATGGCAGTATTTTCCGACATCTTGGGTCACGGTATCATATATTCCGCTTTCGGCAATTTCATCGCAGCTTAACAGAACTGCTTTTGTGCTCCATGAAGGCGTTCCCCTTGCCCCATAATAAATATGAATGAATATGTCCTTACGTTCAAATAGGTCTTGGCAAACCCGAGGGTGGTAAAATAAAATATTAGGGAGGACAATAAAAATTTGCGATATCGTCTAAAGAAGTAACATTAGAGCAAAGAGCCAAGAGTCGCTGTTATTTTTCGGCATGTAATGTTTCATTTGATTCCTGGTTGGAGTTGACCGGTTTGCCGAGGTTTGGGGTGCATAAGCGGATAAAGTTATTTTGCGCAAAATACAAGGTTATAAACCTTTCTCTGTTTAAGAAGTGAAACTTTAATAGTTACAATTCATTTAAAACATTTCTTTCTTCTAGGCACATATACACATTAAGCAACTACAACTGCATGTTATCCTAAAAGTGCGCTTTATTGAAAGGGACGTAAAGCAGCTTAAGATGCGGTTGCCCTAGTTTCTTAAGTGCCGCGCACGATAAATCAAAGATGCTTATTGCAATTTCGTACTTACCTGCCACGCGTAAGTTTGTCCTATTCTAATGTAGCTGCGCTTAAGGTGGGTCTGTTCAGTGTGCACACGGCATAAAATCACTTCTGTAAAACGTTGTCGACAATGGCTTTCTTTTCCTTAAAATGAGTTTTACCAGCAGGAGTTTGTTGGACGCGCCGTTATTCCAAGTAGTTTGGCATTCATTCTTAAATTTGATATGCGCCTACTTAAGGATTTTTATGCTTTGGCTTACTTATAGCGTTTTGAATAAGATTCATAACAAATTTAGCAATACGAAATGGGGTTACACTTACTGTTCGACATGAGATAACTAATATCCCAAAAAGTTTGGTTTAATGGTTTCTTTTAATGGGGGTTTAACGTCCCAAAGCAACTCAGGCTATGAGGGACGCCGCAGTGAAGGGCTCCGGAAATTTCGACCACCTGGGGTTCTTTAACGTGCACTGACATCGCACAGTACACGGGCCTCTAGAATTTCGCCTCCATCGAAATTCGACCGCCGCGGCCGGGATCGAAGCCGCGTCTTTCGGGCCAGCAGCCGAGCGCCATAACCGTTCAGCCACTGCGGCGGCTTCGGCAGGGGTGGTCTGGTCGCGAGCATTTCCGAAGCATCGAGATGTAAGGCTGTGTTTGTGGGTCGAAGGGGTATACGGCGCACGTGAGAGTGCGAAACAAGCGGGGAACGCGCGCAGAAGCGCCCGCATCGTGGTTGCAGAGTGGTGCCTGGTTGCACAGCTGTGCTCGGTTTCGCTCGTCGCCCCGGGGCGCGGGGGGGGGGGGGGGGAAGAGGGGGGGGGGGGGAGAGGGGGGGGAAAGGCTGCAAAAGAGCACGGCGGGAACAGTCCCGAGCGCGCAGGCTAACTCGGTCGACTCCTGAGAACGCCAAAGCAATAAATAAACTGTTTCGCAGGCTTCAAACGGTACAGAGAGCTTCAGGCAGCAACGCGTTGGGTTCGCCGCTAGTTTCTGTCTATTGTGTAGTGAAAATGTCCAATGGTTGACCATGCTTCAGTTTTCATTGCTTCATGCGTGTAGTTTTATCTTTGTACTCTCCAATGCTTTAAGAAAAAAAAAGAGGGGCAACAGCAGGGGGGGGGGGGGGGGGGCGGAACTTTCGGGAAGGTCAAAGAACGTGCGCGTCGTGTGTACAGGTAGAATTTATCTCTTTCATTCCGTTTGCATCGGTTCTTTGTATGAATGAACAATTCAAAGTAATTTAAATATAGATACATTACTTATCGTAAGCAATTGATGTTATTAGTTTTTGAGAAGAGTAATCGCTAATGTAATTTAGTGGCTTCTGCAGGTTTCAGAAAGTTATTAATAACAAATTTAATTGCATTTCAAACGTAATTTCGCCGTGCATGACCTGAACCCGTTGCTTCAGGGATGGGACGACGTGAGCTTCCACGGATCCCCCCAGATCCCCACGCCAAATTTGGACGCCCTGGCTGCCGATGGCATCATACTCAACAACTACTACGTCCTGCCGTACTGCACTCCTTCGAGGGCGGCTCTCATGACTGGCTTGTATCCGATACGCACAGGTGATTCATCAGCAGAAATGTAGAAACTGCAATGAGCATGAAAATCGTATCAGGCATCTCCGAGGCGTCGATAGGCGAGCGCGATGCAATTTCAGCACAGTTCTCCAGTTAAACATGGATCTGCATGAATTAGGAATATTTCGAAGCCACCGTTTACGGTAGACGAAAACAAAGCATGTAGAAAAATAAGAATCTAGATTTCTAGGATGCAACTACGTGAACGCGTAGTTAAACGCTAATAGTAACTAGTGAAACTTGAACTCATTCGTCCTGCTATAGATAGCCTATTTAGTGCGCTAGCACTTTGCCCATATTACCCACGTCACGTGACCTTGGTGGCGGGTGGTCCCGTGTGAAAGCCGCGTCTAACTATACTTTACGGGCTATAATACTTACTGCGCTTGTAAACGTGGGTTGCTGAACTACCGAACAAAATGCTGAGCAGACTGTCGAATAGACATGTGTGACCATGAACGTAACTCAAGAATGATAGCCGACAATGAATGTAAAGTCGGCAATGGCCAGTTCTGCACATTTGGGCATTAACCCATTTAACGCTACCGCGTCACTCTCTAAGGCGGAGGAGCTTATGTGGCCCTTGACATTTTTTTTTGTTCTGCCGTTGCCTTTGTCTCTCAGGAATGCAGGGCGTCCCGATTGGGGCAGCTGAACCTTCGGGACTGCCTACGAATGTGCCGCTTATGCCTCAGTACTTAAAGGAGCTTGGGTACGAAACTCATCTCATTGGAAAGGTAAGCGTGCGGCGCCTGGGTTGCGTCCCTCCTGTTGCTGTACGCACGCGGACGCTCTATGCACGTGGGAAAGATTGTGTTGATGCAAACATCGCCAATCATGTTGCTGTCATTGTCTGCACCTTACACAAAGAACCACCGTTTGTGTGGAAGCATGTGACCCAGCAGCATTAAAGATCGCAGGATGCAATGCCAACCGACCCGTTCACAAGCCTTGTGAACCAAGGGCGGGAAATGAGCACTACTGGTTCATCGATACTAGTGACATAACTTCAGTTCTAGTTCTTCTTTCCTCAGACTCTGTTTTATGCAACAGCATAGAAGCCGCGTTGGACGAAAAAACCCGCCGTACGCCGTGCCTTCGCACTTTGGGCTATTTGCGGGAAAGGGAAATAGAATTTAAATAGACCAGAAGTAATAAATTTGAAAGCAGAGTTAAATTCGTTTGATAATAAATAACTCTAATAATACTTGGCTTGGTCATATATAATAACTTAATAATAATAATAACTTCTTTATTTCCATCAGTGATGGAGGAGACTGCTAGTAAAAGTCGCTTTAGAGGCAAGCGACTTGACTAGAGCCCGCAGCCTCCTTTACAAGGCAAACAGCGATTGAGCAGGAGATATACATAGCAATTGACCACATGTGAAATTTGCACAAAAAATAAACGCAAAAACACAAATTACCTGAAAAACGCTCTTCAATTATTTAAGAAAGATTGAGTGACAAAGTGTTGACGTAAAGCTCGTACATCAGTTATATAAATATCAAGACTTGATTTCAGAAACAAATTTAAAAGTGTTGATAGTGTGTATGATATCTTTTGTGTAGAATAATTGGCACGCGGAGTGACTACCTTCCACTGTTCCGTACACCTTGTGATGTAAGAATGTGTGTTCCTGGTGAGATTAGATAACTCATGAAGGAACTGTAAATTCTCTTTTACCTCCCATTTGAAAGCTTGACTTCACTTGTAATGATAAAGGTTAAACACGGGTATTATATTTGCTTTCGGAAATAAGTGTGATGTGTGGGCATTGTAAGGCATGTTAAATAGTAGTCGCAAAAACTTTTTCTGAAGTATATGTATCTTTTCTAGATTCGTACGTGATGTGGTACCCCACACGAGCAGACAGTAATAAAGTGTAGAGAAAAAATAGGTGTTATAAACAAGAACCTTGATTCTGTAAGGTAATAGTGCTCTCAGCCGCACCATCATGCCAACTACACGAGATAATTTGCCCAATATCGATTCTATGTGCATGTCCCAAAGCATATTCTGTGTGAAAATAACTCCAAGTATTTTAAAACTATCCACAATTTCTATGTTTACATCGTCATAGACAAGGTTGACGGAACTGATTATTTGCTTAGATTTGGTCCTAAAGATTATTGCTTTTGTTTTGTTTATATTGATTTGTAGACAGTTTTGTTTTGACCATAAATGAAGAATTTTCAGAGCAGTGTTAGCTTTATTCTCAAGGCTACTAATGTCAGGTGAGAGAGAGAGAGAGACTCTTTAATGAAAAAACAGAGAATTTAGCCGGCGTTTCAATATCGCTGGCATGCTACTCTGCGTAGGGAGGGGAATTTGGGAGATAAAGACTGAAGGAGAGCAGCGTGGAAGAGGTGAAAAAAAAACGAAGATAAAATGCATCCATGAATGGGTACTAAGGATGCAGTGGCGAGTATTGATGTAACCTATGGAATGATGGAGTGCATAGTCCGACGAATGGGCTGACGAAGTTCACTGCAAGAAGAATGCATGAACGTAACCTGCAAGTGAATTTAGAGCTTATCGAGATGTCCAATGTCTTTTAAATATGTAAAAAGAAAGTTCATTGCAAGTCTCTGTTGCCTGAAGCAGGCTAAGGGGACTAAAACTTTGTCCATTGTTAGGGGCACTGGGCAGAGCTTCTGCATGCAATGTTCATAGTACGCATGCTCGTTAGCATACGCAGGGCACTCAAGCAGGATATGTTCCACAGTTTCTATCGAGGCACAGTTGTCACAATGCGGACTGTTCATTTGTCCAAAACGGTATCGCAGGCCGTTTGTATATGCAGCATTCAGACGAAGTCGGTGATAAAGTGTTTCGAGTTGTCGAGGAATGTCAGGTGATGAAAAAAATATACTCGCATCGTCTGCGTACATTACGTATTTCGCATCTTTATAGATATTTACTAAGTCATTTATGTATACAATAAACAGGAACGGGCCAAGAATACTACCCTGAGGAACGCCGCTGGTGATATGTTTCAAATTTGAGCGGCTATTGTTTATTTCAACGTATTGATAGCGATTATCAAGATACGATTTTATAAGGCTTCCACAGTGCTCTCGAATACCGTAGATTTCAAGCTTATCAAGTAGAACCGAATGAAGGATGCAATCAAATGCTTTAGTAAAATCAATATAAATACCAACGATAATGTTCTTAATTTCAAATTGCGATAAAATAAATTCTTTTTGATGAAATAGTGCTAATTCTGTAGACCGTCGTTTTCTAAATCCAAACTGGGCTGGAGAAATTAGGCTATGTTTGTCAAAAAACTTCGAAACCTGCATTAGTATTAGTTTTTCTAGTCCCTTCGAAAAAAAAGGTAATATAGAAATGGGTCTGTAATTTTTAGTATCATTGACGTCACCTTTCTTGAACAATACCGACACTCTGGCTATTTGCATCCGTTTAGGAAAGATAGCGCTTGACAAAGACAGATTAAAAATATAGGTAATGTACGGGGAAATGATATCAAGCACATACTTGATAGGGCGAACCTGCATGCTTTCTGCATCGCAACTTGAGCTATTTTTTAGTGAAAGGAAAACTGATGTCACCTCGTGCTCAGTAAAGGGGTGAAGAAAGAGTGAAGATGAATTTCTGTTTGGTATAAATTCACTAATATCAGACGACGCACTACCACCAGAAAAGTTTACAAGGTAATCATTAAAAACATTTGCAAGAGCACTTCCTGATACTTCGTTTCCACCAAGTATTAGAGTCTGTATTCGCGGAGCTGATTTTCCACGATTTAAGACATCATTTAAATTTCTTCATAACGTATCAGGTTTGTTCAAACAACCTCGAATTCTGCATGAAAATAGGACTTCCTATGCAATTTTAGTTCCTTACTTAGCTTGTTTCTATATGACTTGTATTCCTTTAATGTACTTGGATCCTTAGTCTTGACGAACTTGTGATAGAGCGCATTTTTATAATTAATTCGTTTTAGCAATTTGGGGGTTATCCATGGCTTCCGTAATTTTTTACCGAGCCTGAGCTTTCTTTCTGGAAAATGGTTCTTATATATTCGAGAGACTTCATCAATAAGCTTGCCGTACGGGTGTTTCAGCGAAGGTGATCATTCGGGTTGAAAAATATGTTTTTTTTTAAGTAAACAGAAGCTTTTTTTGGCATATTAGTGCCAGCGTTGGCGGACGTCAAAAAACAGGCGAATCCTTTTAACTAGCTAAGTGATTAACGAAATTCCAATAGTTAACTTTTAACTAATACCAATAGCGACCTGACTGCAATTAGAGATTTGTGGCCGGGCGTTAATAATAGCCATATCAGTTTTTAGAATTTCGAAAGCCCCATTATTCTCGCCGCTGTGGCACGACAAAATTTGGTTATTTCGACCAGTTACGACCACTGGAGGGGTTGCTTTGCCTGCATGCTTTCGAAAGCGCATGTATCTTCGCATGATGCAGCCATATTTTGACACCGTAGCCGCTGACAAGAGCGCGTGCAATCCGTGCTCTTCAAGCTTGGCGCGGAAACTATCAGGTATATGACCGGAGGCATTTCTCGTTACCCAGTGTTGTTCACAAACTGCAATATTTTTATCATTGTGCCACAATATAGCAGAATGCATCGTAACATTTTATTGCACACATGGCTAGCCCCGACATCGCTTCTCGCCCTGAAGAGGAGGCACCCTAGGATGCAGTGTCCGCTCCTATTTGGGTTATCCATGCTTACACTCTACTTCGTCCACTACGTTGATGTGTCTTTTACAGCGCTAGCGGTTATAGCAGTCCCCCGCTGTCACGTCAAGCGTCTGCTGTCACGTGATGACCCCGTACCATATATCCCTTCCGTCGAGTCTCGCTCTAACTGCGTCCTCATGAGGTGGGGCGCGCGGTCACAAAAAGACACGACCAAATGCCTCGAAACGCCTTTCACTGAACACGTGCTAAAATAACCGGTTGATGAAGCATCTTGCGCTACTGCGCAGTTGCAGCCGCCGCAGTTCAGACGAAGCCACCAGCGGTGACTTTGGCATATGACTGGCGTTGCGGGAGGACCATGCATGCGGCCATGGCGGGGCGTCTTGCTTTGTTCTCGCGGCTTGATTTCACAATCCGATTTGCATACTGATGCCGGTGGGATAGAGGTGGCCTTGCTGTAGCGATGATGCAGTAACATACCTTTCCTTTATCTAATCTGTTCACAGCCATTCGGAGGGTTCCTGACCTAGTGGTGTCAGTTGAAAGTGACAAGCGGGTTATATGCGATCCCCCTTCAGGATATCTCGAACTGCCCAATTAAGATTGGTAAGCATGGAGGCGTACACAGAAGGGTTAGCGAGAGCCAGCTGATAATGCTCGTGTTTGGGGAGCACTAAAGAGCTCTTCATGCACTTTAGTCGGCAGATATCACTGATAAAAATTAAGTTATCATTCGCTTGACCTTTATTACGTATGCATTGAGTTCTCCCTGGTTAAATTAAAACCTGCTCCTGCAAGGTACGGTTCGTCTACTTGTTCTAAATTTTACATGTGCTGGTCAGGTGAAAGCCTTACGTGGTGTGGGAAATAAGGGTTTATAGTTATGGTTGAATCAATTCGAACAGTGACGGCGCGCGTTCGTATTGCTGTGTTTTCGTATGTTTGTGCGCTATCTTTTTCCTTTATTCCATGCGCAGTGGCACCTGGGCTCCTACTCCGAGAGTGTTACGCCGACGTGTCGGGGCTTCGACACTTTTTATGGGTTCCACAATGGAGATGAAGACTACTACTCTCGAAACCTGACATTTGTAAGTGCGCAGAGTCATGAACTTGAACAATACCATGCATTTGTGCAAAGGTACCCATGTTGTCGTACATAAATGACAAATTTCTTTACTTTGGTAGCTTGTAAGTGGGTTCAATTTTTTCGTAACCGTAGCCTAAAAAAGAAAAGGACGAAGAAAGAGCAGTAATATAATTAAGGTCTTCTCTCGCCTTGCAAGATTTCGCGGCGTTAAGAGTCACTAAAACCCTGATTTACGGCGTCCATAATGCCGAATAGGTTCTTGGGATACCTGAACCAAGCTTGAAATGGAACACTGTCATCGTTTCAGTGAAAACAAACCGCAAGAGGATGATGGGAGAGCTTCCTTTCTGTTCTTTACGTCGATAGTAGTAGTGGTGTCATTCCGCCAATACGTCAGTCCCATCCTTCGAAACCTCCACTTTCACGCTGACAACGCACCACTCACCACCTCATCATAATCAGTTTTACTACACCCAATGCAGGACAAAGGCCTCTCCAATATCTCTCTAATTAACCTTGTCCTGTGCCAACTATGCCACCTTAAACCCCGCAAACTCCTCAATCTCGTCCACCCGCCCAAATTCATGCCGTCCCCCGCTACGCTTGCCTTTTCTTGGAATCCGGTCTGTTACTCTTAACGATCAGTGGTTACCTTGCATTCGCATTACATATTGTATTTGCGCCGAATTCTTCATCCTGATTTCTTTTCCGTCTTCTTAACCTAAGGCTCCTTTATTTTTTAAAGGTAGCGACAACTGCAGGCGCACATTGAGCCGTTGGGCGGAGCCGAAGGGGCGGAACCGCGATAGGCCAACCGGCCTATCATAGGTCGCAGCGGCTGGTTTTGACACTGTCGCCGCGCCCTGCGACAGACGGGTTGGCGACGTGTGACCTTTTCTCCTTCGCGCTCCGCCCCAAAGGAAGAGGGTGCGCGTATAACTGTCGCTACCTTAAAAAAAAGAGGAACCTTATCACTGCCAATTCACCTACTTCACCCTCCGTCCACGTCCACCTTCCAGAAGTGCCATCCATCACCCACTTCCCCAACACAACCCCCTAGATAGGAGGGCTGTCCGCCCACCAACCTGCATTCCCCCTTTCTTAGAAAAAGGAAAGAAGGAGAGCCAAAGCGCTCAATAGAGCAGCGAGACAAAACAGGTGAACAGGACCTTAGCGTGCAGAGCGAAGTGGAGAAGAGCCACTCCAGGAATGGGAGGAGGTAGCAAAGAGGAAATAGGGAGAGGCGTAGTGCTAATCTCGTAAGCACGACAAAGCAGGAGAGGAGAACAACTAGAACATCGCCAACCCACCCCCCTAGCTAGGGAGCGGTCCACACATTCACCTCCACCGTCCAGTTATCTGCCCATCCTCCCACCACGCTCCAAGCACGTCCACCATCCAGAAGCGGCACCCACGTTCCACAATCACCCTCTATTATAATTATAATATGTGATAGCTTAAATTTTTTTACAGTATTCTGGTAAAACAGAGACTTATGTGTTGCCGGTTTCATCGCTGTCTACAGATCTGCACGATGACTAAATCCCACCAAGCAGTCCGCAAAGGAAACGCTCTATTATGCGTACGTCGCGCGAGTATAATCTTCAACATCCGCGTGTTTTGTTGTTTTATGTATAGGATCATCACACTGGCCTCGACTTCTGGGTGAACAAAGAGCCGTTACGGCCTGAGCCTGGAAGATACTCTACGTCGCTGTACACTGCGAGGGCGCAGCACATAATAAAAAACCACAAGAGCTCGAAGGTACGCTACGCTATAAGCTTGCCACTTTAGAAAAGTTCGTTCATCAAGCAGTGTTCTTTGAGCTCATCCGATACGCGTATAACGGTGAGCCCGTAATGAGTGTGGAGAGATAGGCGGCTACTTCACGAATACCCTTTCTCTACTGCAGCCTCTTTTGCTTGTTATGAGCTACCAAGCGGTGCACGCAGCCGGAGGCGCTGAACCACTGCAGGCACCAAAGTACAACATCGACAAGTTTCCTTACATTGGAGAGAGAAACAGAACCATTTATGCTGGTGAGACTGACGTGAGCATATGTACCATAGGGCAGGCATTGGTGCTTTGAGAATTTCGAGAAAATAGGGGTTACTGCAGTCAGATACAGCTCAAGAGCAATGACGAATGTTTCTCTAAGGAGGGCTCTCCAGATAATGGCATCTACCGATTGTCATGACGCCGTGGTTAATCCCCTTGCACCTGCTAGGGTGACATCACAGAGGACTAGCAGCTACCAAGGGATTATTCGCAGATTAACCGGAAACTGTGACGACGTCACGACAATGGGTCTACGCCATTGGCTAGAGGGGCATTTGCCGCTGCGTACCTTAGTTGTATCCGACTAAAGTGACTATTGAAAACCAAAAAGAGTAAAGAGTAAAACACTTGGAGGAATAATTCTTGTTGCTCAAAAAGAATTTCATCCAAATGCAAGAGCTTCCTAACTAATTCTTTTCCTTCCTTTTACTTTTTGGTTTTCTCCATCTACAGAATTTGTAATTCAAATCAGGCGCATCCTAACAAAAAGAAAATTAAGGAAAATGGCTTGAATTGGGCCACTACAGGATGCGTGCACCACAAAGGAGTTAGACCCTAACGTCTTGCAGAGTGTATGCAAGCAAACTGTAAAACGCCTTTAACGTTTGCAGTTAATAAACGGCTCTCTCAAGGACTCTCACACGCAGGTATGGTAGACGCAATGGACGAGTCGGTGGGCCAAGTGTTCCGGACCCTGGGCGACGCCGGCATGCTGGAAAACACCGTCATCGTCTTCAGCAGCGACAATGGGGGTGCGCTGTGGGGAAATCACAACTCCCGCGGCGTCAACTGGCCTCTGCGAGGAGCGAAAGGCACTCTGTGGGAGGGAGGAACCAGGGCGGCCGCCTTCATCTGGAGTCCCCTGCTCGCTCGGAGGCGAAGAGTGTCCACCCAGCTGATGCACATAACGGACTGGCTGCCCACGTTTTACTCGCTCGCCGGTTGGTAGGCTTCGTTTACAGCGATGATTGGACGGGGGGCCCTTGTGGCCGGTAAGGCGGCGTAGGTGTCTTTGCCACCGTAGGCGCAGCACGTCATTACTTGCAACTCTGGATTACGCCTGCTGGCTGAGGGCAGTGATATTGAAGTGGGTTGAGGGAACGGCCGTCTTGAGGATATGCCGCGTGTGCCCTGTGATCCCAGTGGATGGGGCTTCGGCGGTGGGCAAAATTACTGGAGGTTTTTCGTGCTCTGTCAACGTGGCGTAGATAATGGGTTGGACAGGAAAGTAACGAACTTCACATCTCTTCTGGGTAGTGAACAGAACGTGCACTTTCGTTTTTGATATGGCATTGTGAGATTCGTGGACATGGTCGACTCCACACGCAGCCATCGACGCGGCACCCCTCTTACGCTCGAGGGTGGCAGTATAGGATTTACTTCAAAGCCATGGTGGTTATGTATGGAACAATGTCAAAGTGCCAAAAAGGGCACCATTTTCAAGGTGAGGCCAAAAGTCGAAAATGTCTTAATATGCAGTGGGCTTTGAGAAAAAAAAACAGCTTTAATTTTTAGCACGTGAACCCAACAAAATTACCAGTGCTGAAAGGCTAGGAGGTTGAATACACTATGCTCAATGAAAAACGAAGCCTTTCGACAGGACAGCCAAAGGCGAGGACAGTACGGGTGCTAAACTTACCCCGTCTCACCAACTGTTCCCTCAGTATTCTCTATTAAGTGCAGTACAGTTGTAGTAATCCAGTTTACTTGGTATCGAAGCAAGAGGTGTTTGCTGTTTCACTCCTACGCTGCCAAAAACTTCAATGGTTCACAAAGTGCTCTTTCAGGTGGCAACGTGGCGAAGCTGGTCGGGCTGGATGGATACGATATGTGGCGGCAGCTGTCCAATGGACAGCGATCACCTCGCGCTGAGCTGCTTTACAACTACGACTACGTGTTCGCGAACTCGACAGCGCTTCGGAACTCCCGCTACAAGCTGGTCCTAGATGGCACTCGAGTGTTCAACCAGCGGTACCCAGCGCCGGGCGGCAGCTGTCAGGATCTGGATCTGGACGAGCTGCTTGACCAGTCCACTGCAGCCGATGTGCTCAGGAAGTTGTACCGAAGAAATCGCTTGCCTTTATCCAGGGACTGGAGAAAGAAAGCCACACTCACGTGTGGTAGAGCGATCAAACAGAACTTTCCATCGAACACCTCTGTCTACCTGTTCGATATCGCCGCCGACCCCTGTGAGCTTAACGACCTTTCAAACACGCTCCCGAATGTAAGTGTTCATAGTGATTCACTTTATATTTTGATGAACGAGAGCTTGGCAGAGATGCTGGGTAGGGAGGGGTGGGGTTATTTCGATTGTTTTTTCGTGCTCGTTCATTGGGTGTTTCAAAGCCACCCACTACCTGTTAAGATGAACCTGTTGGCATAGCGCCGTCAGGCTTCCTTGACAATGCTAGTGGCTGGAATTAGAAAGGCGGTTAGGCTTCGTGCGTACAGAGTGTGTTAACAGCTGCAAAGCAGCTCTGAAAACAACCATGTGACGCCCTTCATATATATGTAGCAAACCTGCTGCAAGTAAAGGATATTGTCAGCATACAATGCTGTCATTTTTCGTCCGACCACATGAGGTGTGAACGATGGCAAAAATTGAGTCAGAATGCTCCGGCATATGGTCGCGTGTGTTTTACGTTTATGGGTCGATGAGTGAGTGGTATGGCCCTCGCAAAGTATCTTAGAAGGATGCCGGTCGGAACACCCCTCCCCCATATCTGGAGCTCCTGTGACAGTACCATGATAGTAGTGCCGAAATTTCGGTCATGAGTTCGTCAGGCGATCAATATGCGCGAAATTGATTCCTAACAAAGGAGTGTATTGAATGATAATTATGCTTTCAGCCAAAAAGAAATTTTACCTATATTAAGGTAGCAGAGGATGTTGATATTCAATGTATAGTAAAATTGCTTTAATTCTACCTCTAATAATTCATAAAACTACACAATTAGAACTTCTCGTCTTGTTCCGCCTAATGCACGCAGATACTATTTTATGACGCCAATCGTTCGTTTCTTGAAAAAAATTTTTCTATGGCAAACGGGTAATCCAGACAGGCGACGAAGTTCACACGTGCACAGGGCGCCGGAAACCGGATGATGAAGATAGTGAGTGAGCGACTTAGAAGTCTGCCGACTATAGCACGGGTGCCGCTTGTTACCAATCGAAATGTAAAGGCGCCGTGCTGGATTGCTGTGATAGTCAATAGAAATGGCACGAAAGGTTGTTTCTATTCTACAGCGAAATCTGTGAGAGCTTTGTACAATGCGTTTAGTAGAAGCAATTTAAGGAGTGCACCGGCTGCTGACTAAAGCGTTACGCGTTAGGTGGACACCACCGCTATACGTACCTCAAAGCGCGAATGAGGCGTCCACTGACCCAGGAAGCCAGTTATGCGCCTTTCCGTTTCTCAAAACCAAAGGACAGTTTTGAATGCGAATAAGATAACAGTGGGAACTAGACTGTTCGCTTCGTGCAAGCGGGCCCTCCATGGAGTCCGTGAAGTGTGCCAGGAACGCGATCAAACCGGAAAACGCAAGCGTAAAAAGGCCGAGCATGCACGTGAGCATATTCACGCCAAAACGGGCCGATGGTACGTTCAAGCGGACAGTCACCTGTGAAACATTCAAATGAACCTGGCACTACAGACCTCTCGGTCGCTAATGCCAATCAACTTGCGCTGAGTGATGGGCTAAGCCGATAAGCTTAGACGTAATAATGTTTTTTTTGTGCTGCGCTTTGCTGTTGCTTTTTTTTGCACGTGTATTGTGCACTGTGCTGAGATATTTCTTCGTGCTATATTGGTACTAATAGACCCTAATAGACTAATAGTGGTGCTATAGTGGTACTAATAACGTACTAACAGACACCTGTAATCGATTTACGTCGCGCTGGTTGAGTGTACCCAAGCCTTGCTATTTTTTAGCGGAGGCTGCTTACGCCCTGAGTGTCCTAGACGACATAAGCGTTTGTTCAGCCGATAGCATGCTCACAGTGCTCAATTTGGCAGAACTCTGAAAAATAGTTAATGCCACGCAAATTTCTTGCACGAAGCAATCAGCGATCACATTTTTATTTTTTAACAAATAAAGTTTTTCTGAAGTGAGGCTCTTCGTTATCGTTTTATTTTATTTCTGTCCCCTGATATTTCGACATTCAGCTAATTCGTACATTTTTTCCAGTCCTGTGAAATCCGAATTAACGGATTGCATTTTTTCCTATGTGGAAAAGTGGATACTCTCACGTTTGTACCTATATCTTTTCGACAGGTTGTGGCGTCCTTGAAGAAGCGCATTGACTTCTACCGAGCAGCTGCGGTGCCAGTAAGGAACAAGCCGACTGACCCTGCAGGCTTTCCTGAGAACAGCAACGGAATATGGGCGCCCTGGTTGCCGCCATCATGCTGATTTCGAACATCTCATGCGAGGTTTACAAATATATGAACTGGTCAACAAAAATCAAACAAAAAAGAGTAATTTTGTCGCCACTTTCTTACCTGATATTATGGATTGCGCGGGTATATTGCAGGAGACTAGCTTTATTTTAGCTTAAGGCTCCCATTCACCTGGAAAGATGGCGTTGGCGTTGTGGCCAGAAACTCACTTCACGCGTGGATGTCTTGAATGCAAATAATTGAAGAGAGGATCTGTAATGTGAAGTAAAGTCGGCGCTTGTCTTAAACGACTTAACTTTATAAAGTATTGGCTTTTACACAACTAAAAATTTCACTTCCTGAAGAAGATTGGGCCCCGGCTGAGGCGTCAGAAATAAATAACCGTCTTCATTCGGGACTGAACCTCCGATTCTCAGTTCGCCAGGCAGGCACGTTACTGACTAGACCATGCAGGCACGTTTTTTTTATAACGTGGTAGTTAATACACTGAATATATATTCTGTTTACATGAACTATTTACAAAACATTTAGGAAACGCCACGAAGGACATCTCAAAAAGACAGAGCAACAGAGCACTAGACGGGAGGTAAGGCTGAGCACATCACCAAAAAGAGCCGCTCCGGTTTAAAGTCGGTCAGTTCATTCTCTTCCTTCAGGTGAACAATCATTCGGCAGAAATGAGATTTCGTTGACACAAATAACTCACAGTGCCGGTCCATTATTCAGTTTTCCATAAGCTGTGTAGTGGAATAAGAAAGAAATATATCAAGGGGTCCATCAACACATCGCATTCTGGTGAGGTATCGTATGGCATGAAAAGTGACATCAATTCGCGTTTTCAAAGTATGTTGCAAGACATCCCAGCAAAAAATTGCGTTCTTACAACTGATAAAGCAATATTATCATGTTTCAGGAATAATTCAGAGGCGGCATTTCACGGATGACAAACAAATGCCCTTTTTCTGAAGCAAAGTTTTCTCGGACATTGTTTTTGTATGTAGCTAGTAGAAGAAAATCGCCGGACTCAGTGAAAATAACAATTTTTTGCATCCACGTAAGGACATCATGTCCTGGCAATCCAAAGTACATTGAGCGGTACATGGAAAAACCACCGAAATCAAGTCTTTGTACAAGCGTTTTGGCGACACTGAAAATAAGAACTCTGTTGAAAAACGGACTGCCACAAAATGCACAGCAAGATATACCTCATGCACAAACCTCCCATCAAGGATTGCCGGATAAGATATAGGACACAATCAGGGCGGGCAAAACATTACTTAAATATGTCTGAAGAAAAAAACCAAAAGAACGCTTGAAGTATCAGATGAGAATTGTCGCGAAAAAACATAAAACGGACAACATTCTGCCACACATAAAGCTGGAATAAACCTAGTCCAAAAATGGAGTTGCACAGTAAATGTGTCACTTATCAGTGGACACCTCCTCCGCGCCGTGAGGGAAGGGCGAAATGCAAAAGGCGCCCGTGTGCTGCTCGATCCCCGGCGGTCGAAATTATTCCGGAGCCCTCCACTACGGCACCTCTTTCTCTCCTTATTTCACTCCCATTCTTCCATCCGTTACTGAAACCTTGTGTGGGCGGAGGCAAGATGGCGGAGGGAAACGCACTGCCAATTTGTAGGTGCCTAACGCTTACGAGCGCGAGCCCTTTGTTTTCTTTTTGCCACTATCGAGCATGTCGTCCGATGTGACGACATGACGACCTGGAAATAGTAAACCGCTTGACTAATAGACCCCTCCAGTCACTGCTTCAGACGGCTCGGAGATAGCGGAGCGGACGCAGTGGACGGACAGACATTGCGCCGGGCGCGAGATCACGGACGGAAGTGCATGCAGAGTCCGCGAAGGTCCAGCTCTCTCATTGCAATTGAAGCCGGAAGAAAATGCGCGAGAACAAGATTCAAATCTACCTGCCGTCAACAACGAGGCGAAACTACATACACGCGAAGGCGCAGGAGTTTGCGCTGCCGAAGCATAGGCAAGGCGAGGCAGCAGCAAGACCCTTCAGTACGTACCGCGGCAAAGGAGGCGCTAAGACGTCGGCGCGGATATTCAGCTGGCGACAAGGAGACAAGGGGGCGTCAGAAGCAGGCAAAGCAAGAAGGAGGAAAAATAAAGGCCTTCGCCAGGAAGCTCAGGCAGAACCAATTTGGGCATTGTTATTGAGTCTACTGCCTCTGAAACTCATGTTCATGGGAAAACCGTCCAGTTATACTTTTTACTTGAAAACCAGAAAAGGGTGCACGTGCACAGTCGCGGCAACACCTGTTGTACATTACTGGATGCGAATTAAGCCTACTTCCAACTCCCTACAAGAATCGCGCTGCTGAATAGTGGTATGGTATACGGTATGCTGCGGTATGCTATGGAAGCGGTGTTCAATGTACCCAACGGCACACGGTCTATGAAAGACACCGGGGTTGAGGGCTCTGGGTTAATTTCGAGCACACGGGGTTCTCTAACACGCGTTGACATCACATAGCGCACACGGGCGTTTTAAGTTTCGTCAACATTTAAATACGGTCACCGTGACTAGGATCTTTTTACGCGTCCTTGAGCTCAGAAGCCGAACGGCATATTAACTAAGGTACCACTGCGAGTACTGCAGCTGAAAGATGCGTGCTGCTTCAGTTCGCAACCATGAAATGCTTTTGCACCCCTTTCTCATTAAAGTGAGGCGGACATGGCGCCGAAATTTTCTGTTAAGTTGACGCCAATACCAGCCACAAAATTGGCACAAGAGCCTAACATGTTCAAGTGTTCGATTGAAAACCTGGTACAAGCTTCACCCCCCTGCAAAAAAAAAAAAAATGCTTGCACGCACGGGCACCGGCAGTTATTACAGATGTGAAGTGACATGGAAGCACAGTGCTCATAGAATAGAGAATAAAGGCTAGTCGATGTCACTCCTGGTACGCTGCAGGGACCCACAAACACCTGAACTGAGCAGCTGGACGGCAGCCAGTGGCTGCAAGGTTTCATAGTTTGTACTCGGCAGCGCATTGCACTTGCACTGAACTGTGAATTGAATTTAATTGTAGAGTCTAACGTCCCACTACGATACTTGAATCATGAGGGACGTCAAAGTGGTCTGCTCTTGACTAATTTAGACCACCTGGGGTTCTTTAAGGGGCACCGACTTCACACAGCACCCGGGTGCTTTTTGCGTTTCGCCACCATCAAAACGGGGCCGCCGCAGACCTGCGTAGCCAGGTTACTGGCCGGCTTCATAGGAAACCCTTGTGTGGCTGCTGATACACCCCATTTGCCTGTCGTTTCAGCGAAAAGCAATTGTATTTGTAAGCTTGAGCAACTACTAATTTTCCAAAGAGGGCCCGTTATGCGTCCGAAGAAGAATTTCTAGCATTCTGTGCAATCCAGAGCGTTGAATAACAGGGGAACGTAATGCGAGGAAATTTTTTTAGCTCCTCCAGGCGTTAATTCATATCTAGCAAAGTGCCAAAGATAAATAATTTCTTAATATTAACGACCAGCGCCCACTAAGTATTATTTACGTTCTTTTCAGCACCATCAAATAAGAAATGCATTGCCGGGCACTTTGTCGACAATTATACCACGGGCGCATCTCGTGGAAGAGCCACCACGCATAATTTCTTCTTAGCAGATGTCTTCTTTACTAGAACGCTTGCAACGAACACAGCAATTCCCAATTTTCAGCAGTCATAGAGAAATAGTCAACGCCCAGTCATTGGATATTCAGCCTTGTGTGTAGACGTTGCCGCACTAATCGCTACGTTACCAGCCACGGTGACACAGCGATTAGAGCGTTCGTCTACTTAGACCGACTACGCGGGATGAAATCCCGGCAGCAGAGGTCACATTTCGATGGAGAAATTGAAGTTTAAATTGATTTTTTGAGGAAAGGAAGGTGAGGTGAAAGAAAGAAAGAAAAAAAGAAAAAAGGAAGAAGAAAAGAAAGAAAGAAAGAAAGGAAGAAAACAGGAAGAAGAAAAGAAAGAAAGGAAGAAAGAAAGAAAAAAGAAAAAAAAGGAAGAAGAAAAGAAAGAAAGAAAGAAAGAAGGAAAGAAAGAAAAAAAAGAAGAAACAGGCGTCATAGGAAAGGGATCCGCAATTATTGGACTACTTGGGGATCTTTAACGTAGACTAACATCGCACAGCACGCGGCACCTTGGCGTTTCGCCTGCATCGAAACGCGGCCGCCGCGGCCGGGTTCGTACCCGGGAATTCCGGCACAGCAGCCAAGCGCTCTAACCACCGCCTTAGCAACCACCTTAATGTGAGGGTACTTTCATTTTTCCCAAGCATTGCAACCTATTGATCGCACGATGTCGCTAAATCTCGGCACTACTGTAACGCTCTCAGTAGCTAACACCCAACAGGCAGCCGTGGCTCACTGCATAAAAAAATGAAGGGCCGACAGTGCTTGCAATGAACTTGGCTTCAATAACAAGGTTGTTTTTCCTGCACTTGAACAAGGAGACCACTGATGGAAGGACGACAGCATGGCCCTTGTTTGACGCCCACTGCCGTCGTGACCCCGTGCGGCTGCCTTGTCACGATGTCAAAAGTGATTGAATGAAGGTTATGGATTAAGCGTCGTCAAAAGCGTTCAAGTACCACAATAGAAACAACTGAAAATCCTCGCAGTGCCTCTGACTGCTTGGTGCTATTTTTTTACAGCGCATTCATTGCTTTAAAGGGTGAAGGCCCGCGAGCTGCAAGTAATATTTAGCAGCACTGTAGCATCTTTAGCGAAATTTTCCCGGCCAACGCGTCCACGGCCAGGATGTGGTTGCAGCTGTTTCATGGCTTAACTCATGGAGAGAAGGCAAGTGCAGTTTACTGCCCTTGCAAGCCTGCCCTTAACAAGGCATCCACGTTTGGACTCCCAAAACCTCCCTTCTTCTCTGCTTAGGTGATTGCCGTTTCAGAGGCGCTTTTCTTCGTGGTCAACATTCCAATGCTACCTACATTGTCAGAAGCAGCGACGCCCTTCAAACAAGACGCCTGCATCGACAGTCGCACTCGAGAAATTTGCCAAAACGTCCATCGTCTGGCATCACGTATCCCGCAGCCAATTCGTATCGAGTGCACCTCACGTGACCTCATACGCTTCCAAAGTCCTGCAGGCTCTGCGACACGCCAAGCGACACCAACCTCCTTTTAACCTCCTTTCAACCTCCGGCGTGGCACATGTGCTGTCATCCCTACGTGTGTGGTAACCCTCCACCGCTTTCTTACCCGTACAGGGGAGGTTGCGCTTCGGAGAATCCGGGTCGGAGTTGCCCCCACCTGTTCTGTAACTGGAAAGTGGCGTCAATTTCGAGACTTATGTCCCAGCCCCGGGTGTCTAACCTGCAAACCCCGGAATACTGAGGCTGATATGCACCACCTGCTGTGGGTTTACCCGGCGCTGAAGCCGACGAGAATTCGGCATCTGGCGCAAGCGGGTCTCCTGACGAGCCATCCTTCGTCGTATATCGCTTGGACGCAGGGACCGCGTCATCGCTCATTCCTCGACTTCATTAGATCGGAAAACCTTTTTTCATTCATTTAGCCATCTTCTTCTTTCAGCCAACACTGCATTTCGCTTTTATGCCCTGAGGAAATAAACATCGCATTATAAAAAGATTCCCCAGTTACACCTTTACAGTGATAGCAGGTATCGTTCACGACAGAGTTAATCACTACGCAAACGAGTGTCAACAGACATTAAATCTGCTGCAACTCTGGATTTGTCCGAGCGCTCATACATCAATCTTTTATTCCTCAGTTATCTGGCCTTGTCATTTAATGAAATAGTCCGTGATCCCTCTTGGAACGCCACTACATCACAGTTTAGTTAAGCCGCTGCACTGGTTCAGTGGTTATGGCGCTCGGCTGCTGACCCAATAGACGCGGGTTCGATCCCGGCCGCGGCGGTCGAATTTAGATAGACGCAAAATTCTAGAGGCCCATGTACTGTGCGATGACAGCGCATGTTAAAGAACCCCAGGTGGTCGAAATTTCCGGAGCCCTTCCCTACGGCGCCCCTCATAGCCTGAGTCGCTTTGGGACGTTAAAGCCCCATAAACAATTTAGTTCAGAGCTGTTTTGTACTTCAACTCTTATTTGTGCAAAGCATTACTGTATTCCGTGCTTGTATTAATTTCATTCACATCTGTTTGTCGACCGTTCTTAGGTTTTTTTTGTGTGTGTGAGATCATTTCAACTTGAACATGTTATCGTTAGTTTTCTACTATCTATATCGTCTGGCATTGTTCCAGTTCTTTTATTATATTATATTCTAACCAATACAATGTAAAATATACTATGTTACCACGGCAGACGTCTAACCTCTCAATTTAATTAGTCCAAGAGGTACCCATACCGTAGCTTAATATTGCTCCTTATGCTCCCAATAAAACTTGAAAGCTTGAAACTGCATCACCGCGCAGTCTCGCGCAGGCTCCTGTGAAATGAGTTTTTTTTTTTTTTGCTTTTGGAAGTTATGTGACAGGTGACAGAAACTTCACGGCGTTCCGTTACTTTTCGACGGGAAAATTTGGCTGAAGCAAATTTGTCCCGAAGACAGTCCTCTCGCCGTCATTGGCATTCGTGTATGAACTTTCCGGGTTGATTAAAAAATAATTTGCTGCAATGTTCGTGACCGCCTTTTTTGATGCTTGAATTAATTCCATGTCCCCATCAATGACGTGAGCACAACGCTCTAAAGGTAAGTGAAATTAGATCATTGTTCCTTAATCATACCAGGCCAATTCGAAACATCAAATCAGAAATCGAAACATCAAATCTGACCTTCAGTTACTTAATAAACACAACGCTGCCGCCACTGTTATTGAGTATCTCTCATTACAACCATTTCCATGTTTTATTCCAAAGAGTTCTCTATATCTCTCCTCAGCCTGGAAGCGAAGCGGTGTCTTCCAGCCGGATATCTGCTTAATTTAAAGCTATGGGGATATTCCTTCGACGGCTTGCTATGCGAGCAGGACTATGGTTGAAGTGCGAAGAAGTACACAAGTACATGCTTGCTGAAGTACGACTGCAGGACAGCTAGAGTGTACAGGACAACCTTCGATAATGGTGGGAGATAATTGAAAGTACAGGAATGAAAGAAGCCTTAAACTGTTCTTACTTGCACTCAGGTTGTTCTAAGGGTGTACACGCCGAACACGCCTGCCTCGCTGAAACTGTACACGTTGTGAGTGCTCGATACGGCATAATCTTATCGAGGTCCAATAACGTCGGCCTTTAATGTTGCTCTCTGACAGACCTTGCTATCGATAGTGATCGGTTCCTGGGTCTTGACTCTATAAGGAAAATAATCCCTGAAAGCACTAGTACTTGAAGTCTACTCACCTTCGGCAACTTCTCAACAGGTAAGAATCTCAGTGTGTTCCGCTTAAAATGGCAAAACATTTCGGACGTTATCAAATTAATAAGAGATAGCTTGCAGCCCTCGCGTTGAGTTCATAGCAGTTTGGGAGCGGTGCGCAGGCAATACGCATGTCACTAATATAATGCTATTGCAGACGCTGCATCGCTACTTCAAATACGGCACCGACTGTGCCTTATCGACGCTGGAAGCTACGTACACCACAGGATCGCATTGCGCCTTGCTGTGGAATGTGGCAGGCCCTGACACATCGCAGTAATCTTCGAATCTGGATAAGCGAGCACCTCTGCTGACCGATGTCAGCGGCTATCGGTCAACATGGGACCGCCGCCTCGGAGTGACTTTAAAAGAGGCGCCATCCCGTCTTCTCTACTAGTTTGGAAGTGGTGCGCAGACCGTACACACATTACTATAAACTGTTATTTGCAAGACGCTTCACCGCTACTTCAACTACAAGACTGAATGTGTCCTGCAGACGCTTGAGGCTGCGTACACCACAAGATCTCCTTGCGCATTGCAGTGGAATTCGGCAGGCCGTGGAGTATCATAGTAATCTTCGACTATCGATAAGCCAACGCCTCTGCTGACTGGTGTCTGCGGCTATCGGTCAGCGTGGGATCGCTGGCTTGGACTGCCTTTAAAAGCGGATGCCGTCCCGTCTTCCGTATCACTTGGGCAGCGGTACGCAGGCCATACGCACGTCACTAATATACCGATGTTTTGCAGGTAAGCAAAATTGTTAATTTGTAATACTTTTTTCTTTTCCTTTTTCTGCGCAGCCACGCCAAGCTCGCATGATCTTTGTTTGTTCCTAAATTGCAGAAATCATCACTTGGAATCACTGACGCCGTACAACGCTAGGGTCGATGTTTTTAAATACTCATTCTTTACGCGCACAATAACACAATGGAATGAACTCCCGCCTGATCTACTAAACAACATCAATGCCTTTGACAAAATTAGTTGTTGACAGTTGCTAAGTGCTTGTTTCTTGTTCTGTGCCATATTTGTTCTGCGATGTTATTTGCTGTATTTCTTTTATGCCTTTTTGCCCCTCCTACAAGGACCCCTTTAGGGCCTGCAGAATACTGTAAATAAATAAATAAACATGTCAAATGAATTTGCCAAGGTTACGGCGAATTTCAAGAGCGAGATCAGTGCGGAACTTCCTAGTGTAAAGGGAAGCGTGAACTTTTGAAGTGATACCTGTGGTGGAACTTTTTCTTCACATTGACCTCAATTTATATTGATCCCAGAGTAAAATGCTTAGCTATATAGCTAACAAATATTGTTGTGGCTGTAATATAGACCTCCCACAGGCAGCGAAGCACACTGTATTAAGTTCCTCGTAAATTTTCTTGAGCACCTAATCTCCACCGAGCTCCCATTTGCACTTATGGGCGACATTAACATTAATATTTTGCAAAAAATGATTGCTCAACTCAATATAACGCCATTATTTCTTCTTAAGCCTGTATAAACAGCATTCATTTCTCTATAAGAGAGACCTTGGATGCCGGGACTCTGTTTCTTTATAAATATTTTATCAAATAGCTCATGATTTTTTACCTGAGCTTTTAAGCACGCAGCTTTTATGCAGACGGGGCAGTCCATATGTATATGCAAGGCGCAAATGCATAGTACAGAACATATCTCTATCTTTCGAAAAAAAACATTGATTCATTCAAAAAAAAAAACCGAAGCTCCATAAGCATTAACTGCCTGAAAAAGAAAATAACAAAGCAAATAAACAAACAAAATGAGAAAAACCTATTTTCTACGTAGTAACCTACTATGAAGCATAGGCCCCCTCCCACAAAACGCATAAAGAACATGCACTGCTGCAAAAAGAGCTGTCACTTTTGGGGAACTGATAATCTCTTTTGATTTCCCGAATATTTCTGTTGGTATTGCAGCGTTTTCTTTCTTTTTTGCGCGTTGTGTGTCTCTCCATACCTGTGTCATGTATGTGTTTACACTTAGCGGCACGGAAATAAGCCTTCACTTGATAGCGCTCTGCCCGTCTCTTCCCTCGTCTCTTGTGCTTGTCTGTTTTCGCGCTGTTCGATACAGGATGCTTAATCAATTAGGCCTCCAGAACTTTCTACGACATAAGTGTACTACCAGTCAAGTATGTGTCAATATATGTTTGTGAAGTACTGAGTTATATCATTGATATCATGTTGGCGACTGGCGTATTTCCAGATGCGTTAAAAAGCTCGCGTCATTCCGGTATACGTCTAATATTGACCTATATCTCTTTTAACATTATTCTTTAATGTTTTTGAACATGCCACCCATAACAGATTGGTAAGTCACATTAAAAATATCACATTATCGATAATTCCCAAAACGGATTTATGAAACACTAGTTTGCAGAACAAGCTCTGTTATTGAGAAAAATTACTGAAAATATAAAACATCGAAGATATGCGCTTGGTCTTTTTATAGACTTCCGTAAATACTTCGGCTGTGTTCAACAAGTTGTGTTGCAAAAACTAGAAACCTATGGAATGCGCGGTATTGCGTTAGATTTGCTATGCATTTATTTAGATATATAGTTATTTATTTAGCAGAACTCGGTTTGCGCATATTAATAATATTTCTGCGACACATTGTACTATCAGAGAAGGAGTGCCTCATGAGTCAATATTAGGGCCACAATTTTTTGTCTTATAATAATTACATCTGCAAAATACCAGGACCTCCGCATTTAATTCTGTACGTGCTAGATACAAAATGTTTTCTTCGGTGCCTTCTTTGTGTTGGAGTTAGGAAAAAGAGCAAAACTCTTACCTCAGGAAACTTCATAAGTGATTTCAAATTAACATTAAACCAGGCAAAAACTAACTATAATATCTTCAGACCTATACTTCAATCTGTCAATATACAGTATGCAAATTGAAGAATAAGTCGGGTTAGTAATAAAAATGTCTTGGCATCTGGTCCATCGAAAACCTTTCTTGAAACGGTGATATCTCCAAAGCTAACTGCAGATTTGAGTAAATCTCTTTGGTGCATCTATAAGAATGCATCGTTTATACGTTTCTTGCGTACACTTCCTACAGCTCGTTTCTATATAATGCTTTCCTACTGCATTATTGTCTTGGGAGCCACGACGAGTGGAAAGATTGAAAACTTCACTTGCTTAAAAAAAAAAAAACTGCGGGCAATTGAAGGATATTATGCAATTAGGTTAAATTTGAGAACCTACCCATTTTTCAGAACACATAGTTTGCTAAAAGCTAAGCAGATTTATAACTTTCGGTTACTGGAGTATATACACAAAAATCGATTTTATGACACCCCAGAAGATGCCCCCACAATGAGATCGTCCTTCCGCAAAACGAAAAGAAAAAAAAGTTACAAAATTCCTTCAAAGTACAGTAAACACAGTTTGAAATATCAGGTGTATTATGTGTTGAATCTATTTAGTTTTGAAACTGAATATAGCCTCTCTGAAGTGTTTCAAGAAAAAAATCAAGAGGTATTTGATGCTGACACTCATCTAGCATGACCATTTCTCAAAGTTGTTTTGTCCTTTGGAGTACATTTTTCATTATTCTTTATTTTCATTTTACATTCTTCATGTGCTCCTACTCTGGACGCTAGCTGATTATTCGATATATATTTTTTTTGTGTTTCGAGTGATATACTTGCCCATTAGCATTTTTTAAATGCTGCCGCGACTTCATTCTAGTTTCGCGTGTTTCGTGTTTTGTTCTGAATGTTTATATTACAGTGCTTCTTCTCTTGCTTTTGTGTGAGTAATATCATCATCCTCTTCATAATTTTTCTATCTGTTGTACACCGCTGCCAATGTTAAGGGTGTCGGGACATTGTCAGGCCAATCGGCCTCTTGTCCCTGTTCTCTCTTTCTGTGTTAAAATGAAAATAAACTTCAAACTTACAAACTTATAAAATATCTGACTGCTTTACGGTTTTATGGGGTTTAACGTCCTAGAGCGACCTAGCCTGTGAGGGAAGCCGTAGTGGAGGAACCCGGAAAATTTCGGCCACCTGGTATTTTTTTTACCGTGCACGGATATCGCACAGTGCGCAGGCATCTAGCATTCCGCCTCCATGGAAATGCGACCGCCGTGGCCAGGATGGAACCCGGGTCTTTCGGGTGAGCAGCGGATCACCATAATCACTGAGTCACCGCGGTGGCTATTCGCTACAGCACTGTTAAGCGGAGCTTAGGGTCCTATTTTTGAACAATTATTTTGTGAACCCATTCTTTTGCCTTGTGTCATTCGGTTTCCTACCATTGACACAAGAAGCGGCGAGTGATTACTCACTAATTAGCAGTGATCACGAAGCATGTGACTGTTCATGCCAATAGTAATTCAGAAAATATTAAATTGGGAAAATATTCTTTACAATGCAAGCCTGTGAACACGTATTTCAGGTTTTTTTTTCAATTCGCGATATATTCTTATTTCTACCACTAGTTGCCGCTAGTTAATGGTGTCAAGGATGACGCTTGTGATGTAGGCAGCTCACTCCGGGGGTAAAAGTAGTGCTGACTAATAGTGACAAGGCAGAAGAAAGAACCGCCAAAGAGTCGTGATATGGCCCATACTTTGGTTAACTTACTCGCTTTGACCATTATCACCTTTAATGAGACAGCAGCGGCATGCCCTGCTGGACACACCGCGGGAAAGGCGGTGGTAAGTCTACTTCGGTAGTTCAGGACAAACCTGCTTACCAGTGGCAGTTTCAGAAGCCTTAATTATTTCTCCCCAATCAACTCAAGCCGGGAAGTTTAGCATGCCACCTACAATAGGCACTGAAGCTTCTGAAGGCCTGTACATGACACCGTCATCAAGAGCAAGTAGTATAGTAACATGAGGGCGGTACGTTTTCCGACCTGACCCACGAAAGCGTTACCGCCACAATTAGACGGACTTCGATGGAACGAAGCAGTGCATAAAATGAAGGCGAACACATTTAAGCTATTCGGTGAGACATTTTGAACATCACGGTTATGTTTCCTATTTGTGACGTGCTTCATCCCGCAGGGTCAGGCCTACCACAATAGGTCCTTTGCGTGGCCATAAAATACCCCGACTTTGCTGTTTATCGGAAGACAATGATAGATCATGAGTCTGCCACGCGTGTTCTGCCGGACACGAAGGATTTGCTTCGTGTTCTGCTTGCAATGTTTCCTTTATATCACTGATTTCCCTCTCGCAATAAATCATCTGGGTGCTAGTCAGAGTACGTTCCGGCGTTCTCTTCTGTCCTCTCTGTTAGACGTGTCCAGTCGTTTTCATCAAAAGCTGAAGTACCTTTCGAAGCCCATTTTTTTCCCGTGTGGCTTCAAAGAATCCAGAGTCTCTTAATAAGCGTTTACGCCTGATAACATCTCCAAAGAGTGAGTCGATCAAATCTAATTTCATTCTTTATTTGCCTTATTACGTAGCGAATTACCAATGAGCCCTATCGATACACCTCCATCCGCCGCGCTTATGACACGCTTTACAACACTTTTAATGAGTCTGCTGTGTCCGGGTTTGCTGCTGGACATGCTGCTCTTTCTTCTGCGGGGCCACTGCCAGCATCGTGCGACGTCTCCATTTTTTCTTTCTCCCACCTCAGGTGATGGATACGTGGCTGGGTGAGTAATAACTGTCATTCGGGTACTGCTCCGCCCCGGGCGCCCAATGGGCTTTGGCCATTGGAGCATTTTGGAGGGATCTCGGAACCCGTTTATGGCAGCTGAGCACCGCGCGACCGTCTGCGCGGCGTCTAGGAAGGCTCCTGGAGGCCCTTACGAACGCAGCGAAAGGTGCGTACGCTACTATCTTGTCTGCCTGTCCCTATGCTTTGGACCAGTGCATAGCCATGCTCCCCAACACATGGTCCTGTGGCATAAAGCCGTTCCAGCCTGTCTAGCAGGGTGCAGTGGCCTCCAACAAGCTTGCCCACTTTCTTTGTCTAGCTTGCCCACTACATCTCGCGAACAGGTCCAATGATTACCGCGAGCGAGGTAACAACACGGCCGCGAGAGTCTTTGCACCTACAGGGACGTACTAGCGGCAGCTATTGCTCCTGCTGCTTCGTGCGCGCATCGGAGCCTTGCTACTGAGTGTCCCTGGGATGGGGTGACTGTTAGAGTGTGTGCATGTGTGTCGCTGGAGGATGGCGTGATTAAACGTCTCTTATGTTAACTTGCAGACCGGTTTCATTGCGGCGAGCCACTCCTGTCGCTTGAGATGTTGAGTGTGCCGCCGCGGTGCTGCAGTATGCGTGTGGTAACGGCTAATGGGGGCCTTCGGATCACGTGAACTAGAACCTGCGGATGTTGATGACCTGTGCACACTGCCGAAACAACAAATTTATATTCAATGTGGTCAAATATGCCGACATTTCACGTACGAGCCTTAGGTTTGAGTCTGCCGTATCCACGGGCAGCGCTCAAGGAGGCAGCCTTGGGAATAGCGACACGTCGGTTGATGGACACACAACAGGTACCTCGCCGTTGTTACCGCGGTCATCGTGGCCGCGTTGCCAGTTACCACGTGCATCACTGAGCTATGAAACCTTGCATGGGACTTCCACCGAGCTCAGATGCAACGCTTTCAGCATATGCGACCGCATCGACCCGTCGCGGTGGCTCAGTGGTTAGGGCGCTCGGCTACTGTTCCCGAGTTCCCAGGTTCGAACCCGACCGCGGCGGCTGCGTTTTTATGGCGGCAAAACGCTAAGGCGCTCGTGTGCTGTGCGATGTCAGTGCACGTTAAAGATCCCCGGGTGGTCGAAATTAATCCGGAGCCCTCCACTACGGCCCCTCTTTCTTCCAATCTTCTTTCACTCCTTCTTTTATCCCTTCCCTTACGGCGCGGTTCAGGTGTCCAACGATATATGAGACAGATACTGCGGCGTTTCCTGTCCCCAAAACCAATGATTATTATTATTATTATTATTATTATTATTATTATTATTATTATTATTATTATTATTATTATTATTATTATTATTATTATTATTATTATTATTATTAATATTAATTTTATTATCACCGCCCAGAGGTCTGCGAGGTAGGGCAATGAAGGCTCGCATGCTTTCTCATTTGCATGACGCCACATGTATATTAAGGCGCTGCTTGGAAGAAGGAGAGCGTTTGATTTCATTTTTACTCTTGCTTCGGGGGGGCGGGGCCAGTGCAATGCTCATCTTTAACGCTTGCGTGCCCATTTGTTAAACTGGGTAGTAGCTAGCGAGCTTACCTCATCGACCTGCAGGAAGAAGAGTATAAGATAGGCTGTATTCTCACTGATTAGTGAAGGTCTTTTTGTCTAGGAGACGTAACCACCTCTAAGCCACTTAGAGCAAGGATAAGAGTGAGCGGTTTAGATTATTGTTTAGCTTAGGTTATGAACAAGAACAGGCACTGCAACTGCCTGCCATAGTGTGGACACCTTAACCATGCCGTGAAGGAGGAATGAAGGATGCGAGGAAGGGCAGGAGAAACGGTTGCAAGTAATACATTCTACGCGCGGTTTGGGGTGGGAGCCCAGCTGTATTTAGTACAAGGGTGTCAGAAAATACCAAAAGCTTGAACAGTGGAAGCGTCAGAGCGCTGACGGCATATCCACTCTCTGCTGAATACACGCGACCGAAGCCACAGTAAAAAGCAGCGGCCACACAGCGAGCAGCAAAGGATATATAAACTTTGCGTGCTGACGCTACACACGATATGAGGAACTCATAAGGAGGGCCGCAGATTTTAACCGCATAAGGCTCTTCATACTGATCCCGGATGTCAAAGGACAGTCATATTTACACTTAGCAAGTGTCGAAATGCGCCCGCTGACGCAGGGTTCCGCGTCCGCGAGTAGATTCTCGGGAGTCGCGGTAGCCACTGATTTACCACAGAGGATCACACCGAGTAAAACGAGAGGCTAGCTGCAGCTTTGTTTCTCTGTGTTAAGAAAGGTTAGGGCCTGTTGCGCTTAACGATGACCGACATGTTGTGGCAAAATAAATCGTGACTCGTAGCATTGCTCTGCTTGTTTTATGTCGTTAGCAGCGCAGCACAAGTCACGACATGTTGGTAATGGGAAGACTGGTTAGTTTAGCTGATCTGTTCATTCTACCCCCAGAGCTGCAGTAGGCAGGATGCTTTGTCTGCTGCTCCTGCTTTCGGTTCTCCCGGTGGATCTGTGCTCTCCGGCTCAGCCTCACATCGTGTTTCTGCTGGCAGACGACATGGTAAGTGCCTAATTTTCATGCAGCGCGGCGTCTGTAACCAGCAGCTGCGAATGAACGTTTTGTGAAACAGAGAGCTCTCAGCAGTTCCATCACTCGCGAGTGTGCACGGAGGATGTGAAGAACGGATAGCCTCTGCTCTCAGTTGTATGGTATGCAACAGCTTTCCGCCCACGAAACAACAACTTTGGCAACGTTTGTCGTCATTTCGTGGTGAAGACCGCAAGTTTTCTTGGATCCGGTTGCCGTGGCTGCCGCAAGTCTAGATTACGCGCTAATATGCAATTGCAGTCGGTGCATCTAACCGAGCTCAAAACCGAAGAACTT
The DNA here is from genome assembly GCF_052857255.1 of Amblyomma americanum. NCBI lineage: Eukaryota > Metazoa > Arthropoda > Arachnida > Ixodida > Ixodidae > Amblyomma > Amblyomma americanum. Next base: position 183,310,661 of record NC_135499.1, read on the forward strand.
CAATGGACGTTTCAAATTATTTCTTTCAACATGCACAAAAAGTTAGGCTAAGTGATCATCAAGCGATCAAGTTACGCCAAGTGTTCACAATAGCCTCGGGCGCAAGCCTACTTTTTAACGTGGTCCGAAATCGATTGTGTCGTTTCTCGCACTGCGGAAGAGGCAAATACTGCTGAGCGTACTTTTTGTGCCGCTCACGTTACCTCGGAAGCAGCCAAACGTCGGTACATGCACCACCGCAATGCAGAAAATTGGGAGACACTTAAGCTTCATCTTACAGCTCACTGCTGCCTGTCTGTGCGCGCCTGTCTGGTTGTAACGTTAGGGACGTTACAATATAAAGCTATGCTTTAACCAAGACGCAACAAAGTGCCTGCGTGGCCTAAATGTAGCGTGTCTGATTCGCAACCGAAGGGTCAGGGTTCAATTCCCGACCAATAACCACAATTTTATTTCCGACGAAATTAATTTACTTGATATACTTGCATGTCTTAATGATGTCGAAGTCATGTTGCGACCTTCTGATCACTAGTTTTCCTATGTTCACTTTTCAAATCCACCGCTCCACGTGTGACGTGGCGATCTTTCGACGAAACCGCATCTTTCGCTCATGCCGACGCTGACGTCATATTTTCAGGAGGATGGGAATCTTACGCTGTCGCGTGAAATAGTAAAGCACCGTACCATATTACAAAATAACAAAATAGAGACCCTTAAGGTACAAGCGGATGAAAATATCGAACTATAATAACTCCCTGGCGAACCGCTCGGTTATTTAAACCAATGGCACGTCCGTATTCTATCGAAAGAAAAAATTAACGCCATGGCATGACGGGCTAAGGTTTGTTGTACTGAAGAGTACGACTAATGCGATATTTGTGGCAGTTTAAATGACTACATCTTTCACTGCCTTAATTGCGGTTGCAGTTATCAAGAAAAGAGTCGGACAGCGTCCATGCACATGAGTGCCATTGCATTACATAAGAATAGAAAAAGATGTTCTTGAATGTGAATTCATTTTTAATCAGGGCTTGGCACGTCTTATGTTGAAAAGTCATTATCAAACAATTAATGGTTCTCAAAAAGAAAAAGTTACAGACGATCAGTGCATACACTGACGCAGCAGTGTTTTACAGTGGGTTCAAAATTAGGCTTTACGGGCTTAAAAAAGTACAAAGACCAGTGCACAAGAGTCATTACTCTAATTGGGTTATGCGCCGAGGCGGACACAAACAGTGTCATCGTAACCTGCGCAATTAAATGAAATTCCATAACCTTTTATCAAGACCTGACGCAGCGTGTGGGCTTCGCCCTTTGGCGCTGGAGCTCACACTTTTAGCGTGGAACACGGGAAAGTTTGGCAACCTCCGCCTCAAGGCACTGGACTGCGCCTTCGTCTTCTGCGTAACTTAGCGCGTCGCGAAGCAACATTGTTATGCCGTTTATGGATCGGTGTTGCTTTTACCAACCACTATGCTTTCCGGATGGGGATGGCCGACAGTCCTGCCTGTGAAAGCTGCGGTTGTGAGGAGATCATCGCTCATCTTCTCTGTGAGTGCCCTGCATTTGCGAGTGCAAGACATACACTGTGTTGTGCCCTGGACCGCCTCTATCCTCGCCCATTAACAGAGCAAAAGATCCTCAGTCCGTGGCCACAGCAGTCGACTGCCCTCAAGGCATGCAAGGCACTCTTTGCCTACTTGAGAGCGACTGGATTGAGTGACAAATTGTGACAGCGTTGTGCGTGTGTGTGTGCGTGTTATGCCGTTTTTCCCCTTCTCTCTTCCTCCTTTTAGTCCCCTAATCCCTCTTGCCCAGTGCAGGGTAGCCAACCGGAACCCCTTTCTGATTAACATCCTTGCCTTTCCCTCCTTCTCTTTATCTATCTATCTATCATAACCTTTTATGCACTGCAGTTAGTGTGCATGTTTATATTGAAAACTTAGAGGCAGTAGCGTTCAAGGATTATACTATTTTGTATAAATTTAGTAACGCGCCTGTGCTCGGAGCTATGCACACCTAAAATTTGAGCCCTAATCGTGTAATTACGCACGCGAGACCACGGTAGTCAACATGAACCTCATCTCTGATGTGACGCAATGGCGCTTCGCCCGGAGATCCGTTGGCCTCCCCGCAGTTTAAGAAAACGTTGTACTTATGAGATTGGTATTTTGACCGCTCGTACACAACGCGACCCATCCATGGGCGCCTGCGGACAGACTAGCACTACTCCCTGCAGTTGAGGCATTCGACAGAAACAGTATATAAAGCCACATTTCAAGATCTATCAACGATAAAAAAATGGTCTACGATTAATATCGCGCGTGTTGACACCCAACAGATGCTGAAGCATTCGCGTGCATATAAATACGGAATCCCATCGTACGCTCACAACAGCATCAGTTGCCAAAGTTTCTACCAAGGTGGTGTATACGACATCATCTTCTGTGAGTAGGTGGAAGCAACTTTAAAATGCTAAACTCTTAACTCAAAATAATTCTAGCTAGCGCACATGGCTTTGGACACGTTCGTTGAAAGTAAGAAAACCTTCTAGGCAACACACATCAGGTCGCAAAATCGCGAAATGCGCCTTAACAGCCGAAAATGGCTCTGTTCGTCCGACCAAACTGAATATAACTGTATGGATATCGAATGCGAAAGCGTCTGGAACGAAGACTGTTTTACGTTTGCGTTCGTCGGACATCTATATATATATATATATATATATATATATATATATATATATATATATATATATATATATATATATATATATATATATATATATTTCTTGCAGGGGTGGGACGACGTGAGCTTCCACGGGTCCTCTCAGATCCCCACGCCAAACCTGGACACCCTGGCTGCTGATGGAGTTATCCTTAACGGCTTATACGCCCAGTCATCCTGCACCCCATCAAGAGCCGCCCTCATGACCGGCCGTTACCCGATACGCACAGGTGATCTGTGAAGGAAGGAACAGAACGAAAGCTTGAAGGCGCTGAAAAGGTTCAAAACTTTAGTATTAAAGAGCCCTCTCTTCATTTCTTAGAATGAGAAGAAAGGTACAGAAATGAGTAATGTGAACGAGACATTAGCTCACGCACAACACTATATCCAATTTTGGCTGTGCATCGAACTCGCGAAAATAATGGAGAATTAGGAGGCTGGAGCAAAACTAGAAAAAAAAAAACAGAAGGAACGTTCGAACCTCGATCTAGAGAAATAAACGTTCACTGCATCCTAATAAAGCGCTTGCTTAATTCTTATCGCTTGGATAATATCAGGTGTGGGACACTTCTAAAAATAAATAAAACAATCGTAAGTCCACAGTAACTGTGAAAGTGGAACGCACTCTGCGGTCAGCTGTATTTACATTTTATAAATGCACTTTATTAGTAAAGTAATAGACCAGGCTCAGTAGGACAGCACTAATAAACCGCACTTATATTTTCTGCTAGGATCACAATGATTTTCTCATTTCTTTGCCGCGGCATCCTAGTGCTTATGTGAGAGGTAGACTCTCAACCGAAGGTTTGCCTTAGTCACATTATAACCGTCGCGGGCTCTGATACGTTTCAGTGCCAATTTTTTTTTTCGTCATGTGAAATTGTGCCTTGAGGAAACCATCCATCAACATATTTTGGTGAAAAAGTGAAAGATAAAAAATCTCAAGCACACAACGAAGATGAGACTTACTAATATAGTTTCGTAATCAAAATCAGGCGCCGCGGCATAAAGCAATCTGCTTGTTTCTGAAGAGCATCTTTGAAATTTGGTTCAGTGCCGGAAACTAAATATTGTCTCTTTGCATATTGTGTTCAGGCATGCAGGGCATCCCTCTTCAATTAAGTGAACCATGGGGATTGCCGTTGGACGTGCGGATCCTGCCTCAGTATCTTAAGGATCTTGGTTACGAAACTCATTTGGTGGGAAAGGTAATGGATATATATATTTTTCAAAATATGCACGGAACATTTCCGTAACCTTAATTTTTTGTTTTTCAAATTGAAATCATTTAATTAATAAAAATATAGCAGCAACATCGAACAACTTAGATGCACCTTAAACTATTACACCTACTCACTACACAGTACAACTTAAGATGTTTAGATTTTTTAGAGTTACCAACAACGTTAATCAGGCATGTCTTCTTTCAATTTCCTTCTGTCTCACCTAAACTTACACTGAGACTTTGAGCTGGTTAACATTTTTGTTTTTAATATCATGCATCTGTTTTTATTCTTACTTTTTATGATGTCCTTATCATGCACATCAACAAACTTATCCATCAGGTCTTGTCAATAATCAACGTGAAGATGTAATTTCTCTAAGCAGTAGCGTTTGTCATGCGTGGTCTATAGTAGGATACAACTTCCAAAATATAGCAGTTGGTAACACTCGCTGCCCCAGCAGCGTCCCGTATTACTCCGCTGAGCAGTAACAACAGTGAACAAAATCTTATTTTTAATGACTGAGTGCATAATATAAGCCAGATGAATCTAAATTATTCAGCTTAAAGTTTTCACTCGCAATTAGCTTGTTATTTATCGGTAAAAAGAAAAGCTTTAATAGTGTTCTACTTTTTGTCACGGAGCAATTCTGTTCGGCGATCCTCAATGTCGGCGGAGTTTCGCTGCAGACCTGAGTTGTATCTTACCACAAAAGCAGTGGAAGTGTTTGTTTATAATACTACATAAGGTTCTTAACTAGGGACGCTACATGAAATTTTTCAGTTGCTTTTCTGCTCAGGAATGTTCTGATCCTGTTTATTTCGATGCGCTAACCATGTCGCCTAAGTATCTCATGACTCCGTTGATCACAGTCATGCTCATCTGTTACATTAGTGTTGTAGTCACGGCGCTTTGTTGCTTGTATTACTTGGCAGATGACACTTGGCAATATTATCAACAATATTGGGTTTTACCAAAGTTGCCAATACCGCGACAGGAGCGTCAATGACACACAACGTCAATCTGAACGTATCTGCTGTATTGTGAAATTCTCGGGCACTCTGTGCCCTATGGTGTCTCACCACCAGTATTCCCCGAGTAATAATAAGCATTACTCTTAGTTCGAACCACACGCAGTATTTCTGAGCCAAGGTCATTTCATGAAGCATGTCACCTTAATGACCACATCGATATGTTTTGGTAAAATTACCTGCCTTCAAGAATCTTTTCGTGGACATTTGCAAAAGACTCACAGTCTGCATAGTAATACCTTTATTTAAAGTAATTCCTCCCCGGGACGTGTGATGAGTGCAGTCGTCTCCCACTATTGACCACTAATAAAACGCCGCAATATCACTTGTGTTAATACTTTACGCCGTCAATTCGTAGAAAATTATCGTGTGTACTTGTCGCTGTGTCGCAAATACTATGAATTCGCTCTTGCTGGAGTTCCGGCATTGCCATTTGCTCAAATAAGCTGTGTTTTTGTTTACTTAATTCTAACTGTTAGATAAGTAATATACACTCATCACCTGTTTTTCTTAGGATATATAGACACCAAATTTTAGTGGCATGTTTACTTCTTTCTATTAAGCCGAAAGACATTACTATGATTGGATGAGTATGTGGTATTCACTTACGACCACGCAATAATTTATATTTCATTTTTTTTCTGTCATTGTCCTTCGGTTTTGGTTTCAACATCCGAACGATGGCTCTGACGTCAAAGGTCAGTATACGTGACGTGAGGCGTGAAAAAATTGCTATATTAGAGATAGGATAGCAGAGACGTGCTATTCTAGACCTATACCGGTTTACGGAGCGCCGGCTGCGCACGCACAGTGGTAAGGGCGTGGCCAGCCGAAGAAACTGCCCGCGAACATGCGCGCGCACGCGCACGCGCGCACTCACTCACTCACTCACTCACTCACTCACTCACTCACTCACTCACTCACGCGCGCGCGCGCGCACACACACACACACACACACACACACACACACACACACACACACACACACACACACACACACACACACACACACACACACACACACGCACACGCACACGCACACGCACACGCACACGCACACACGCACGCGCACACACACACACACACACACACACACACACACACACACACACACACACACACACACACACACACACACACACACACACACACACACACACACACACACACACACACACACACGCATACGCACGCACGCACGCACGCACGCACATATTCGCATATTTGGCACTGCATTTAGTTGTGTTGGCGTTCCCATTTTATTTACTACCTTTGATTAATTGCTTTGGCTGTTTTTAGAATCTGGACACAGCTATTGATTTTTATTGGATAACCTTTTATCGCTACCGTCATTGAATTCATTTATTTACTTCCTAATGCCTCACAAGCATCTTTTCCTTGCTCCCTACCCGGTGTAAGCGAAAGCCTTGACGGTATATTGAACAAATATACTTGGTACCTCTCTCTCATATTTCTTGCTTAATGAGCGTTGGTGTCCTTACAGTGGCATCTTGGTGCTTACATGGAAACCCTTACGCCAACATTTCGAGGCTTCGACAGTTTCTACGGTTTCTACAGCGGGGAAGAGGACTACTACTCTCACAAAGCGACTTACGTGCGTATGTAGAACACCCCAAGAAACGTTGGCGCATGTTCTGACTTCAGCCTTCGCGAGGATTCCCTGTCTACGATGAGCACGAATAAGAGTCCAAGCAGCTAAAGCAGTTACACTGTCCAGTTGCGGTATGAAGCGTTGATTGGACAGACATCAAGGGAGCGATGCAAGCTGGACACTAATGTCATATTGCTCGCTTTATGAGCTTCCTAGACTGTAGGCCAAAGTCACAGCAATTTACAATTTATCTGAGCCACGTCACGTTTGGAAGAATTAATGAATTACTCCCTGTACAAGCTTGTCAAAGCAGTGTTATTCTTTACGTGTGTTGCAGAGTTAAAAAAAAAGTGACTTATGCAATCTGAGCGCGCTCTGTGCTTTTTACTGTGAAGGGGAACGAACGTAGAATGCTCGACTCAACCGCTACTCTTGCTTCGGGCGACAAGTGCCCAAGAAAAGATCCCGCAGGGATCGAAGCAAGAGTGTGTGCTTGACGCTCCGACCTGATGCCGACTTCGTTTGGCTGTTGTTTACTAAGATGACACATTATCCACTACTAAGTTTTGCTACAGTTCAGAAGGTTAGACCATTGCCATCAATATGCTCATAATATCATCTTCCAATGTTCAGCACTTGCCTCACAATTAAAAGCAATGTCCAAGAAAGGTGAACTTATCATGCGACAGAAGGCATGGTACTTTGTACTCTAATATTTAGAATTACTGTATGCATTTGCCTCGCCAGCTGAATTGTACAGTTGTGCTTAAATGTATATAGCGTACAGTTTTCAGAGGGTAATTTTGTATACTTGGAGCTATTTGTGTTGTTAATTTGGTTCTGACTGCTCCTTAAACAATTTACAAAAGTTGTCCTTATTCGGTAATCAAAAAAATTTCTTTGCTTTGTTGGCGCAAAAGTTCGAGCAGCCGAGTCTATTTGAACACATGAACCATTCCCTGTGTTAGCAATGGAAATGAATAAATGAATGAATGAATGAATGAATGAATGAATGAATGAATGAATGAATGAATGAATGAATGAATGAATGAATGAATGAATGGGCGAAATATTTTGACCGCTGCTTCTCGGTGTGCAGGCGAACTACACAGGCCTAGATTTCTGGCTAAACACGGAACCTCGCTGGGTGGACAATGGGACTTACTCTACAACGCTTTACACTCAAAGAGCTCAGTATCTCATCCTTAACAGGCAAAAAGAGAAGGTGAGACAATCGAATGACAGTTTTTCAGCGGGCGGTCTGTTCTTGCCTGCGGAGCAGTTGCCAACTGTAACGAGTTTACAGCCACATATCTGTGATTTGTTTCCATATGTGTATGAGTATTGCAGGCGATTCCTTTTCTTTTTCATCCTGCAGCCACTCTTTCTTCTTATGAGCTACCAGGCACCGCATGGAACCGGAGGCGATATGCTACCTCTTCAGGCCCCACAGGAGAATACTGACAAGTTTTCATATATAGGAGAGCAAAGCAGGATTATTTTTGCAGGTCAGTGAGCTGTAATGTACGGGGTTGTGCGACTACGCGACTCATTGATTTATTTATTCACTTTACCTTACAGGCTGCAGTACGGTCTATTGAGTAAACTTGCACATTCCCAGAGAAGCAACGAAAACAAATACACGCTATGACAAAATACAGCATCATAAAGGAAAAAATACAAAAAGGCCAAGAAACAAAAAATATAGATAAAAACTTCCAAGACCAACACAGAAATCAAACACGAAATGAAAAACAAAACTCCAACACGACGCAGTGCATTCAGTGTGCATTCGTTTTTTTTTTTTGGAACAGCGTGCGGCCAACAATAGAAGCGACAGCAACGCGTGGTCAACAATAGAAGCGACAGTGTCGTGAAGACTGGACAGTGAAATGGCACGTGTGAGTGCACATGGACTGAATGCCAGTGTCTTTCAAGAGATGCATGTAAATCTGAGATTATTTGGGCACCGCGATCATCTGAGCGATGGAAATTCAAGTTAAAAGGTGTATGGTATTAGGTATATAAGTATTGTTTAGAGAGTCAGAAAATAGCGTTTAGCCTATGAACATTTAATGACAAAGTGAACTCTTTTTAGTTAGTGTTGGGCTTTAGCTGCGCTTTTAATTAGCTGACATAAAGTGAGAGGCCCTATATTGAAGAGATTCTAGTTGGCATTCTTAATAGCTTCGATCGGATAAAGCAAATTCTGGCAAATTCTGGATAGACAGCACAGAATACAAACTCCAGGCGTACGCTTGATTAAATTACGGCGAAGATACCCTAGTCATTTTGATCCTTTAGTCCCAAATGGTGGCAATGTGCTAGGACCACTAGGTGTTTGGTGTAAAATGAATGCCTAAATATTTATAAGATTAAGGTCTTAATACAACAGTTTTTCAATGAGTAATTAAAGTTATAAACAGTTTTGTTATGGTGATTGTCGTGACATTTCACTTCTGTCTGAACAGTCATCTGCCTACTTTGTCACGTGTTAAGAATTTGCTTAAGGTGCACCTGAAGTGCTCCATGGTCGTCGGCGATGTTAATTTTGCAATATATAATGCAGTAATCAGAAAAAAGCTTCAGCTAGCAAATCATTATTCTATATTAAAAAAAAAACAGAGCCCGGTGGACTGTCCTGGCGACACCGAATGTTAAATCAGACAGAGGCAAGGAAAAGCAATTAACAATGATTAACTGCTGAAACAACGTTAATGAGCCGCAGGGCCATGATAGATTAAGAATTTCGAGTTGTAGACCGGATAATGTTTCAATAATTGGCAGTGTAGTGCATAAATAAAGTATTTCAAAATATCAAGGAAAGAACAATTCACTTGCTGGTTACTATTTACAGTAAAGTGTAAATGAGTAGTGAATTCCAATAAACGTTAATACATGAATGTTCTCTTGTAAACTCATGCTGATAAGCAAAAAAAAATTGTTTTATTCGAGGCTACAGAAAGCATGGGATGCAATTTAATGTCCAAGTAAGTTGCAGCAAATGCGTGTAGGTGAGATCGGTCGGAAGTTACCGGGTGAATGTCTATTACCAGACTTAAATACCAGGATTACCCCCGATATTTTTCTGTACAAAGCTAGCTAAGCAACAGATAAGGATAGGCAAAAGAAGCGACATAAAATTAGACTGGAGGTATCTTCAGTGTTTGTTAATATGTTTGAGTTGATGCTGTCGATACGGGATTAGGATACTTTAAGGTTAGTAGCGAGACATTAGAGTCTTTCTGCGTTAATAATTATCACCCAGGTGAACAGGATTAGCGAACTCTGCTGAACAGACGTAGTATTATTGCCGATGGTGTGTAGGAGGGGGGGCGCACCCTAGATACATTTCTGCATTAAAATATGCCCGAGATACCAGCAACACATTATTGGCAGAAAGTGGTTCCTCCTCTTTGTAAAATAATAGGTCACCACTCGCGACTATGAGAGCCGGTTGAGCGAACCTGGGTGTTTAATTTCCGTACGCGCCGTGTTTTGCAGGCATGATGGACGCGCTGGACCAATCTGTAGGCGAAGTTTTCCAGACACTCAACGAAGCCGGAATGCTCGAAAACACCGTCGTCATCTTCAGCAGCGACAACGGAGGCACACCATTCGGCAGCCACTCCAGCCGCAGCTTCAACTGGCCATTGAGGGGGACGAAAATGTCTGTGTGGGAAGGATCCACCAGGGTGCCAGCCTTTGTATGGAGTCCTCTGCTTGCCAGAAGACGGAGGGTGTCCCACCAGCTTATGCACTTTACGGACTGGTTGCCCACACTCTACAAGATAGCCGGTTAGTAATGTGGCATGTCAATGTTATTTGATATGCGACAGCATTTTTTTGGGGCGTCACCTCATCTTCTAGGCATATTGGCAACGCGCTGGTTCGAAGCGTAATGCGTGACTGAGGTCGTAATAGACAACAAACTTCGGATAACTTTGGTACCCGCTCTCTTGCAGTAGTGGTGATAGTGGTTATATGCGTAAAAACTGAAAAATCCAAGCACATCTGGCCGTCGGAAGAAAGCTAGGGCCTACAAGTTAATACCAGGGCATGCAACAGTACGTTTCCATTTTTAAGGCGCACAGTTTATTGCTAACTTAATACCAACTTTTTCGTAAATAAACCGTTCTTGCATTCCCTCTTTAAAGTTCTCCCCCAGTGTGTTTTCTGTTCCAGGCGGTGAGGGCGAGTGTGCCTTTCCACGCCTAGGAAGTTGCTGTAATCGGCGCCAGCCCTCCAACACCTCTTCGACGCTGCTTTTCGGGTCTGTTCGGCAGTTTGCCATGCGAGGAGATTCGCTTGTTGTGCTGGTTTGCGATTTGGTTGCGGGCATGACTGTACCCCTACCATAGCACTTATCAAGCGGAAATGTCGTGTCGAATGTGCGAAATTAGTAGCTTTGCTAAGTTTTCCCGATACGTACCTGAAGTTAATCTAGATGTACTTCGCAATTTTTTATTTTAAGTGTGAGACTGTGTGAGCAATATAAGGACACAGCACTCCAGGAACATAAATGAGACTGTTTTACGCATTTTTAGAGCTCATTTTAAGAAATTTTGTTAGGGAAAGCTGCATATTGCACACTTATGTACGCGACGCCAAGTTACGTTTGTCAAAAAAAAAATTAGTCCTGCGTGATGCTTTCAAGCATCACGCAAGGTCCCACAGACCGTTTGGTCTGAAAGCGTTTTGCGGGTTAGACTGCGTTCATGCCATCATGTCGCCCTCACCTTATGTAGCCCCAGGACCGGTTTCGTAATAGCTGCTGTCGCGTCATTAGATGCGATGAAATTAACTACAATGGATACGTTTAATTTCTATTTCAGACAACATGGACAAAACATACCACGATACTAAGGCGCAGTTCGAGCAAGTGCTCTTGACTGAAAAAAAAAAAAATCCGCCAGAACTCCCGCACGATTAGTTACCACGCCTGAATTCAGGATAATGTTCGGAGATGCGATGTGAGCAGAAAAATTGATTGTGATAAGGATTAAGCAATATTTTGCATTCCTTTACCGCATTGTCCTCTTCAGTATCAACCTCACCCTCACCTCTGTGGGACCGACTGCCTCCTAAGCACAACAATGTAGAAATTATTTTGGAGCCATTTAGATGTTAGTCTTCGAGCCGAGGGAGTGCATGATGTAATATCAGAAACAAATGAAGCGTCAGCGCACGGACTAAAATACCGACACAAAAACATGAACGTATTAGCTTCTGGAAAGGAAATACAAGCGAGGTTGAGAAACATTTCTAAAGCACAGCCTTCATGCCTTCGAGGTGAAATTAATTTGCGCTAATATTGAGCTTCCTCCAGCTGAGATATTCTCCCTTTGCTCTCCGTGTTTGAGATGTCGTGCTCCCGTTTCATTTGGGCTGATAGTAAATATCTGGGCTTCTAATCAACCAGAATATAGAATACTTACTAATTAAATGATTCGTGTGAAGCGGATGAAGGACGGTAAATGCAAACGAAGCAGTCAAGCTGCTCCAGGGGCCATTTGTAAAAGCCAGAAACGCTACAGTGCGCTGCAGTCCGGAATGAAGCCGGAATTGTGCTCATGGCAAAGGCGACAGCGCACACGAAACACAGGCTACTATAGGCGGTTCACAAGAAGTTGACGCATCCTCCAGCAGTACACTGCCGTACTATCTGACAACTTGGCAGAGAGCGATAACGAATAATGTTGCGCAGAGTGCAAAGGAATAGCCTGCGCAATTAAGAATGAACCGGAGGGAAATTTTGAAATCATTCAATCCAGATGCAGGTTATAATGACGTTTTAGCTTATTCGCCATTTCGAGCTCAGTACGCCGGTGCACGGAATGCCGTAGCTGAGTTACAGTGCTGTAGCCTTGGGTTCCTTCTCAAGGGATCGCAGTTGGTCTGCATTGCTTGAGAACTGTGTTTAATCTGGCTTGGACGGCCGGCACAGTGCGACCCAAACAGAATGAACCTTCTTCGCCCAGGCCCTCGCGTGCCCGTTTCTTCGCGCCAGAGCTCCGCTCTTAGTGTTACCTTGCTTTGAGCGCGATACAGTCCACGACAGGGACAAATAACCTTGCTCGTTCGTAGAACACAGCACAGAGTGAGGTACACACGCGCAGGACGAACGCTTTTCCTGCGCATGCGCGCAGGTGATTTTGAAGCGAAAAGCTTCACTACGCAGCTTTTCGAGCCGTCAGTGAGGCCGCAAGTTTGACCTTGAATGTATCTAGAGGTCACGGTGGCCTCAAGTTTAACCTTGAATGTAGGTAGAGGTCAAAACATGAGCATAACTGGTGGTAGTCAGGTTCGACACATGACGTCGGCTACAGCAGCGACACTAGCGGCTGTTACACCAGCTATCTCGACTTTGACCTTTGGCCTTGACCTTTGGCCTTGAATTTGACTTTGACCGCCGGTAAAGCGGGAGAGCGTCTGCAGGCATCGCATGCGGAGGTCATGAAAGTGGGTTCTGCATAAAACGCTGGCCCCGCCGCGGTGGCTCAGTGGTTAGGGCGCTCGACTACTGATCCGGAGTTCCCGGGTTCGAACCCGACCGCGGTGGCTGCGTTTTTATGGAGGAAAAAGGCTAAGGCGCCCGTGTGCTGTGCGATGTCAGTGCACGTTAAAGATCCCCAGGTGGTCGAAATTATTCCGGAGCCCTCCACTACGCCACCTCCCTTTCTTCTTTCACTCCCTCCTTTACCCTTCCCTTACGGCGCGGTTCAGGTGTGCAACGATATATGAGACAGATACTGCGCCATTTCCTTTCCCCCAAAAAAACCAATTATATCATAAAACGCTGGCGCACTTTGATGCGTTCAGCGGAACGCTAGGTGTGATCGATGCTACGCCTGCCGTGGAGACCGACACCCGAACCGCGCCGTAAGGAAAGGGAAGGAAAGTGAAATGAAAGTTGGTTTTAAGGAAATGATATTACGCCTGTATCACATATCTCGGTGGACACCTGAACCGCGCCGTAAACGAAGGAAAATGAAAGTTGGTTTTAAGAAATGCAAATGATGACTGTTTCACACTGCGCTATTTCCTTTCCCCAAAAAACCAATTTCTTTTTCAATTTGGTTTGGTCTCGAGTCCCAAAGAGACTCAGGCTATGAGGGACGCCGTAGTGAAGGGCTCCGGAAATTTCGACCACCTGGGGTCCTTTAACGTGCACTGACAACGCACAGCACACGGGCCTCTAGAATTTCGCCTTCATAGAAATTCCGCCGCCGCGGCAGGGATCGAACCCGCGTCTTTAGGGTTAGCAGCCGAGCGCCGTAACTACTGAGCCACCGCAGCGGGTCTTCTTCAATTTGGCTTTCTGAATTTATATGCAGAGTTTGCGCGTCGTTTAGAACCGGATTTGGTTCCATATCTGCGCATACAACGAGCAATAAATAATACAGTTGTAAATATCACCGAAGCTATATTAAATATATACTGTCTTGTGTAAGCGCCTTTAATGTCATTTCGAACAAGGCAAGATGTTTAACAAATAAGAATATGCCTTCTATTGCGTGTGTGCCAGTATGGCTATCTATAGAAACCGTCACTCGCTCGACCACAAACATAGCCAGGGAGATGCAGCTTTCGCTTTCGACCAGGGTTAACTATCGCTAACCCACAAGCATTTTTTTTAGAGTTTACCTCGATAACAGTTACCAAGAACGTATTTTATGACTATTCGTCTTCTATCAAGATATTTTCGAGTACCTTCACCTAGTCTTTTAGCCTGTTTCTATCTTTCATTATGCTTTTTACCGCTTTTTCAAGGCTTAAAATTCACAGCCCATCCTTCGCCTTGCACTTTGCCGATACCTTTTAAGCGTGTTACAGATCCCACAATTTTAAATCCTCGCACCTTCATCCATTTTATCGCTTTTATTAATTTTATCACATTTATCAGGCCTTGACATCGTCCTTGGTGTCGAATCAGCTGATAAATTTCTCCAGGACTACATACTATGTGTGCACCTTCAAATAAATTTCGGTCGCTACTCAGCACCTGGCCCGTCCATATTCACCGTCTTGTGTCCGCGCCGTTCCTTTACGTCATGCCAAACAAACACTCTCGTAGCGGTGCCCTTGTAATGATTACTCTTTGTTACCAAAAATGAACTACTCCTTGTTTCATTTAGCCAAGAAAAAGGAACAGCTTAATTGCTCTTTTTGTCATTCATATTTCCAGTGTCTGTGGTGTGTTTAATTTCGGAAATAGATGACTTGAAGGCATAAATGTACTCTCAAACAGGTGTGAAGTTTTACAAACTTGAACGAATGTTACTTGTATACGTTGCGTTTTTTTTCCGCTTGCGGATTCAGGAGGCGATGTAGCGAGCCTGGAAGACATGGACGGACTCGACATGTGGCGGCACCTGTCGACTGGCGCGCCGTCACCTCGCACTGAGATGCTCTACAACATTCACTCTGTTGGCCCGGAATCGTCGGTGGCAGCAGTTCGTACCTCTCAGTACAAGTTGGTGCTAGAGAAGACTGCAGCAAATAGTGGCCGCTACGCGACTGCTGGAGGCCGTCGCCCTCACGACGACCTCGATCAGCTGCTTGCCCAGTCGACCACAGCTACTGTGCTGAGAGACCTGTACAAGACTGACAGCCTGAGGTTTCCAAGAGGCTGGAGACAACGGGCCACGCTCACGTGCGGCCAGAACATCAGGGAAAACTTTGCTCCGGGTGATGGTGTATTCCTGTTCGATATCATCAAAGATCCGTGCGAACTGAACAATCTGGCTGACTCGCTGCCGGAGGTTAGTGTTCAACATCTCTCATATGAAATGCTGCATTTCAGTTTTCTTCTTACCAGTATCAAATGTCGGTAATTATTACGTCAATAGTTACTCTCTGGACCACTTATATTCTGGGTCCTTCGTGCCTTTCGCTTAAGGGAAGTCTCGTAATGGCACAAGAGAGATCTTTTTCTGTGCTGGTTCACATATGCTACCTGTACAAATGCTGAAGCAGTGTAGAGATAAGTTATCGAGGACTCTAAAGCACCCTGAAATAGCGTTTGAGCCGCTGGCAAACACACAAAGGTGCTTGTACCCATAACCTATATGGCTAGCGACTCTTCCAACTATTCAAAGGGCATACCTTACAATAGGCTACAAACAAACTGAAACGCTTCAGTTATAGGAGTGAAAATATGTGACATGCTAATTACAACAAAAAACACAAATGAGTGAACACATCCAAAAGTTGTATCGCATAAAAGGGTCCACTCCCACATTTTCGCGGAGCAAAAAAGAAAAAAAACCTGTTTAATGACACTACAAAATTATGTTGATGTTGGCGTCATCGGCGGTTTCATTCCATACCTGTGCACAGTCCTATTCTAGAGTCCTTGAGCATAAGTATTATAGCTCTTAATGTGAAGAATTTGAACAACTTCAACGATCATACCTTCTTTTTATTATATAAAGAATAGGTTCTGCGAATTTACTATGCGCAAACCCTAAACCTGTCAAGTAGCGACTGCCTAATCAGAGTAAAAAAAAAAAAAAGTTACAAGAACCATGTGCTTATAATTCTCCTGTAGTATGTATTGTGTTTTAAATTCACAGGTTGTGTCTGCGTTGAAGAAGCGGATATACGCATACCGAGTTATCGCCGTACCCGTGCGGAACAAGCCAAGTGATCCTGCAAGTTTTCCTGACAAGCACAATGGCACATGGGCGCCTTGGGTGAAGCCATCGTAGCAGAAAAAGACATTTCGACAGTCAACCCGTACTAGTGTAAAGAATCGGAGAAAGCAATTTATTTCGATGAACGCGTGCGGTGCACCACAATAGACCTGCACGTGTATATTACGCTGCAATGAACGGCGGTCTGCTTTCCGGACGATTAAATTTATGTGTGGGAGTTGCACTAGGCGACTGCAGCGTTAGTAGTTTGCAAAAGCAGTAACGAGAGCTGCACGATGAACTATAGTATTCGTGTGCACATTATTTAATTTTCTTTCCCGTTATGTATTGTAGATTTTTCTTTCTGTAGAGCGGCCAACAGAAAATTGTCGAGGTTAATTTCACTACCTTTGACTGTCCTTCCATGTTGCTCTAATTAAAGTAGTATTGTTTTGCGTTTCTTCAACTATTATGTTTAGTTTTAAATTAGTGTCAACCTTTGAAACCACGGAGGCAATGGCTGAGTTCATTGCATTGATATTCGAAGTATTCCAAGCTATACCGACCTGTGACAGCCCGATGACATGCTGGGTTCCAAAGTTGAAGACAGGAGCAGGGCTAGATTTCAGAAAATTGTTGATATCAAAAAGAGCACTCCGTTATAACTTCTTTGGCAATTCATTACTGAGGTTGATTACATCAAACCGGAAGTAAGCTTTGGCTTTTATGAGGCTTAGGATGCTGGAGCTCCATGCAAGCCCATGTAAACTGTTTACGACAAGGACATTGCGAAAGTTTAGAGGAAGGCTAGTAATCCTACTAGCGGTGCAAAGAATGCCGAGTTGCAGCCGGTCAGGAAATGAATGGGGCTGATATTCTGATATGATTTCCCTGGTACTTTCCGGAAAATGAATATGCAACAAGTGCGTTTAAGACTGCTGACGTTGGAAATGCCATTTCTGCAATAAGTGCAATTGACTAATAAATCTTTCTTTAGGAAAGGAACACAGCCTATATAAGAATATATATAGCATAGACTTATAGGTATAGGAATATCAACAATATATAGCAGACTTATTGGTTTGAAAAAGAAGTGACTGCAACAAGAGAAGACACGTAAGAAAGTTGATGGGATAAAATGCTTCTAACGTCTGGTTTGTTCTTAGAAAAGGCATGCAAATTTACGGTATAAGTCACCACACATGCAAGCACAGGACACATTCGGGATCAAACCGGATGCATGACGGGATTGAAGAACGTTCGAGAATCTTAACTGACTGCAGTGAAGCTCCAAAACTGGCTACAGTAGGAGCCATTTTTTTCTTATCTAATATCCTGTGTCCTTGTCAGTTCACGAGCAAACGCTTCACGTCTTCATTCCACCACAATCGTCATTTACAATAACGGCGCTCAAGTGAAAGGCTCACTGATGCGTTTGATGCGGTCCTGACCCATCTCTTATCGAAAGATCCTGCTCACGGAAACGCCTATGCAGACAACGTCCTGGTTGACCATTGTATTATGCCTTCCAACGTACTCGCAGAGCTTTACAACGAAGAACAAGCTCACGTTAAACTAGTCGTTTTGCACGAATCATTTCACACCTGCTGTTGTGTTCCCTTCGTGGTTGCTTCGAGATAAAGCTCTCAAGTTGGCAAAGCACAGGAAAGATGATACGAATTTATGCGTCGGGGAAACGTACGTCTAGTTTTGCATCAATACGTTCGAACAGGGTACAACTTATGCCCGCTTTCAAAAGAAAATTAAGGATAAGGAAGCGAGAAACCGAGCAGGCATATCCGTGGTGCGCCTTTATTACCCCGCTTTACTACGACCACCGCGGATGCTGGTAACCATAGACCCCTAACATTTCCGCTCCGGTTCAATAGGCAACTACTGGTCGCCGTTGAACACTGGGAATTAAGTAAGGGAAAAGGGCGCCTAGCGGAGTACCTTGACCTGTGGTAATCCTATCTAGACGCGCATATTGGCTTTGCTCGGCCCATAGGCAAGGATGTGGACAAGGGAGGCGGTCGTTCATTGTGAATTTGCAGTGAGAACGACATGACGCGTATGACATCAGTGCCTATCTTTCCATGTGGCATCCTGGCCTGTAGAGCCGACAGCGCGCAAGCATAACGGGAGAGGGAAAGGGGGGACGGAGATTCCGTCTGTTTAGACAAGGCATTGTCGATGGCTATTTAAACCACTACCTCAGACAAAGAAATTTTTTTCGGAGACCTTGGTGTATTTTTGAACTTAAATACATGTATTCGCTTTGTATAAACACGTAATGTAACTCTGGCAAGCATTCATCCAATCTGAACCCGAAAACAATTAAGATCTTGGACAGCAGAGAGAGAAATATGGTACCCATTCCGTCCGCCCGACACAAGAAACAAATGAAGCTGTCACGGTCGCTCAGTGCGACCACGGCAGCCTATTTTTAGATGGAGGCGAAATGGAAAAGCGTGCCTGTTTTATGAGATGTCCGCGCACGTAAAGAACCCCGAGTGTTCAAATAAATTAATTCCCAGTCCTCCACCCTGATGCCCCTCATAGTCCGTGTGTCGGTTCGAGATTAAAACCCAACGAAAATAAAAGCAAAAACAAAGAACCTCTGTCGAGGTGCAATGAGTAA
This sequence comes from Amblyomma americanum, assembly GCF_052857255.1. Classification (NCBI taxonomy): domain Eukaryota; kingdom Metazoa; phylum Arthropoda; class Arachnida; order Ixodida; family Ixodidae; genus Amblyomma; species Amblyomma americanum. The sequence goes on from NC_135499.1 coordinate 183,329,533, forward strand.
ACTTCACAGTGACCCCTGGAAAAACAGCTTTACAAGCTTTTCCCTCTATTCGCGGTAATTTTGACGCGTTTTTAAACAAGGTTCACATCGCCCAGACAGATTTGAGTGCGGGGGAGTGTAAATGAGGTGAATACCAGACTGGTAATGAACTCCGGCCAGAAATGTGCGACATGTGACACTTTGTAACAAAAAGAAAGTATATCCTGAGGTCGCCCACTACTGCGTAACTTGTATGACAGGTACATGTATGTGATCTTTGCCCAATAGTCGCAAAAGAATTCGTGAAGTGAGCAGTATTCGCTGTTGAAGACGCTACTCATGATGCATATGAGGATGTTGCACAACCTGACACTTTTCTTTCCTCACCTTGCGACGGACTTTTAGTTGCTGCCCGTTCATCAGCAAATAGAGGCGAAAGAAATTTCTTGATTTGGTGGCTCACTTAGAAGTCGGGACACGGAATTTCACAATGCAAACTTCTATTCGTCGCTTCCTTGGCGCAGATGTTGAGCAAAGTATAATAGGATTAGTTCAATATTTTTGCAGGCAATGAAGCTTCGCCGGATGTGTGACTTGAGGCCGGAAGCTGTCGCTAGGGGCGCCACTGACCGTATAAGTGCATTGACCCGGGCAGGCACTAGGGCTTTACGTGCACTTCGCACGTGGGACTGCTTTTGACGTTTTCCGACTCGTATTACGTGCAATTCATTTGTACAAAGCAGGTATTTCGTGCAACTTAGCGGCAAAATCTTAATTTGCAGATAAACTTCAGGCGACAACAAGCGGATGCTGTTGGTGGCATGTGATGTTGTGGCGGCATGAAAAGGTGGCTCTTTCGGCTTTAAACAGCACAATGTCAAGATTTTGTGAACTGGTTCTCTAGTACATCCTTGTTAAATTCAATGCCATAGCGGTTACGGCCAAGTACTGAGTACTGCGCTTTACGGCAGCTCTTCAATTTGCGCTCTCTTCGTACAATGAAAGCGTTTTTGAGAAATAGTGTAAACGCAAAGCTGCTCGAAAAAAAAGCCGCTGGTGAAGATCTCGCTCCAGCCTAGCAATGCAACGAAAAAATACGCACGCAGCCAGTATGTAAAGGCCTGACACAACTCTATGTCGTCAGAAAGTCCAGTGTGGTCGCCACTCGAGAACGCGCATGTCTCGATGGTCTTCTGTAAATGCTGGAATTTCTGAAGGGATATGTGTGGCTGAATACCACTGATTGTTGTACGATTCGTCTCGAGTAAAAACGAGGCCTTGTGATCATACTTTTGGGTTCTGTCCACCGCGTGCGCGGTGTTTCATGGGCGAAGTTGTAGTTTCAGTCGCAAATAAAATACATTTGCCAATGACCTAGCTTTTGTGCAGTTGTTTGCGCTGTTTAGTTGTGCACGTGGGTATGCAATAATGCAACAGTAATTTAAAAATTCCCGCAAGCGATTTATTTTCACTTTGTGCGGTTGTCCACGACATATATGCAAGCTGCAGGCCTATATGACATGTCTTTGTTTACGGCAGTAACCCTGAGGTATTCTCAATGTAAAGGAATATTTATAAATTTAATTCACACAAGCTATACAACATAAATATGGACCCAGCGTTCCTGCTGTTTCCCGTCGTCATGGTGAAACGATCGGACCACTGCATCGTAATTACTTTACTTGAAAGCGACCACTTGGTGGCATTCCATTAGGGTTCGGACCCTGCGTTCTCGTTCATTATATCCGAATTTTTACATTACCATATAATCACTGTTCTAAAGCGGCAATAAGACACTGCTTACTGCCCAACGTTGTCGCACGTCTATCGTTTTATTGTCAACTTCGTTCACTTGATTCTTAGCGATGTTGGAGTCACTGGTGTGCGCTGCTTGTGCGAGTCGTATGCAGAGGAATCCACTCGACCTTTTTTTTATGAAGCACAGACGTTCACTCTGTCACAAAATTCGCTTCCGTCAATGTGTCTGCTCTATGCGCCAAACACTCGGTCCCAAACAGTCAAAATATTACTCACTAACCGCAGCTGGCTCGACACCCCCGCACGACAAACAGCTCCGCGGCGCAGCAGCACCTGCAAGCGTAAAAACCAATCCCATATCATTTAGGCGATGCTCCATGATCACTAAAAAGAATTGATCGACTCTGGTATAATTACAGAAATTTCCAAGCACCAATAGGAACGCGAAAGTCCTTCTTTCAGTGCGATACTATTGGATGAAAGTCTGGAAGTGTTGCTGTTCTCGCCCAGGCAAGGAGGAGTCAGTCGCAAGGCGCAAAACCTCCTTTCCCCAGATCTCCGTTGCCCGCTACCAGGGCGTCTTGACATTGATTATCACCTAACGAAAACACCTAGAAAGAAAAACGTTCAAACTTGCCCAGATATAGTGGTAGACGTACTGTGATAGGACATTTTGTTTAGTTCGCGAGCTGCGGAGAGCGTTCAAGGGTGACGTCCTTCGAATGCCGACGTCGTCTCATATTGTGAGGACGACGATATAAATCTCACATTTGACGCCTTCACAGCTAAAGAAAAGAACGAGAAGTGTGGATTTTCCGCAGCTGCAAATGTTTTGTGCAAACCCACCGCTGTGAGAGGATGCTGGAAAGAGTACCGTCAGAACGAGATCTGAGTGTCTCTAACTCCCTTCAAAACATTCACATACTATGGATGAAAACTGAAATTTGTCACCTCTGAACAGGACGTAAGAAGCAAATATATTTGTTTTCGTAGACGACTGGGTTAACTGTGGCACTCGAGAGAAATCAATGGCAAAATTCTGCCGGCAAAAAGAGTAGAAAGACAACGTTGAAATCCACCAGCATGCATGCATAACGACGATGTGTCAAGGTCCGTCATCCGACGCCTGCTTACAAAATAATGAAGACACAAAAGGCGGCGAAAAGTGCGTGTTCTTTTGCTTCAAGAAATTAACCTAATTACTTAAATGGTTAAGAAATTTTAAAATCCTACGTAGTCTCGTTCATTGCGACCATGACCATTTAGAGGTACTGCAATCGATAGCCTCCACCAGCACCTCTGTGCTAATTAGACAATTTCAGCAGCACAGAATATGGCTGCGTTCCGTCAAGAAGTTGTCCTAATGGAAAAAAAAAACACCGCATACCATTGTGGGGGATTGGCCAAGACACAAGGGGCGACTGACAGATGCTGCCTGTGTATTGGTCAATGGCTGCGGTCGCACTCATCACGCTACTTCGTCTTTCTCGTCTTCTTTTTGCAAATTCAAAGACGAAGCGGCCGCTTCCGTCATTTTGCCCAGCAGTATGCGGCATAATGCATTCCGAAGCCTTGCTTCTTTGTCTGCTCAGCCATTCCTCACAGGCTTACATTTCTTCTGCCAGCCCTATCGAACATTTATTAGGACAAGAGTGGTCCCAGCGCGCACAGTGCTTGCTCCAGCGATACCAATATTTCATTTAGTGCGGTCAAGCACAGTCCAACTTTATTCAGCATGATGCCAGTGCGACCAGTTTCTTGCCACTGCAACGCCAGTGCATCTCACGAAACTCAAGTGGTCCCAGTAAAAAGAAAAAAAAATGGTAGACGATTTAGCGTGGTTGGGCCAAATGCAAATTAGGTGCGCTAACACTTCGGTTTTCCCTTCGATTTCGGCTCGAGGCTCGGTTTTCAAAGTCAAAAAGGTCAAGCAGGCTCCTGACAAAGACCGGCGAAATCGGACTGAAGTTCCGCCTTAAGTGCATAACGCCATAGCGTTAATGAGTTAATGCCCATATATGCGGAATGGGTCATTCTCAACTTTACATTCATAGATAGCTATGAGCCCTCATACCAATCATGGCGCAATGGTTCAGCTGTTAAACGATGCACCACTGCTCTGCTATGGCAGGCGCTGCCACTGGTGAGGCTTGTGAGATCCAGTTTGCTCTCCTCGAGAACCACTTATGAGCTTAACTGCCACCTGCCACGGTGTGCACAGTGGGCACCTGCCAAGGTGGGACCGGACACACAAGCGTAGGCGAAATTGCTAAGTTGCGTCCCTGATGCTAGTGTACTAAAATCAGCGCGAAAACACATTGCGACAGGGTTTGCTTATTTCTCTCTAATCAATGGAAACTGCGCCGTTTAAAATCGCATCATAAAGGGCTGCAAGAGTCACGAACGATTGCTGAGGGACCGAACTGACTTCGCCATTGCGGGAAAGCGGGCGAATTAACAGTGACATTTTCTCGTGCCAGGGATGTTTCCGACCTGCCTCACACAGGTATTGCCGGTATAGCATTCGCGACCTTTAAAGTGAAAGCCTGGTTCAATTTAATGGACAGAAATTCATTTAAGCTTCTAGGTGCGACCTTTTTGAGCAGCGTGGCTTTAGTTTCTAATTGGGATGTGTTTCATCCCAAAGTATGAAGGATACTATAATGGGTGCTTGGTGTAGCGAAAAAATAGGCTGACATCTCCAACCAGCAAGCAATGGTCCATCGTGTGTTCGCCACGTGTGTACTGCCGGATGCCGTTGGCAGAAAGAAGAGCACGCTTGCCATACGAGGCTGGTTTCGATCCTCGGTAACTTCAGCTTCTATTATTCAGGGTCCAGTCTTCACGGCGCTTACCAACTGTGAGTTGATCGAAGACATTCCATTTTTTTTATCTGCCAGTTACGTCGTAAATTTGGAATCAGTGCTATCGCTAACTTTGCAGCCGTTTAAATGTGACTCGAATATAACTAACTTCGCTACTCTTCGCTTCAGTCAGCTATGTCCGCGTTCGGTGCGTGGAAGAGACTGAGCCACAGGTGGCCTTGCTGGCTATGACGATATTTCACGTTTGAGCATCAGCTTTGTGCGAAAACAGTAAACTCAGAGAACGAATTGGCATGCATATGTGCGCAGGCTGAAACGAATTTGCTTACCACACCAACAATTCAGGGAACAAGGATAAGACAGGCCGCATTCCGACCTTTCAAGCAATGTAGACGGTGCTATTGAGTCGACTTCATACCATACGTCGAGCAGGCTCAAACACCTATACGAACTTTGCCTCGGGGAGATCGTCGAGAGATTTCAAGGTGATAGGTTATTAGGTTAGAATGCGAAGAAAGGAAAGGCGCGGTAACTCGCTCTGAGCGGACACTCTGCCGTGAATGCTGTGACACGCCATCTGGAACGAAGGGGGTGAGAGGGCAGAAAGTAATAGGGGCATGTAGTACACGCCATGAACGATTTGGTGCGTGTGTGAGTGGTCAGGACAACGTTGTGACCACTCACTAGAAATCCGTGCACTGAAAACTTTTTTGCGGACTTTGAAGTTATAGTTTAGAGACCCGGGGATAGTAGAAAGACGGGTGATGGGACATGTACAAACAGAGTCAAAAGTTCCCAGTGTGTACTTTTCGTCAGTATGTTCCGACATTTAAGACTCCTATGAAGCTGCTAAGGATCTCGGAGATGAAAATGGTAATTCTCGTACCCCGTACAGAGATTTGGAGGTCCAAGAGTACCCTATACACCCCGCTACACAGCTTCAGACTCTGTGGCCTGAAAATTTTTGACGCACACTGTACATTCTGTGCAATGCATGCGACAGAAGACAAATTAGGGTAGCATTTGCTGCACAGAGAAGAAACAGGACATGGATTTGATGTGTTTAGGGCTGACAGATACAAGGGAAACTCGCGGTGAAATTAACGAATTCGACCACCTGCTATGTTTCAAGTTTTGCTTCAAAATCTCAATGAAGGGACATTTTCGTATTTCTCCTCGGTCGAAATGCGGCAGCTAATGCTAAGGACAACATACGCGAGCAACTTCTCTGTAGCACACCGCAATAGCCTGATTCCGCCCAGCAGGTGGGATAGTCTGATGTAATAATAATTGGTTTTTGGGGAAAGGAAATGGCGCAGTATCCGTCTCATATATCGTTGGACACCTGAACCGCGCCAATAGTCTGACGTAAGAGGCAAGCTCCATGCATTAATTATACTACGTTAGGAAGCACTGGGGCCTTTTGCGATGGAACGATAAACGGCAAGTGGACAACCTTGTCGTTGGCGCAGTCTTGGCGCAGTCTACTTGATTGTATGTTCCTAGCTGCACAAGCCACGGCATGCTGGAAATATTAACATTGACTTGTGGGGTTATTTTGTAACAATTTCAGCAGCGGAGCAGTAGGAGGCACGATGGTTTGCCCGACACTTCTCGTTTTGGTCCTACCCGTGGTACTGTGCTCTAGTGCGCATCCGCACATCGTCTACCTGCTGGCAGATGACATGGTAAGTGACTCGCTTTTCCGCAGTATCCCATTCTTAGCGACAAGCGCTGAATCAGCCGTTTGTTAAATTCAGTTTCATGTTATTATTATGAGAGGTAATACATA